>NC_143129.1:182825861-183159432 GCF_059928025.1 Delphinapterus leucas | reverse complement strand
TTGATAAAAACTTTCCTTACCAAGACCCATTTGAAACTCTAGCAATAGTGTATTAAACCTTGAAAAGGCATCTGAGGGGGCCTCTCTTCATTTCCTTTTGAGTAGCAAGATGGAAACTGAATGGAAATAAAAGTGGGTGGATTTACAATGGCCATCCCAAAGGGTCACTGAATAATGCACCCAGGAAATCTGGACCAGACTCTGGTCATCTTTCAAAGGCTCATTCTTGCTTGGTGCTCTTCATCCTTTATATCAAAGTTGAAAACCACAAGAAGCTAGAATGGACAGATAGAAACTGTGGAGTCAGGATTCAAAACTACCTGACAGCACGGGGAGGCGGGTCACATGCAGCAAGAAGAAGTGTAATGAAGACGAATGTGAACACCTGCACCAGTGCAGAGCATCCGGTTAGGGTTCAGCACCAAAGTGGGGGGTCCTGGGGTTCAGGTTAATAAAGTCGGTGTGAGGGGGCAGCTGAGAAGCTTGGAGAAGGGGTACTAGCTACATGCCACCCCAACTCTGCTCCTGTGTGTGGAACTCTATTAAGCCTTCTGCCCTGTCTGAAAGGTGGTGTCTACACCATGGAGCACCCAAGGACAAAGAAACCAGGCAGGCTGGCAGAGAGATTTTGGAAATACATCACATGAAGAACAACTTGGTATATAAAAAGTTGGTGTCGGGAGGGGAGGGGATGGTAACTCCCCTTGTGGGTGGGGATGCAAAATGGTTCAGCCACTGTTTGGTGGTTCCTCAATAAATTAAACAAAATTACCATATGACCCAATAATCCCACTCCTAGGTATAAACCCCTAAGAATTTAAAACAGGTACTCAAACAATTACCCATGTGTGCATATTCATAACAGTGCTATTCATGACAGCTAATAGGTGGAAACAATCCAAAATGTCCATCAACAGATGAATGGATAAACAAAATGTGGTATATACATATGATGGAATATTATTCACCCATAAAAAGGAATGGAGTACTGATACATGCTGCAATGGGGATGAACCTCAAAAACATTACGTTAAGTGTAAGACGTCATACATAAAAGGTCTCATGAAATATTCAGAATAATTAAATCCACTTACATGAAATATTCACAATAATTAAATCCATAGAGACAGAAAGCAGAGGAGTGCCTGCCAGGGACTGTGGGGAGAGGTGAATGGGGAGTGACTGTTTAAAGGATATAAGGTTTTCTTTGGGGTGATGAAATGTTTTGGAACTACCCAGAGGTGGTGGCTACACAACACTGTGAATATACTATATGCCACTGAATTACCTACACACTTTAAAATGTTATGTTGAGAATTCGCGGTTTCTGGTCCAGCATGTAAGGAGCTTAGAAGTCACCACTCTGGGGCTTCCCTGGTGGCGCAGTGGTTAAGAATCTGCCTGCCAATGCAGGGGACACGGGTTCAATCCCTGGTCCCGGAAGATCCCACATGCCGTGGAGCAACTAAGCCCGTACGCCACAACCACTGAGCCTGCGCGCTGGAGCCCGTGCGCCACAACTACTGAGCCCATGTGCCACAACTACTGAAGCCCACGCACCTAGAGCCCGTACTCTGCAACGAGAAGGCACCACAACGAGAAGCCCACGCACCGCAACAAAGAGTAGCCCCCGCTCGCCGCAACTAGAGAAAGCCCTCGCGCAACAACAAAGACCCAATGCAGCCAAAAATAAAATTTTTTAAATGTTTAATATATTAAGAAAAAAAAGTCATCACTCCATGCTAACAAGGGAAAAGCTGAACTGAGACATCAACAACTCTTCTTAGATCCATCAGAGAAGTGAGGTCCCAGGGCAAAACTGCTGCCCCCAAAATGGCAGAGACAGACAGCAGAGCTACAGAGAATCACAACTTACCAGAGCAGAGACCCATGGTCAGAACCCGCCAGGAAACCAGTGCCAGGGGAGGAAAATGCAAACTGTAAACTGATGAATGGCTGGAGGCTACCATGGACAACTCTGAGGGCTAAAACCTCCAGGGGGACCCAGTCATCCGGGGTCCCCCACACTTTTGTTTTACCTCCAGGAGCCCTGCCAGGTCCTTACAGTGAATATCAGGGGAGAAGTCCCCTTGTGCCTCCAGCAGGGGGAGGAGAAAAGGAACCATTCTGAAATAAGCCAGAGCATTCTGTTCTTCTCAACAGGTTAGCTATTTAACCAGAGCCTAACTAACCCGCTGGGGTTGTATCAGAGCCTACTTGGGGGAAGAGAAATACACAAATCCAGCCCACTCTAGCTATCCTGTCCCACTTAAGGATGGAAGGGGGCCTGAGAAGCCCTGATGAAGTTCACAGACCAAGGGCACAGGTTCACTGAAAGACCAGAACCTAATCACAGGACTCTAGAACACTGACTCTCCCACAGCTTTACTGCTGTATCACTGAAGGCTGCTTTACCACAGTTCCTTCCACCCAGTACATCATGTCCACCTTTGCAACAAAAAATTACAAGGCAGGGGATCCCTGGCAGTCCAGTGGTTAGGACTCAGTGCTTTCATTGCCATGGCCTGGGTTCAATCCCTGGTTGGCGAAGTAAGATCCCACAAGCCACAAGGAAAAACAAACAAACAAAAAAATTACAAGGCATACCAAAAAGCAAAAACACACTTTTAAGAGACTGAACAAGCATCAGAACCAGAGTCACATATGGTAGGAAAGCAGGAATTAAAAAACAAAACAAAACTATGATTAATATGGTAAGAGCTTTAATGGAAAAACATGCAAGAACAGAGGGATAATGTAAACAGATGAAAGTTCTAAGAATAAAAAAGAAATGCTAGAGATCAAGAACTCTAACAGAAATGAAGAATGCCTCTGATGGGCTCATTAGGAGACTGAACACAGCTGAGGAAACGCTCTTTGAGCCTGAGGATATGACAACAGAAACTACCAAAACTGAAAAGCAAAGAGAGAAGAGACTGAAAAACAAAACAAAACAAAAAACCCAGAACAGAAAATCCAAGAACTGTGGGAACTTGTACAACTACAAGAGGTATAACATATGCATAAATGGGAACACCTGAAGGAGAAGGAAGGAACAGAGCGAAGCAACAATGAAAGAACTGCCCTCAAAGGAATGTCAGACACCAAACCACAGATCTAAGAAGCTCAGAGAACACCTACCAGGATAAATGCAAAACAAACAAACAAAAACTACACCTAGGCATATCATATTCAAACTGCAGAAAATCAAAGTTAAAGAAAAAATCTTGAAAGAAGCCAGAGTGGGGAAAAATACCTTACCTACCAAGGAGCAAATATAAGAATTACATCTGACTTCTCAGAACCCATACAAGCAAGAAGAGAACAAAGTGAAATATTTAAAGTGTTGAGGAAAAAAAAAAAATGCCAGCCTAGAATTCTGTACCCTGCAAAATTATCCTTCAAAATTGAGGAAGAATTAAAGACTTTCTCAGACAAACAAAAATTGAGGGAATCTGTTGTGAGTAAGAAGGAAAATCATGTCAGAAACTCAGATCTACATAAAGAAGAGCACTGGAGTATGAATAAGTGAGGATAAAATATTTTTCTTATTTTTAGTTTTTCTTATTCTTAATTGATCTAACATAAGTTTGTTAAAAATAATAACAGCAACAATGTACTTGATACTGTATACTTATGTGCATATATATGTTCTTGAAGGCTTATGTATATAACTGACTCAATGACAACAATGATACAAGGGATAGGAAGGAAGAATCAGGAATATTTTGTCATTAAAACGTACTTGCCCTACCTGTGAAGCAGTAATAGTGTTATCTGAAAGTGGACTTAGATTAGTTGTATATATCCAGTGGAAACTCTAGGGCAACCATGAAAAAAAGTACGAAAAAGAAGTATAATTGATATGCTAAGAAGAGAGAGAAAATGGAGTCATATAAAATACTCATTACCACCACAAAAAAGGCAAAAAAACATGGAAAACATAAAGAGGAACAAAGAGCAAGCCCAACAAACAGCAAACAGTAACAAGTATGATAGATATTAAACCAACTATATCAACAATCGCTTTAAACATCAAAGGTCTAAATAGACCAATTAAAAGAGATTGTCAGATTAGGGGAAAAAAAAAAACCAAACAAGACCCAACTATGTGTTTTCTACAAGAAACCCACTTTACATATAAAGACACATATAGATTAAAAGTAAAGGGATGCTTTCCGGACCTGGCTAAGGAGGAGGCGCCATCATGGGAGTTGACATCCGCCACAAGGACCAAAACGTTCGACGCAAGGAGCCCAAGAGCCAGGACACCTACTTAAAGCTGTTGGTCAAGCTGTACAGGTTTCTGGCCAGACGAACCGACTTGACCTTCAATCAAGTTGTACTGAAGAGGTTGTTCATGAGCCACACCAACCGGCCACCTCTGTCCCCTTCCCAGATGATTTGGAAGATGAAGCTTCCTGGTTGGGAAGGCGAAACAGCTGTGGTGGTGGGGACTATAGCCGTTGATGTGCGTGTCCAGGAGGTGCCCAAACCGAAGGTGTGCTCTCTTCGAGTGAGCAGCTGCGCCCAGAGCCTCATCCTCAAGGCCGGGGGCAAGATCCTCACCTTTGACCAGCTGGCCCTGGACTCCCCCAAGAGCTGTGGCACTGTCCTCCTCTCTGGTCCTCCCAAGGGCCGAGAGGTGTGCAGGCATTTCGGCAAGGCCCCAGGAACCCCGCATAGACACACCAAACCCTACGTACGCTCCAAGGGCCAGAAGTTCGAGCACGCCAGAGGCCGACGGGCCAGCCGTGGCTACAAGAACTAACCCCAGATCCTACCTTGTTATTAAAAAGATGTTGGATGCTTTAAAAAAAAAAAAAAAAAAGTAAAGGGATGGAGACAGATATACTGTTAACACTAATTAAAAGAAAATATTTGCAAAAGACACGTCTGATAAAGGACTGTTATCCAAAATACACCAAAAAAACTCTTAAAACTCAACAATAAGAAAACAAACAATACAATTTTTTAAATGGGCAAAAGATGTGCACATACACCTCATCAATAAAGATATACAGACGGAAAGAAAGTAATGAAAAGATGTTCAACATCATATGTCATTAAGGAATTGCAAATGAAAACAACCATGATACCACCACACACCCATTAGAATGGCCAAATTCCAAAACACTGGTAACACCAAATGCAGGCAAGAATGTAAAACAACAGGAACCGTCATTCACTGCCAGAGGGAATGCAAAATGGTGCCGACACTTTGCAAGAGAGCTTGGCAGCTTCTTATAAAACTAAACATGTGTTTATCATGTGATCCAGCAATCGTGCTCCTTGGTATTTACCCAAATGAGTGGAAAACTTAGGTCCACACAAAAACCTGCACACGGATGTTTATAGCAGCTTTATCCATAACTGCCCCAAACCTGGAAGCAACCAAGACGTGCTTCAGTAGGCGAATGGACAAATAAACTGTGGTACATCCAGACAATGGAATATTACTCAGTACTAAACAGAAATGAGCTATCAAGCCATGAAAAGACATGGGGGAAACTTAAATGCATTACTGAGTGACAGAAGCCAATATGAAAAGGCTACATGCTGTACAATTCCAGCTATAGGACATTCTGGAAAAAAGCAAAACTAAGGATGGGACTTCCCTGGCGGTCCAGTGGTTAGGGCTCTGAGCTTCCACTGTGGGAGGCACGGGTTCGATCCCTGGTTGGGAAATTACATCCCACATGCATGCTGCAATTAAGAGTTCGCGTGCTGCAACTAAGGAGCTGGTGAGGCACAACTAAGGAGCCCACGTGCCTCAACTAAGATGCAGCGCAAATAAATAAATAAATAAATAAAAACTTTCTCTTAAAAAAAAAAACCAAACTACGGAGACAGTAAAAGGATCAGTGGTCACTAGGAGTTCAAGGGGATGGAGGGATGAACAGATGAGCACAGAAGATTTAGGGCAGTGAAATTACTTTGTATGATACTACAATGGTAGATACACGTCATTATACATTTGTCAAAAATCACAGAATGCACAACACTAAGAGTGAACCTTAAACTACGGACATTGACGCTGTGTCAATGTTCCTCAATTGAAATAAACATACCCTATGGTGCAGGACATTAATAATGGGGGAGGCTGTACATGTATGGGGACTGGGGTATAAGGAAACTCTCTGTACTTTCCATTCAATTTTTCTATGAACCTAAAACTGTTCTAAAATATATAGTTTATTAATTTTTATTATTTTTTTGAATGCAGTGGATTCTCGAAGCATCTTAGCATTTAATTAATTCTGTGCTTCTAAGTAGATCCATGTTCCCTAAACTTATGCACCAAGGCGTCCCTGCAAACGTACAGGGGAGACATAGGTTATTTTAAATTTGAAGGCAACAAGTGATACTTTGAGTCTGTCAGGTACCAGACAAACTGCTAGTTCGAGGTAGTTCACAGCTCAACATTAGACTGCAATGCATTCCTTTTTATGGTGTCACAGCTTTGCAAGGCTGAGTTTTTAGCAGTTGCTGTGACCCAAGGAAGTGGCCTGTGAAAATCAACATGGAATAGAAAAGAGGGCATCCATGTCCGACCTTATTTCAAGCTTTGAGAAGTCGTTGCTGTGCTCAACAGGAGCTCATATCCCATGAGTAAGTTCCTGTGATTATTTTAAGATGAATTAAAAGTATTATTATATTATTTTTTCTTTCAATTTCTTTGTGTTTTTTAAACAGCTACTAAGTTATTAGGATATAAATCTTAAGATGTTAGGATATAAATATTAAGCTGTTTGGACCTAAGGAGTTAATTAAACAGAATTGCTGGGCATTTCTTTTTAGCCTGAAGGCTCTGTGAAAAGGTTACTGATGCACCCAAGGTACTGTGAACAGAGAAAGTTCAAGAAGCTCTGGAGCAGACAATGAATAGAGATACATTCAGGTTGTGAGTTAAGGCTAAAAGGGAAGGGTTCCAGACTCAAACATTCAGGCAGAAGAGACTTTCTGGCTCAACTGAAGGCTAATGAGATGCAGTAATAATAATCACTTAGGTTGGGTCAATACTGAAGAAGGCTGACTTCATTTATTTTATATCAAATGCTATTCAGGTTGGAGTTCAGGGTGCCAAAAACCTCTAGGCTTATCTGCAAGGCCACTGTTAACTCTCCACGTGGCACACTTGTTATACATTCTCTTTGCGTCCATTAAAATATAACCAAAAAAGTTTATTAATTTTTAAAAATGCTATGTTCATTTTATCCTGTGGGAATTTCACCTCAAGTTTTAAAAAGGGAGGGGAGAGTTCTATGGATCTGAGTTAATAAAACAGCAAACACGTAAGGTATACTCTAGTGTTCTAAACACTGACAAAATCTGTTTAATCTTCATATAAGGGTTAAACATATAAACACCAACAGGCTCCTTGATCTCTGTGTGCCTGAGTGTCTTCCTCTGTAAAAGGCAAATAAGGGAACAGCAGAGCTGGGATGCGAACGAGAGTTGGCTAGAGAATCCACGTTCTTCGCCATTCCACGACACTCCTAGGGTGCCAGCGCTTATTCTGTGGGGATCCAGAGGCAGAACCAACACCAAGGTCTTTCTGACAATGAAGGCTGCCCTCCAAAATGGAAGGAGTTCCCCGATTAGATGAGTTCCAGCGGGGGACTGGTCAACTGATGTCAGGGCTCAGAGAGGATCACATCCAAAGCTGCACGAGATCGTTTCTAAAGCTCCTGTCAAATCCGAAACTGATTCCAGCACAGTGTGCAGATTTCTGAGACATTTGCATAAAAAAGTGATACAAAACTTAAAAATGTAACTTGGTCAATACAATGTACCCTTTCTTCAGAATTTTTAAAACTCTACTCCAACTTTATCATCTACCCTGACTCAACTGCACTCGAAAGGTTCATAACAAATCACCCAAATTTATGCTTTCT
Source organism: Delphinapterus leucas (assembly GCF_059928025.1). Classification (NCBI taxonomy): domain Eukaryota; kingdom Metazoa; phylum Chordata; class Mammalia; order Artiodactyla; family Monodontidae; genus Delphinapterus; species Delphinapterus leucas. The sequence goes on along the minus strand of NC_143129.1, from coordinate 183,151,534 downwards.
GAATATTATTTATTATAGAAAGAAACAGGGTTAAAGATACTCTTGGCTGGTCTCCACTATGTTTCCTACTTTTCACATTCTGAGCTATAAAAATATCATACTGACAATAACAACTTCACTTATTTCCTCTATGGTAAAATGGGTTGATTAAACGAAATGAAATTAGATTTCTAAAATACCTTCTAGAATTCTAGCCATATTAATGCAGAAACTGATTTTTTAAGATGGACTAGGAGATTTTTTAAAATTTAGTGGTTTAAAAGTACTGAACGTTCTAATGCAATGATAGTCAAGTAACCAGACATTATTTAAGTGGGAAGACAAATTGCCGGATTTTAAAAGTAAAGGACTTTATCATAAAAGGGGAGGCGACCTCTCAAGAGGAAACCGAATTGATGGAATGTAGTCTAGCTGAGAACTAGCTCCCTGGTCACCAAGGGAAATGCAAAAACAAACAAACCACCATTCCCCACCAAGACAAACAGGACACGTACATGCCCATGCACAACTTACTCCAGATTCTGAGAAAACACCAAAAGATTTTTCAGCAAAATAAATCAGACTTCTTCTATTGTGGTAGTTATAAAAAACATTTTTACCATAAAATCAGCCACTTAAAGGTCTCAAAAGGGCCATAATGTGAGGAAAAACAAAGATAGTAATCTCTTTTTTTAAGTATTGAATTTTCTTTTAAAAGACAATTTTTCCCCAGATCTCATCCTACAGAATATACTAATGAGTAATTGTACACTACCAAAGAAAAAGCCCAAATAAATCTGATTTTAACTTATACTTTGTCACCTCTTCTTGCCTTTTCCCTCATTAAAAACGTGTCCTACAGTGAAATTAAAAAGAAAACCAACATAATAATCCACAGGCACACAAGATGCTGATTCAATACTGACTGCCCACTTATAAGAGTCCCTCACTGGCTGTGGAATGTGCTGCACACAATAGGCAAATCCAGGTCTATAATGAGGGCTGTAACTCCAATCCCATCTTCCGCACTCAAGAAAGCAAGTGACAACGCAAATAAGAGACAGGGTTATAGGAATAAGTGAATTAACTCTCATTACTCTCCTTTTTTAAGTACATCATTTGCAAGCTTTGCTTTGCTGCTTCAAGTATTATTTAGAAGGAAAATACTGTTGACATATTCCCCAACTGTATTTTGACACTGCCATCAACCACTGCCCTAGAGCAGCAGTTATCAGAATGTGGTCTGAAGACTCTTGCGGGGAGGTGGGGGGCGGTCCCCAAGCCTCCCTTTTCCAGCTACATGTCTTTGTGAGGCCAGATTTTCTTCACCTACTTCAACCAATCATCAGGCAGCAACAGGTTGAACGCAGAATCCCACTGCCTGTGGTTAAGAATCCGCCTGCCAATGCAGGGGACACGGGTTCAATCCCTGGTCCAAGAAGATCCCACATGCCGCGGAGCAACTAAGCCCGTGTGCCACAACTACTGAGCCTGCGCTCTAGAGCCCGCGAGCCACAACTACTGAGCCCACGTGCTGCAACTACTGAAGCCCAGGCGCCTAGATCAGGTGCTCTGCAACAAGAGAAGCCACCGCAATGAGAAGCCCGTGCACCACAATGAAGAGTAGCCCCCGCTCGCCACAATTACAGAAAAGCCCGTGCGCAGCAACGCAGACCCAACACAGCCCCCACCAAAAAAAACAAAAAGAATCCCACCGCCTTCTCTTAAGCCCACATTAAGAGATAACAAAAATGTAAAGCAATGCCAATCTTCTTACTAAATTGTTTTTTGTTTTGGAATATGTTGTTATTTTTAATCAAAAATACGTTGTTACCATCTAATGAGTTATTACTGCTACTTTAAATTAATAATTAAATATTTTAATAGGTTCTCAGTTTAATTTCTAATAGAGTAATATTGATAGATAAAACCCACATAAACACAAGCTCTTTGAGGTCCTCAGTAATTTCTGAGAGCATGGGGATCCTGAGTCTAAACAGTCTGGAAATCCTAAAGGACTAGTTAAATAGATCGCACTATACCCCTCTAATGGATTATTATACCCACCATACCCAGGACAAATGTTTAATGAATGACACTGAGAGAGTTATGAAACACTCTGAATAAAATAAACTCATTTTGTTTAAAACTTTGGCTACGTAGGTAAATTTTTACAATGGGGAAAAAAACCCAGAGATATGTACAAAAGTGTTAAGACTAAGGATCTCAAAGGCAGTATTTTCGGTCATTTTAACTTTTTCTTTTTTGTACTAAATTGCATTACAGTGGGTGGGGGGACAGTCTGGAGCAGCGTCTCCCAAAGTGTGTCCTATGGAACACGAGTGCCACAACGCGCTCCAGGAAGGGCCCATGGTCAACCACCTGGATAAATGCGGATTATGCCCCCGCGCAGCGATTCTTCAACATGCACGACTGCGCTAAAGGTTCTGAGAAGTCCTACAGTAATGAAACCTGTCTAACAGCATTTCCCAAACTTAGGTGACCAACAGTCACCTTTTACCAAGTAACACCTATCCATGTAACATCCTTAGGGAAGCACTGCCTTAGCAATCAGCGTATCCTATATAACAGTTTGAAGAGGAAGCCTACAACTGATCCTTTATCGTTACTGTTAGAAATCACCATGTCACCATTATCTAGAAAGGATGACCTCTAGTAAATGACACCTACAAATCCAATTGAGAATTTGGGGGGTTATGTCAAATACATTTTTTTACATTTGCTTTAGTAAAATAATTCTACAAAGGTATAAATTTAATTCATATAGATTCAGGGGCTTGAAAAATTCAAGGAAAGGTTTTATTATTTATTTATTTATTTTGGCCACACTGCATAGCACGCGGGATCTTAATTCCCCAACCAGGGATTGAACCTGCACCCCCTGCAGTGGAAGCACGGGGTCCTAACCACTGGAACGCCAGGAAAGTCCCAAGGAAAGGTTTTATTTACTTTTTAAACATACTTACGTATTTGGCTGCAGCGGGTCTTAGCTGCAGCATGCATGTGGGATCTAGTTCCCTGACCAGGGATCGAACTATGAGTCCCCTGCACTGGGAGTGTGGAGTCTTAACCACTGGACCACCAGGGAAGTCCCCCAAGGAAAGGTTTTATTTTTTCAAACGAACCCTACCATTACAATTCCATTCATTCATTCATTCATTTATGGCTGCACTGGGTCTTCACTGCTGCGTGCAAGCTTTCTCTAGTTGCGACGAGCAAGGGCTACTCTTTGTTGCAGTGCACTGGCTGGTCACTGCAGTGGCGTCTCTTGCTGCAGAGCACAGGCTCTAGGCACGCGGGCTTCAGTAGTTGTAGCAGGCGGGCTCAGTAGTTGTGGCTTGCAGGCTCTACAGCGCGGGCTCAGTAGTTGTGGCGCAGGGGCTTAGTTGCTCCGCAGCATGTGGGATCTTCCCGGACCAGGGCTCGAACCCGTGTCCCCTGCATTGGCAGGCGGATTCTTAACCACTGCGCCACCAGGGAAGCCCTGGAAAGGTTTTAAATAGCAATTCTTAAGTAAAATTTTCTTTGATGAAAAACATTCAGTACATCGGACCGTAAGTCATTCGTTTAAACGATGCACATCAGTGAGTATTCTCTTGAAGGGGCAACCTGCACATACAGGCAGTTCCTGGCGTGGCTGACACTCCGCCTGCTGAGGGCCTGCTAAACCCCTGCCTCTCCTCCACCCCGGCCACCCCAGGCAGTGCTGCCACCTGGGTACCAGGGGGCTTGCTGGCCCGGGTCTCCCCTCTTCCGCTGCCTCTCTTTCGTTTTTGGGGTCGCAATGAACAGGCCTCACTCCCTCGGTTTCCTCTCACAGGCTGGGTCACTCAGATCATCGGGCTCGTACTCCCTCGACCTTTCTCTTCCTGGAGGCTCCTCTTCATTCCACGCCTAAGCCAGCATGCCTCACACATTCTTTGAAGCTGCTCTACTACTCCAAGACCTACTTACCACAAAATGGGAACCAGCATTTCGTTGGTTTATATAACGATTAATATTATAATGCTGTGTGTGGGCTGTGTTTTACTGCATATTTGCCTGATTTTCAACTCGTAATGGGTAAACTGGTTTCTGACCATCACTTTCGGAGCTTTAAGCAGTTTGTAACAATGTTTCCAGGGGAAAATATAACTTGAGTTCCAATCTGAATTCCTAATAGAGTGAGATGAATTTGCCTTTTCAGGTCATCTGGGAATCAGAAATGGGTCCCAGGAAACAATACATCAAGACAAAGCCAGGTTAAGGCAGCTGAAGACAGCACAGAGCTGGGGTAGTCTCACCTGGGCTGAGTTCCCCTGACCCAGGCAACCCGAGCTCAGAGAAATAAAACGTACCTGAGCATTTCAGGAGACAAGATTTCAACCTGACCAGAACTAGACACGGACTGACTTTTGTTAGCCACCACTGGGGCTTTCCTCAGCTGCCAGGGTTCCACCACCGCCCACTGTACCAGCTTGCCTCAGTTTACCTGTCTGTACTTCGGTTTTCCAAAAGATAAGCAGGTACAGTCAGGACTGCTCTATTCTAAGGCAAAGCTTCTGCTCCAAATCCCCACCGGCTCTCCTATACCCCTGAGATGAGTTTCTAGATAAAACAGAAACCTCAGGAAACCCTTTTAGCCCTCTCCCTTCAGGCTTAAACAACCGAAGCCTGGCCTGGGTGGCCCATGTTTGCTTTCTCATTGCCCCTGGTTCACTCTGTCCATCAGTACTGAAAACCACATAAGCATACGCCATTTTCATAGAAAAGAAAAAAGTACAGTGAAGACATACTTGCCTTATGCATTACTTTTTAAAAGTAGTGATAAATATATCAAGCCTTTCAATACTCAGAAAGGACTAATTCTAGAAAAAAATAGGGTCAGCAAACTTTATTAACTGAATAAGCAAATATATTAATTACTGGCACTTATGACCTTTCTAAAACACTTCATCCAACAAGTATTAATGTTGCAGTTATTATTAATTGAAGTCACAATTGGGGGAGAGGCTATGTTACTAAATTATCCCACTGGTACATCTTCCTCCGATTAGAAAAGGTTTTAAAATGTCAGATTTCATATAAAAAAGCATTTAATTCATTTTCCATTCCAGGCTTTGAATGTTTCTAAGATACAAATGGCTTCCCTTAATTAAACAAGAGAAGGCTTCGTACACTTGGGCATGGACTTTTTGTTTGTTTGTTTTTTGCAGTACGCGGGCCTCTCACTGTTGTGGCCTCTCCCGTTGCGGAGCGCAGGCTCCGGACGCGCAGGCTCAGCGGCCATGGCTCACGGGCCCAGCCGCTCCGCGGCATGTGGGATCTTCCCGGACCGGGGCACGAACCCGCGTCCCCTGCATCGGCAGGCGGACTCTCAACCACTGCGCCACCAGGGAAGCCCGGGCATGGGCTTTTTAAAAGCCCTGCAAATGAAAGTGCTGTATTCAGGAATCATGTGCAGATATTAATGGATATTTACAAACAACTCAGAAGCAAGATCAGAAACGCTGCCAACTTGGGGCTTTATAATTCAGGCTGAGGGATTATCAAGGGACCCTACCATTAACACAGCACTAGCAGATGAGGCGCTCAAAGGCTGAGAATGGCTGCTGCCTACCTTACAGTCCTCCCACCTTTCTTCATGACTGTGGCCCAAAGTGAGAGCGGCCTGGGGAGAAAATTAAATTCAGGCCAGTGCATCTTGCTACTTACTAGCTACTCTGATAAACACGTGAAACGCATGGCAAAAAGAAAGATTAGGGATTACCCAAGAATTTTAATTATTTCTGTTATCCTTGTTACTAATTCCACGAGTAACAGGAAACTGGCTTGAACTAGTCAAGGCTCTTTAAAGGTAAGTATAATCTGCTCGACGGAAAGGCTTTAATCCCCCAAGTCAAAAGCTACCCTGTTCCTCAATTAGCCTCTACCTCCCATGTGCTCGCATTGTCTATTGTGAACTGAGCATGCTCTGTCCTTCGCCAGGTGCTGGGGGACAGAGCAGAGTGTGCAGTCTCCACCCCGAGGCCACCAGTGAATAAGTCTTGCAGTGGCGGGAGGGGGATACACCAGTGGGGAGGTGCCGCTGAGGAGGGCTGGGCCTCAGCTGCTTCATCTGAGAGGTGCCCAGAGGACCCAGGGCTCTGGCTAAAATCTCAGAGTCAGGCCCACATTCTATTAATACTCTGGCCACATTAAGTCTATCAAGACTCAGGACCAGTTTCCTGGGTGTGCCGGGCCCCATGCCTGGTTTAATGCCCTGCTGCCATCTTGAAATTCCTAATAATTTTTGAACAAAGGAGCCCCACACTTTGACTACGCAGCTGGTCCTATCAATATTCATCATTAACTACGTCTGAGATACACAAAATGAAATGTGACTGGATTCTGCATTTCAGATGGAATAAATTTTGCTCTTTAAAAGTCACTTATTAGACAACCTCATACAAATCACTCAAGTTTTACACTATCTACAATTTGAGTTTATGACCTTCAATTTTTTTTTTCTTGGTGGTCCTTAAAATGAAAGTCCTGTATTAATACTTTTAAGATTTAGGAAGAGCTCAGAATAAATATGTCTTCACTATACTTTTAAGCAGGTATTAAAGATGACATTCATGTTTACTGTTTTAAAATTCACTTACAATCTAAAGACATTTCTAAGTGTTTTATACTATGAATTGAAGATTGGGTAAATAACAAACGGTTTAATTAAAGAATAAATCAAAGGACCAGACAAACCAATTTACTTTAACAAAGTACTTTTTAGCCAGTCAGTATTAACAAAAATGTAATGAATGAAGAAATGTCATTTTCTAAACTAGTCATAGTTTAAGAATTCTAGTGTTTCTTACAATTCCTTTCATAAAGTTAAGCCCTAGATATTTACTCTGCTGTGACTAGGGTGTCCCCCAATCACTGGGTCTGCAGCATTGTACTAGCTCATCCCTCAGACCACAGGCAGAAATCAGGGCCTGGGGGATGGATGCTTGGCCACAGATGCTCTCAGCCTTTCTTCAAGTGAGAGGTGACAAAAACAAAGAGCTGCATGGCTGGGTGCCTGCAAAGGTTTGAGGGATTGATAAGATTTAGTCCTAAGGAAAGCTGACTGAAGCCCCAAACAATGTTTTGAAGAAAACGGTTTCTTTGTGAGCTAGCAAGTGCCCAGGCTGAATGATCAATTGTCAGGGACGTGTGAAGAAACGTCTCTTTTACAGGGAAGGCTACTTAAGTGCAGAGGACAGACCTTTCAAAGCTCCTTTCAACTCAAAGTCTAATGTCCTGGGTAGAAATGATATGGGAGATAGGGGTGAAGGAAGGAGTTGGTTGGATGAAATGCCAATTTATCCGGAGAGCAGGAAAAAAAATCAGCAGCTTAGAAATGTCATAAGAAAACACTTAGACAACTGTGAAATATGTATCTAATTAAAAAGATGCTCCTGGGAGTGACTATGGAGGTCAAGAGTGAATGTAGAATGGTGCAGCTACTCTGGAAAACAGCTTGGTACCTCCTCAAAATGTTAAACATAGAGTTATAAGACTCAGCAATTCCACTCCAGTTATACACCCAAGAGAACTGAAAATGTACGTCCACACAAATACATGTCCAAGAGAACTGAACATGCATGTTCACAGCAGCATTATTCATAGTAGCCACGAAGTGGAAAACAACCCAAATGTCCATCAACTGATGAATGGATATATAAAACGTGGTCTATCCACATAGTATGGAATATTGTCTTAGTCTCTCTGGGCTCTATAACAAAATACCATAGACTGGGTGGCTTATAAACAACAGAAATTTATTTCTCACAGTCCTGGAGGCTGGGAAACCCAAGATCAAGGTGCCAGCAGATGCAGTGTCTGGTGAGTGCCCATTTCCTGGTTCATAGCCATCTTCCCATTGTATCCGCCGGTGGCAGAAGAGGCAAGGGAGCTCTCTGGGGTCTCTTGCACAGGGCCACTGATCCCATTCGTGAGGGCTCCACCCTCATGACCTAATCACCTCCCCAAAGCCCCCACCTCAAAATACCATCACATTGGGGATTAGGTTTCAACATATGAATTCTGGAGGGACACAAACATTCAGTCTATAGCAAATATTATTCAGCTATAAGACGGAATGAGGCACTGACACCCACTACAACATGGATAAATCCTGAAAACATCATGCTAATTGAAAGAAGCTAGTCACAAAGGCCACATATTATAATGATTCCACTGATATGAAATGTCCAAAACAGGCAAATCCATAGAGATAGAAAGTCTATTAATGGTTGCCAGGGGGGAATGGGAAAAAGGGGAATTTGGAGTGATTGCTAAGGGATATGGGGTTTCTTTTGGGGGTGATGAAAATGTGCTGCAGTTAGATATTGGTGATGGGTGCACAACTCTGGGAATATACTAAAATCACTGAACTGCATACTTTAAAAGGGTGAATTTTATGGTATGTGAATTATATTTCAATAAACCTGTTTTTCAAATTAAAAAAGACTGGATGCAGGAAAGTCTTCTTTTGCCCTAAAACAATAAGTTCCAGAAAGTACAGATCAAGGTAGACTTGAAGAGTAGCAGACTTGATAGAACAGTTCTTGTCACGAGAGAATGAGACTGGTTCAAAACATATTCATGGGCTTCCCTGGTGGCACAGTGATTAAGAAACCACCTGCCAATGCAGGGGACACAGGTTCGAGCCCTGGTCCGGGAAGATCCCACATGCTGCAGAGCAACCAAGCCTGTGCACCACAACTACTAAGCCTGCGCTCTAGAGCTCGCGAGCCACAACTACTGAAGCCCGCGTGCCTAGAGCCCGTGCCCTGCAACAAGAGAAACCACCACAGTGAGAAGCCCGCGCACCACAACGAAGAGTAGCCCCCCCACCCCGCAACTAGAGAAAGCCCGCGCACAGCAATGAAGACCCAACGCAGCCAAAATAATAAAAAATAAAATAAAATTCAGACATAACTGCTGCAGAGAAAAATTCCAGGAAAAAAAAATTCATGCCCGACCAAAGGTAAAAAAGAAACACACGGTTCTTCTTCTACCATGCCACTGCATACTTCTCAATGGGGTTCTGGAATAGAAGGAAGTTAACTTTCAGATGTATCTTATTGGTTTTTAAGAAGTTCTAAATTCCATGACTTTGAAGTAATTGAATCTTTGCCTAGAACTTTAAAAATAAAAAAGCCTTAGCAACATTATCTTGTGGAAGTTTTTCATCTAATATCATCCTACAGCTGAATGAGAAAATGAACAAAAATCTCTCTAAAACATAGGGAAGAAAGGATCTATCAAATAGGGGACAACTGGATGCTGTGCCCCAACTCCTAGGTGGTGGTGACTCTATGGAAAAACGGGCACCTTGCATCAGGCTGACATGCAGGCAGAGCAGGACTGTCATAGTCTGAAGGTTCCTAACTCTGGCCTTTGCATAGCCTCTACTGGTGTCAAAATGTCACTTGTGAGGGTTTGGGGTTTTTTAAACAGTGCAAGAACATGACACTGCATAAATCATTTCCACCAACTTTGAATCTACATTCTGGAGATAGAACAGCTCTACTAAAAATCTAATATCACAAATCAATACCTTAAATTTCAATTATAAAAGATAAATTTCTTAAGTACCTCTGCTCTTACCAAATCATGACCAAAGTATATTTTTAAGAACATAATGATCTAAAACCTCAATTAATCAGAAGGGGTGAGAAATAAGACTCAATGATTTTCAGAATAACCAAATCTCCTATTTTGTTTCAACTCTTATAAGCGAAAACTCTATCCAAAAAATTCCATTTTCCTATCTTAGAAAGCAGTAACGAAAAAAATTCAATCCTTTTCTTTCATGTCTTAAATATTTAATATCCCTCAGGTTCCGCATCTTAAATGTTAAGAATTGGCTGAGTAAGCTTAACCAAGTCCTAAAACTAGTATCATGGAATTATAGCATTTTCTAATTCCAATACAAAAATGTTATCACATTCCATTAAAAATTCATTTATTGGTCATATTCCTCATACCTAAAACTTAATTAACTGCTTTTTCTGGCTCAAAAATCAAATAGTACTGACCCAGATAATGTATGATATGAATGCCTAAAACTTCCTTTTTAAAAAGAATTTCTAGGAAACTGTTTGGTTTTATGGTTTTTTTCCTGAGAGTAGGATGCAGCCAAAAGCTGGACTCCAGTTAACTGAGGGTTCCAGTTAATCGAGTCACAGCTCTTAAATCGGAATACATTCAGGATTATTAATATTTTATTATTTCTTTAGCAGTTATAGGTCTCGTGAAATAAATTTACTTTCAGCAATAAAAATGTTAAATTATGTGTAATATTTAGGTCTACAATAAAATTATTTTTCCTCAAAGTTGCTTGTGAAACACAAGGTAAAAACTTAAGCTTTCCCAAAAAGCTGAGAATTACAGTTTTTTTGAAAAATGAACTCGAATTGGTAGCCACAGAGCTATAGCCGTCAAAGGCTGATACAGACTTTTATGATCTAATACTCCAATGCTGCAATCAACATAATGAATCCTTGAAAAATTACCTACTAATGAAGTCTTATATCCATGTTGTAGAATTCAAGTTCCTTTATACTCTCTCTGTAATGCTTTTCTCAGTACGTAACACTTATCTGTCAGGTAAAAATTAGGATGTAAAGACACTACGCTGCCTAAACTGGAACAGAGTTATACATTCATTCACAAAACACTGAGTGCCTACTGTGTGCGGATACATATGTGAACAACACAGACCAAAATACCCTTCCACTTTGGGGCATATGTTCCAGTGAGGGGAGACAGGCAATAAACAGAATAAGTAAATAACAGAGCGTGTTAGAATGGGGTAAGTGCTATGGAGAAAAGAAAAAGTGAAGCAGGGGAGGGAGGATTCAGGGGTTCCGAGAGATGAAATTTCAACCAGGATGGTGAGGAGAGGCTCCACTGAGAAGTTTGTGCGCAAACAGAAAAGTAACAGTGAATGTTATCTATTGGTTTTGAAACGCATTACAAGATTGCATTTATTTTTATTTAATATTCATATAAGCTTTCTATTTTCTCTATTTCAGTTTTCTATTTCCCGATCACTGATGGACTGGAGAGAAGGAAGGCAGTATAGGGCATGCCAAGGAAATTTCTCCTAATGTTTTGGTTTACTTGATTTTTTTTTGAGAACTACAGCTACAATTAAAGTGAAATTTAGGGTTCTCCATAAAACAACGAATTAATAGTCACAATGGAATTTATATTACAAAACCTCACATTCTCTCCTTGTTTATACGTTATCTTTCCCCCATTATTTTTAGAGGTAGCTACAGTATGAATGAACAGCAGTTACTAATGTCACACTGTTTTGCAGGATTAAAAATTCAGGTATTAGTTGAAATGATCATCTTTTACAATTAGCCCACAGAAAGTGTCCCCACAAACTGCCTATTTAAATACAAAATTTACTTGTAACATCTCAAAATGAAATCGTTTTATTAGCATTTCATGGAACATTCATGAGACGTTTTTCTAACCTGCAAGCTGGAAAAAAACCAACAAATGCAATAGAATAACTGATGTTTAAAATGTGTTTTTATTTGGAAGACTAAGATTCTTAAGCATTATAAATTCACCAAGAAAAGCTTAGAGAAAGTTAGCAAATTACAAAGGACTCAAGCCCTCAACACGTCTTTCACATAAGATTTCTGTTAGTCCGCCATAATGAAGACATTTGATAGCTGAAATCTTCAATAATGCTAATGGGCTAATTAATTAGCCCATTTGCTAATTCAATAATGAACACCAAATGCAGGTGAATGGACAAACTTAAGAAAATGTGGATTTTAACAAGAAATATTATCACTGACTAAACTAAATATACTTGAACTGTTCCCAAAATACCCAATCCAAGCACATATTTTTAAGCTGTGTGGGTTTTCCCCAAGAGAAGCAAACTTTGACATTTTTCCTTGGATCTATTAGACTTAGAGACCTCCATCCCACATCTGGAAAGAGCATTTCAAACTTACCTTGATGTAAAATCAAACTGAGAACAATTAGCTACTTAGTGACTGAGACCTGAATTTGACAGAGTCAAAAGAATGTTAGAAATGAAATAAATGAAAGAAGTATTCAAAGTTTACCATCCTGGATGTGAAGAAAGGAACATACAACAAAACATGCACTTGCCTCTCCTGCCCTTTAATTTGTGAACACCATACCTCTCTTGATATGTCATGCCCAGAAAGAGAAAATGATAATTATTTTAAAAGCTTTGCTAAATTGAAATATGACCATTTCATTCGGCCTTCCATCAACCCTCCCTCTCTCAAAATTTCTGATTTAAAAAATCAGGATAGATGCAAGCACTCTATAGACTACACCTAGATTACTTTGCTCCAAGGCCGAGGAAAATGTTTATGATTCCAAGATCCACTCGGAAGCATATATCTGCAATGCGTAAGCTTTTCGTTGGCAAGATCAGTCAATATCAGAGAGCGTGTAACGCTGAAAAGGTTAAGCGGTTGAAGGTTAAAACAACAACAAAACAATCGATTCACTAAGTAATATGTTTTGGCCAAGTAACCATAAAATAATTTCGGCCCTAAGGAATCAAAGAGGGGTTTCTCGTTTTTGCACGACCTAAATTACTGTCAGAAAAACTGCACCAAGGCGTCGGGGGTGGAGGAGAGGAAGATTTCTGACACCGGGTGAGACGACGGTCGTAAACCTCATCACAATTTCACCTTTGGGTGAAAAGGTGGGAGGGGAGCCAGAAGTTTCAACCTCGGCTCGTTCGAAAACACGTTTAAAAGACCCTGGAAGGAGGCGGAAAAGGGCGCAGACGCCGCGTCCGCGGTAGAGCAGCAGCAGATAATCGGGATCTGGGGAAAGGATGCGGAGAAGTGGGCTCTTATGTAAGCACACACCAAAAATTGTGCGTGCAAACCCGGCCTGATGCACATCTCGGCACACAACACACGTACCCGATATCTCACCCCAGGGATGCCTCCCCAGCCTGCAGGCGCTGCCGAGGAAGACTGACCGACGCTTCGGCCCTTCTGCACGTCCCCCCAGATCCGCGCAGCCACCAACCCGGCGCGGGTGCGATGAGGGCGGCCAGCTTCCCCCCGGCGCCTGCAGCGCGCGTCCACAGCCTCTTGCGCCGCGACCCAGAGCCGCGCGCCGGGCCCCGAACCCCGCGTCCCGACCCGGCTCCCGGTGCTCAGCCCCCGCGTCCCTACCCGGGCCCGACGCTTACCTCGCGCGGCCCAGACCCCGCCGCCGCACAGCAGCCCGGCCAGCAGCAGCCAGGCGGCCGGGGCCAGCGCGGGAGCAGGGCGGCGCAGCATCGCTCCGGCTCCCGGCGCCGCGGCCCGCCCGAGGCGGGAGCGGCAGGGACGCGCGCGGGGCGCCGAGCGGGGCTCTCGTGGCCCGAGGCCGGCTGCTTGGCGCTGCGGCGAGCACCGGGGTCCGAGGAGGCGCCGCCGCCGTGACGCTGGGCCGCGCGCTCGGGCCGCGGGCGCCCTCCCCTCGGTGCAGGCAGCGCTTCGCTGGAGGCAGAGGCAGCAACTAAGATGGCGGCGGCGCTCTCTCTCGGGTCCGGCGAGGGTACCCGGCCGGGGGCGGGGTGGCGGCGGGAGGGGCGGGGAGGGGAGCGACGGCGAGGCGCGCGCGCGGCGCCCCGGGGAGCGCGCGGGGCGTGGGGTGGGGGCGGGGTGCGCGGGCCTACGAACCCGCCGGCGGGGCCTGGAGCGCGCGCCCGCGGGGCCGCGCCGGGGATTTGGGCCCGAGAGGGGCTGGGAGAGGACCCGGGGGCTGCACCCCCCTGTTAGCTGCCGCAGCCGAGAGCATCAACTCCTCATCCCCACGTGCGCTCACAGGCCCCGGAGCCGAGCGAGAGCTACCCTGGGGCCCGTGCCTCCCCTTTCTCCCCTTCCCAGCCCCACCCCAAGCCAGCAGACCCCGCTGGAGGGTGCAGCCCAGGGCCGCTGAGCGCCAACACCCTGCGCCACTTCGAGCAAGTCACGTCGCCTCCCAGAACCTCGGTGCCCTCTTCTGCCAAGTGGCGGTGATGAGAGGGAGCTTGCGGGTGAAAGGTATTCAAGGAGACGAGGTCAGCGAAACGCGCTTTGTAAACAATCAAGGGCTGCGCAGCACGTGCTGCAGTGGTTCCAGCGCTGGGAGGGAGCGTGCTTGTTCCAAGTCCGTCCTGAATTTGTAACTCAGGATGCCTCCATTTGCTGAAGAAATCCGTCTGTGGCTTTTTAAAGGCGGGTTGTGCAGGTGACCCTTTCTAGATCTCAGTGTGATGCTAACGGTCCCTTAGAAATGCAGAAATCCAAATGGATGAAGAAGGATCCCTTCAGGGCTCTTGGGTCCTTCTCTTTTCTTCTTGTCCTGGGGTCCCTACCTCCCCCCGACCCCTGGGGGCGCCTCACACTAGAGGAAAGGACCGGGACAGTCATGGATGGTCTGCTGAGTGCCAGGCACTGTGCCCTATGAGCCGACTTTATTGGCTTCATTTTGCAGAGAAGGAAACTAAGGCGAAATGACTTCCCTAGTTGAAACAAATACTGTAAAAAGATCAGCCCTCAAGGACAGGGCTGGCATTAAGGAGACACCCACAGCAAAGGTTAAACGATAAAATGTTAATTATTCAAGACTCTGCTGGAAGAGCTATCAAAGGTGATTCACCGCACAGTGATTGCCCTTGGCCCTGTTTGCTGAGAGGGTCTGACTGGCCGGTGGGCTTTGTGGAGACGGCTTTGTCGAGACCAGCTTGGGATGGGGTGAAGGAGGGTGGGCAGGCAGCCTGGGGGGCTGGGAGGAGAATGAGTCACTCAGTTTGTGGAGAGCAGAGGACTTATTTAGGAGAGTGGTGGGTGAAGAGCCCAGAAAGGTAGATCGAAGCCATTGTGAGGTGCCCTAAATGTCAAGATGAGGGATTTGGACCTAATCCTACAGGCCACAGGAAGACCTTGGACAGCAGTGAACAGAGGTGTGATGTGACCTTGGAGGGAGTTTCAAAGCAGTCTGCGATGGAATATGCTCTTCCCTGTCCTTTGTCCCTCAAAGTCATCCTCCACCAAAGCCTGAAGACTCCACATCTCATCCCCCTGCCCATCCCGCCCCTGAGTCCAAGAGGACTAGACTCCCTTGGGTAGACCCCTCCCCCAGGCACCTGCCTGGCCCCTGCCATCTCCAAGCCATGCCCCCCACTCCTCCTCTCCAGCACTGCAGAGTCATCCTCTCCGGGTGTTGCTGTTGCTTCCGGGCCTTCCTGGTTCCCAGTGGCTCCCTGCTGCCACCTCATCAGGCCCAGACAGCTCTGCTGGGCTTCCCACCCCTCATGCCTGGGCCCCACCCAGCTGACCTCAGGGCCCACTGTCTCACCACTCTCTGAGTTCAAGTTCATTCCTTCCCAGGGGCAGCATCACATGGCACACCATCCCCAACCTTTGCCCTGAGCCTCAGGTCCTACCAGTGCACTTTCTGGGCTGCCTCCTCCAGGAAGTCCTCTGGACTATCAGGCCCTCGCTCCCCAAACCCACATGCTCTTAACCCAACAATCCAGGCTTCATAATCTGCTACTTTGTGCTGTTGATTGACTACTCCACATGTGTCCTCTTCTTCTCCACACTGTTCTAGTGGGAAGGACCCAGATGGTACAGTCAGACAGCACTGGATAGGAATTCTGGCTTCTGCTACTACGAATGACCTTGGACAAGTTACAGAACCTTCTGAATCTCTTTCCTCACCTGTGAAATGGGATAATGATTCCTATTTCCTAGAGTTGTGAGAATTAAATGAGATGATGCAATTAAAGTGCCTCCTAGAGACTAATATACAATAGGTCTAAACCTATGGTAGTTTGTTCTTTTCCTTCGAGCTCCTAGTGTACTGCTGAACATACAGGAGGTCCTCAGTAAACACTCGGTGAGGAACTAAATGAATTGCTGAGTTAGTTTTTTATTATTATCATGCAGATCACATCTCAGAGAGTAAAAGACATAGCCTGTAGGTTTCCAGGGACCTTGGAACATAAACATAAAATCAGAAAGGCGTAATCTCAGAACTATGTTTTGAGCCAACAGGCTGATGCCAAGAGGGGAAATGTATTCAGTTCTGTAAGCAACACAAACTGAAGCTCTTCGGTGTCTGGAATCCTGATCCCTTTATCTTCTCACCCACTCTGTCCCTTAGAGAAACAGAGAGATAGATCTAAGCAGGTCCAGCGGCAGGTGGGCAGGCAGGCGGCCCCAGAGCTCAGTGCAACCTGCACACGCTGAGATATTGCCCATAGGACAGTTAGTCCAGCTGCAAGGCTCAGCTTGAGCGTGTTGGAAGCCAGGGAAACCAGTGAACTCAGTCTCTGGTTGGCCTGACAATAGCCTCAGCCATATTGGCACTTTTCAGAGGTCTCCACGTGATGGATTAGTTAATCCTCAAAATGGCCCTGAGATGGGGATCGATCCAAGCTGAGGCTATGGGTAGCAGAGAGGGTCGTTGCCTGAGCCAAGCCAGCTGCTGGCTCAGCAGCAGCTCTGGGAGCCCTGGAGCGGGGGAAATGAGGCACCACCCAGGCCCATCCTTAGGCGGCGACTGGGAGGTTGAGCCGGTGGCTTTGTCAGCCAGGCAAGGAAGACTTGATCTTTTGAACGTATAGTCAGCCCGTCTGAGCAGTAAGTAGAAAGGACACAGAATTTCCATGGTGCTGCATCTTTTGAAATGGCTTTTGCTAATGACAATAGCCTAAGCTTTCTACCTGGAAGTGACATATTACTTATGCCTCCAGCAACTCTTTCCAGAAGGTACTTTTATGGTTCCAGATGAGAAAATGTAAAATTTGCTCAGCTCATTGCTAGAAAGAAGGACACCTGGGATTCAATTTCATGTCTGAGCCCAAACGATGCCTTCGTCCCTACAGGAAATTACGCCCAAGATGCAAAAAAAAAAAGCCCTGCACGGGATCCCACAACTTGGAGCCAGCCTGCCCCTCCACGTCAGACCCTCCAGCTGTCCGAGGCCCTGGGAGGTATTCCTCATCCAGGCTGGGGTTCCTCACCGGCTTGTTCATTCCCAAGTCCAGAGTAGAAACGGATGAAATGAAGGCTCGTGCAGGAAGGCTCTTTGCCAGAAGGCCGAGTCCTTCTCTGGTGGGCGGGTTATTACTATTAACACAGCATGCGCTGCTCGGCCAGTGTTTGTGGAACCCAAGCTGGAGGCAGGCAAGCCATCGTTGTGGCCGCTCTCCTAATGATGTTCTTGGGGGCAAACCCACTTCAGGGCTGCGCGGGAGAAGGTTGTGAGAATCTTGATGACAGCGACAGATAGGACTAAAACCACAGCCCCAGCACCACCACCAGGGTTCCCCGAGGCCCTGGAAACCAGGAGGTCTGGCCCCATCGCTGCCTTCTGGTGGCCTGGCCAGGTCACTCCATTGCCTTTAGAAGGGATAATTAATGAGGGACGCGACGACGTGTGCTTAAGAGCAGGAACTCTGGTGGGACAAACCTGGGTGAAACCCATATCTATCCGCTTCCTTCCCTTTTATAATATTTCCATTTAATCTTTTTTTAAAATTTATTTATTTTTGGCTACCCTAGGTTTTCGTTGCTGTGCACGGGCTTTCTCTAGTTGCAGCGAGCGGGGGCTACTCTTCGTTGCATTGCGCGGGCTTCTTAGTGTCGTGGCTTCTCGTTGTGGAGCACGGGCTCTAGGCGCGTGGCACTCTAGTAGTTGTATCACGTGGGCTCAGTAGTTGTGGCTCACGGGCTCTAGAGCGCAGGCTCAGTAGTTGTGGTGCACGGGCTTAGTTGCTCCACGGCCTGTGGGATCTTCCCGGACCAGGGCTCAAACCCACGTCCCCTGCATCGCGCCACCAGGGAAGTCCCTCCATTTAATCTTATATGATTATATTAAATATTGGCATGGGTCCAAAGTCAAATCTAGAAAGCAAGATGCTCAGAGAAGTCTAGTTCCATTCCTGTCTCTTCCTTCCTGTCCCCTCCTCCCCTTGAAGATTACCATTTTGTCTTTTTTGGCTTATCCTTCTATTGTGGGAATTTTTTTTTAATGCAAGTGAATATTTAGATATGTCTCTCCCTTTCCTAGATAAAAAGCAGCCTATCACGGGACTTCCCCAGCAGCCCAGCAATTAAGACTCTGCACTTCCACTGCAGGGGGCACGGGTTCGATCCCTGGTCAGTGAACTAATATCCCCCATACCATGCAGTGCGGGGTGGGGGGGAAGCAGCATATCGCACCAGATGTTCTGCATCTTGATTTTTTTCACTTAGTAAAATATCCTGGAGATGGTTCCATCTCAGTATACAAACAGAGTCTTCATTCCTTTTCATAGTTGCATAGTACTCCCTCATGTGGCCTAATATTGTAATATAATAAGAAATCCATATTTGGCCTTTGTCCCTGGATCCTAGCACAGAGCTCCTAAATCCCTTGGAATTTCCTGGGTGATGGGAGCATCTTTTGTTCTAATGAGGTGACTCTTGGTGGGCTCCTGGATAGTTTCAGGATGAGGGCCAGTCACCAGAAAGACCAAGCCATGATTAGAAGCTTGGAAATTTCAGCCCCACTCTGCCCCAACCTCAGGGAGAAGAAGGGGGCTGGAGATTGAGTTAATAATCAATCATGCCTACATAATGGAGCCTCCATAAAAATCCCTGAACTACAGGATTCGGCGAACTTCTGGGCCAGTGAACATATCCACTTGCTGAGAGAGCGATGCACCCCAACTGCACAGGGACAGAAAGCAGCTCCTGTACTCGGGACCTTTCCAGATCTTGATCTAGGGACATTTTCATCTAGCTGTTCATTTGGATCCTTTATAATATCCTTTATAATAAACTGGGAAAGGTAAGTCGGGTGTTTCCTCGAGTTCTGTGGGTCATTATATCAAATTATTGAAACTGAAGGGGGGGGTCACAGCCAGGTCAGACAAGTGTGGGTAACCTGGGGACCCACTAC
The DNA here is from genome assembly GCF_059928025.1 of Delphinapterus leucas. Classification (NCBI taxonomy): domain Eukaryota; kingdom Metazoa; phylum Chordata; class Mammalia; order Artiodactyla; family Monodontidae; genus Delphinapterus; species Delphinapterus leucas. Next base: position 183,132,577 of record NC_143129.1, on the reverse strand, counting down.
CTGCGATTTGCAAAAGAAGTAGAGGCAGGTGGGGCTGAGCCCTAACTCGTGGGGTCTGTACTAACTCTGGGTAATAAGTAGATTAAGTTCATTTGTAGGACACCCAGTTGATGTCCACAGAGAATCAGAGAATTTTTGGTGTGGAAGACCCACACATTTGGTGTCAGAAGTGTTGTGAGTAGAGGGGACTTCCCTGGTGGCACAGTGGGTGAGAGTCCGCCTGCCGATGCAGGGGACACGGGTTCATGCCCCGGTCTGGGAAGATCCCACATGCCGCAGAGTAGCTAGGCCCGTGAGCCATGGCTGCTGAGCCCGTGAGCCACAACTACTGAAGCCCACTAAGCCTAGAGCCCATGCTCTGCAACAAGAGAAGCCACCATGATGAGAAGCCCGCGCACCGCAACGAAAAGTAGCCCCCGCTCGCTGCAACTAGAGAAAGCCTGCGCACAGCAGCAAAGACCCAATGCAGCCAAAAGTAAAATTTTTAAAAAAAGAGGTGTTGTGATTAGAGAAAGAGTTTTCCTTCCTGCGGACACACTGGAGTTTATTTCATCAGTTCCCTAATGATGTGTTGTTTCAAGTCTTTTGCTTTTACAAAGAGTGAGGCAGTGAGCCTTTTTGTATTTTTGCCAGTTGTACTGGTTTCTCCCTCTGTGGCTTTGGGTAAGGTTCTCCACCTCTTCAATCTCTGTATCTCCATCTGTAAAATGGAGATAAGTCAGTGCCCACCTCCCTGGGTGGATGTGAGGGATAGAGGAACCAACGCACGACATCAGCTGTTATCATTATTCATTTCAGCACCATTATTCATGGTGCTGATGGCTCGGGGCTTTACATCTCTCTGGCAGTGGCAGAAACCCTGACTTAGGAAGGGGCATTCCTGTGGTCTCCAGGGAGTCAGCTTGGGGCGCGTGGGTTTGGGTTAGACTCTCTCCAAAGCTTTCTATAGCTCTCCACTTACAAAGGAACCAGAAATTCCCACACATGAAGCATCGGCTATCTCTGGCCGGTGAAATTTTCCAGGGAAGGAAAACTCACCTTGACACGGAAGCCAGGCAGCGCAATTTTGCACCCCCAAAAGGGACAGAGATTGAGCTTTCCTGCTTATCCTCACTCCCAAAGGTAACACACAGCCTTTTCTCCTCTCTTTGGATGGGCTGCCAGGGGATGCACGTGTGCCACTCACTTCTGCGCCACGGAGAGGAGGGGTGGCATTTTTTTTTTCTTTTTTTGGTGGTACGAGGGCCTCTCACCACCGTGGCCTCTCCCGTTGCGGAGCACAGGCTCCGGACGCGCAGGCCCAGCGGCCACGGCTCACAGGCCCAGCCGCTCTGCTGCATGTGGGATCCTCCCGAACCGGGGCACGAACCCATGTCCCCTGCATCGGCAGGCGGACTCTCAACCACTGCGCCACCAGGGAAGCCCGAGAGGAGGGGTGGCTATTTTATTCTGCAGCACCAATCATACACCCAATGCGCTATACACACACCACACATGGGCAAACGTGGTCCCTCTGAGGGCACACAAGCCAAATATGATGTGCCCTGTCTGCATACAACACGCTGATGGAAAGGACTAGACTGGGTTTCCAGGGAGGAGGGAAAGGCGAGGGCAGCAACTACCCAGAGGAAACACGGCCACTGTTTGGGCACAGTGGAAACAACACCAAACTTGGGTTCTATCCGTAGCTCCATCATATTTCCTAGAATTACGGGGGAGGTTGTAGAATAAAGTGGTTAAAAAAAATGGGAAGGTTGTCTTACTCACACGGTCTTACTTCAGGTATACCTGGGTTCCAATTACTAGCAGAAAAGACCAGACAACCTAGATACTCTGAGCTTCAGTTTCCTCATCTGTAAAATGGTCACCATCACCATCGTCAACATCATCAACCTCCTTTAGATTTTTTTTTTTTTTTTTGGCCACGACATGCAGCATGCAGGATCTTAGTTCCCCGATCAGGGATCAAACCCGTGCCCCCTGCAATGGAAGCTCGGAGTCTTAACCACCGGACTGCCAAGGAAGTCCCATACCTCCTTTAGGTTATTGTGAGGATCAAGTGAGAGGATGCATATAAAGGGTTTAGCTCAGTCTGAGGCACATATTAGATGCTCAGTTAGTGGTAACTGCTCCCACCATGATGACGATGGTGCTGATGACGTATATGAACGTACTTGAGATGTCTAAGGAGTTGGTGATGGTCATAATAACTACTTTCATGCAGCCCTTTAGATTTTGCATCTGTTTAGCATACTTCCTTTCTCAAGGGCATCTGATGCGTTTGGGACTCACAACAACCTCCCTCATAGGGGTTTTTATTTAACTGATGGGAAGCAGGAGTTCAGAGAGGTTGAGTGACTTGCCAAGACCGTGCAGCATGGAATTAGCAGAGGTTCCTCTGGCCTTTTTGTGTTTTTCCCTGGACCAGCAAATGACAATAAAAATCAAGAGCCAGATTTCAGAAATTCTGGCTCTTTCAAGCCTCCAGTTCATTTAATTGCTCAGGGATACCTTTTTTGCTCCTTCCTCATCTGTGTAGCAGGGATTAATCACCCCCAGAAATCAAGAAATAACAAGCATGACTCACATAGTGAGTGTTCGCTGTGCAAGAAGCATTCTTTGCATTATCTGATTTCAATGCTAGCAGCAATCACACGCAATGAATACCATGATTATCATGCTTTTACAGAGGAGGACGCTGGGGCTGAGAAAAGTAAAGTAATTTGCCCCAAGGTCACAAAGCTCAGTGGTAGAGCCAGGATTCAAACCTATATCTGTCTGGCCGTAAAGCTGAAGCTCTTACCGACAACATCACTAGCTCCCAGAAACTGCTCTGATGGTGAAAGTTTCTGCAACACCAGGAAAAGTCAGAGGGGCATCCAGACGGGAGAACTGCTTGGCTGATCTCCATCCTGTCCAATACCTCTTCCAGCTCTGGGAGCTCCTGGTATGGTGGATGCATGGTCAGGATTGGCACTGGGTCAGAGCCCTAGGCATCTTCAGGGCCCAGAAGATCACAGCAAAGCCACAGGGCAGGTGCTGCCCCCTTCCCTGTTCGGCAGGCAGGAGGGACCAGGGGAGGCCTAGGGAGGGGCTTCTGCTGCCGCCCCTTTGTGCCCTCCCTTAGGGCCTCTTGTTTCCAGTCACCCCTGGGCCTCAAAGGGCAGCAGGAAGCCCTTTCTCCTCTCCCCTGCTGGCCTCAGTTGCTGCGCTGGGCTTCCAGCATCTGAAGGCATTGATTTAGGGGATGCAAATGAGGAAGCTGACTGTCAGAGGCAGACAGTCTCCCCGACACCAACGCATGGACCAACCGCAGAGAGGACCCAAGAATTCTCAATGAGCCCTGCTGTGGCTGGCTTAGCAGGAGCCAGGCAGGAGGCCCAGCACAGCCTGGGAAAGGCAGACAAGCAAATTTCAGGAAGGCGCTGGAGCGAGAAGGGCCTCCCTCGCCCTCCGCCCAGGCCCTGGGGGGCAGGGGCACCCTAGTGGCCTGGAGGGGAGGGGAGGGGGCCAGCTGAGGAGTCTGTTAATCCGACTCCCACCCTGGTCCCCCACAGGCCCAGCTAGGAGCCCGGATAGATGGGCGAGGAAAGACTACCTGAACCGCAGGCCACAGGCTCAGTCCATTCCTGTGTCCCTGGGGCAAGACCTGGGAGCTGGAGAGAAGGAAGAAGACGGGGCGGCCAAGTATGAGCACAGGGAGCCCCAGACGCGTGGCGGTGGGTGGGTGGGGGAGGTGGAGGCTCTGCGGGGCGCTGGCTGGGCCGGGGGTGCCACGTGTTAGGATAGAAGCTCCGGCTGGCTGCCAGCAGGCCCGAGCAGGGCACCTTCCAGCTGAAGGAGGCAAGCACGGGCAGAGGAGGCTCCAGAAAGCTGCCCCTGGGGCCGAGGAGACACAAGGCCGCCTGCGTGCAGAAAGGGCAGAGGAGCTTGTATCTGCCCTTCTGAGGAGGGTTGCCATCTGCCCCCGGACTTGACCACCACCTCAGGAATAAGGACGAGAGATCCCAGCACCGGGCCTCAAGTTTCCAAAGCCGAACCCATCCTGCCCCAGGCCCCAAACAGCTGCCACTTGCATGTGAGTCATGCCCCAGTCACCAGACTCTCTGCCATCTTAGTTGGGGGGGGGGGGGCGGGGGTCAGCCAAAGCCCCAGTGTCAGGACTTGTGGAAAGCTCTGGATTCCTCACTCCTTCAACACCCTCATCCTGCCCACAGCTCCAAAGGCCAGCCTGGTGCCCGGCTCTGGACGGGCTCCAACTAGGGTGCCTGCCAAGCATCCCCCCTCCCCGAGTTTCCCCCTCAGCTCCCCTCGGAGCGGGGTGAAGGGGAAACGGATGTTAATTTGCTCGTCTTTGCTAATTTGAAAAGGAGCATAAACAGCAGAGCGCAGTCGCACGGCCCTGCTGAGGGTGTAGTTTAGGTCCAATTATGTGCTATTAGTGCATTTGCTCTGTGTTCCCATGGCATATTAATTGCAGATTTGGTATTGTGGCAATTAACACAATTATGGGCTCCATCTCTCTGCCAGGAGGCCACAATCCACATGCTTTTGGCCAAGGAGTTGGGCTGGTGAGATGGAGGGAGGGTCCCACTCGGGAGAATGCCCACCATTATGGGTAGAATGTGTCTCTCCAAAGTTCGTTATGTTTAAGTCTTAACTCTTAGTAACTCAGAATGTGACCTTATGTGGAGGGGGTGGGTCTCGACAGAAGTAACCAAGTTAAAATGATGTCATTGTGGGTGGGCCCTAATCCAATATGACTGCTATCCTCATAAAAAGGGGAAATTTAGCTGTGTAGAGGGAAGATGGATGATGTGAAGAGACATGGGAGAAGACAGCCATCTACAAGCCAAGGAGAGAGGCCTGGAGCAGATTTCTCCTTCACAGTCCTCAGCAGGACCAACACTGCCAACACCTTCATCCAGCCTCCAGAACCGTGAGAAAATGACTTTCTTTTTTTTTTTTTTTTTTTTTTTTTGGCTGCACCGCATGGCTTGCAGGATCTTAGTTCCCGACCAAGGATCAAACCCGTGCCCCCTGCAGTGGAAGCATGGAGTCCTAACCTCTGGACCACCAGGGACTTCCCTAGAAAATGAATTTCTCTTAAGTCACTTATGGTGTTTGTTAAGGCAGCCCAAGCAAACCCATAGACCCACCTCTACCCTATGCAGAGTTCCCCATGGGAGACAAGGAAGGCTCGGGGAGTGGACACCAGTGATGCTGTCTGATTAGAAGGCTTGAGAAAGACTCAGCAGTGATAGCCAGCACCTCCCTCCTGCCCAGCACCTCTTCCCAGGGTTTCCCATCACTGTGGCCTCTGTTCTCCTGGCCCCTGAGCCTTTAGTCTCCACAGCACTGCTGTTGGAATTCCTCTGCACCCACCTCTAATTAGTCACCTGTCTGGCCAATCCTGGATGGGTCACCTCCTTTCCCTTTGTCATCCCCTAATCTTAATGACTCAGGATTACTTACCTTGTAAGGTAAAGAGTATGTGTTATTTCCCGGGTTAAACCGGAAAATAGTCAGGTGTCTGCACAGCGCTTTCAGGCTCACAAGATACTTACCAAAGACCTGTTTCCATTCCACACTTGAAACCACTCTATGGGGGTTGGTATTATCACTCAGTTCACAGGTGGGGAAACTGAAGCTTGGAGAAATCACACACAACCCATAAGCAGCAGGGCTCAGGACTTGAGTTCTGTGTTCCAATAGCTGAGGGAAAAGCTAGATGAAAAGCTAAATGAAATGGATGTCTTTATTGCAGGACTTCTCAGAACCTTTAGTATACTGCGACTCTCCAAAAGAATGTGTATAGCATGTAGCTTTTTCCAGCCTTCTTTTACTCTTGTGGGACATCTGCCATCCTAGGTAGGGGCTACATGACACCACAGTGCTGCTCTAGGATGGCAAAACCAGGTCTACATGCGGAAGAAGAAAACCCTGATCTCAAGGGGCAGGTCCCCTTCCTACCCCCGTGGCAGGTTAGCTGAGCACCCAGGATTGATGTCACCGTGGGATTTCTCACCCCCTGGGGTTCAGCCAGCACCAGAGCCCAGTGGTGGACGGCTTGTCCCCGATCACACAGCATCATTCCCTTTAGGCACCACTGCTGTTCTGCATGTGGCCCTGGTGGCGATGATGCTCTCAAGAGCCTGTCCCACCCCGGTCACAGGAAGGGGATGTGGCTAAGGCCCCAGCAACTGTGATTGGTCCAAAGGTGGCACATTACCCAAGCAGGGCCAATCAGACACTGCCCTGGGATTGTTTGGGGCACTGAGGCTGCTGTAGGAGGAGGTCAGTCTGAAAGGAGATGATAAGACCAAATGGTGAAGCAGAAACAAGCAGCGATGGACCTAGAAGAGGAGAATCCCCTCAAAAGCAGTGAGTCTCCAGTTCCAGTCCCTGAGGCCCCGGTTCCTGCAGCAATTGCGTTCATCCTACAAGCTTACCCCCAGAGCCTCCCCAGAGACGGGATCCAGTTGGAGATGGGTTTCTGCTGCCTTCAAGTCAGAAGGTGGTGACCACTGCACGTCCCTGAGCCTGGGGTTGCTTTACCAGCCAAGACAGGCCCAACAGGGCTGTGGGTATGGGTTGCCACACAGGTGTCAGGGCCCAGCCCCCCTGAAACGTGCCCTGAGGCCTCAACCAGAGAAACAGACAACGTCCTTCTCTCTGTAGGTCCCAAATTTCTTTGTTTTTGTTCAGAAAATAGAGTCACTGTATCTGTGGGTCACAGAGGGCTCAGCAAAGGAAGCTATTTCAAGGTCAAGGTTATTCATTCATTTAACAAGTCTTTATTGAGAGGCTACAATATGTCAGGTACTGGAGACATAGCAGTGCAGAAGTCAGACGAGGTTCCTGTTCCCACGAGCTTACCTTCTAGTGGGAGGAATGAGAGATAAACAAGCAAAGGAAGAAATTCATAAATAAGGCTTTTTCAGATAAAGAAAATAAACAGAAAAATGGGATAGAGCATGTCAGGGAGGAGAAAGCAAAACAGGGTGGTCAGTGAAGCCCCTTCAAGGGGGTGCTATGGTCTGAATGTTTGTGCCCCACCCCCCCCAAAAAATTCATATGTTGCAATCCTAACACCCAATGTGATGGTGTTAGGAGGTGGGGCTTTGGGGAGGCGATTAAGTCAGGAGGGTGGAGGCCTCATGAATGGGATTAGTGCTTTTATAAAAGAGACCCCACAGGGCTTCCCTGGTGGCACAGTGGTTGAGAGTCCGCCTGCCTGCCAATGCAGGGGACATGGGTTCGTGCCCCGGTCCGGGAAGATCCCACATGCTGCGGAGCAACTAGGCCCGTGAGCCATGGCCGCTGAGCCTGCACGTCCGGAGCCTGTGCTCTGCAACGGGAGAGGCCATGACAGTGAGAGGCCCGCGTACAGCAAAAAAAAAAAAAAGAGAGAGAGACCCCCACAGAGCTCCCTCCTCCCTTCCACCTCGTGAGGACACCATGAGGGCTGGTGAGACCAGAACCTGACCATGCTGGCACCCTGATCTTGGACTTGCAGCCTCCAGAACTGTGAGAAATAAACTTCTGTTGCTTATAAGCCACCCGCTCTGTGATATTTTGTTATAGCAGCCTGGACAGACTAAGACAGGGAGTGGCATTTGAGCTGACATCTGAAAACTGAGGATTCAGCCATGTGGAGAAGAATTGCAGGTAGAGAGAAGAGCCAGCACACGAGCCCTGAGGTGGGGGCAGGCTCAGCGTGTCTGGGTGATGAGAGGAGACAAGGGGCTGGGTGTGGAGGGCAAGGAAGCGTGGCAGGAGATGAGGTCACAGGTTAGCAGGAGCCAGGTCACCAGGGCCTTGGGCTGCCTACCCAAGGGAGGGGAGATTTTTATCCTGCGTGCAAAGGGCAGCCACGGCCTTGCAGGGTACAGGGTGGGAATGCGGGCAGCCTTACTTGTGCTTTCTCAGGTACCAGAAAGGCAAGCAGCTCCCAGACACACGGTTTCAGGGCAGCCCTTGGGCGGTGAGCAGAACAGAGCCTTCTCTGATACAGCAAGAGTCAGAATGCCACTGAGCCTCAAAGGCTCGAGATCACCGGTGCGATCTAGTGGTCAGGAGAGGCCAGGTGATGCTGCCGAAACAAACAGGCCCAAGACCCTCAGGGCACAAAACAACAACACACTTCTTTCCTCATTGGTAGACTGGCACAAGGGCTCTGCCAGGGCCCAGGCTCATAGGCCAGACACCTCTGGAACATTACCAAGCAGCTCTTAAAGCCTCCCCCTGAAACGGCCCAGCACTTCTGCCCACGTTGCATTGGCCAAAGCAAGTCAGGGCCACGCTTAACTGAAAAAAGAGGGCGAGGGGGACACAATCCTTTTGTGTGACTGGAAGGGAGCGCTCGGGAGTGTTTGGGGAGTGGCACCAATGACTCCTACAAGCCCCTGCTTCACAGGTGGGAAACTGAGGCTCAGACACATGGGATGGAATCACTCCAGGTTAGTGGCGGAGGGAGGTACAGCACCCAGACCCTGGGCGCGGTCCAGTGCTCTCTCGGCGATGCCCCACCCCCTCCCCACCCTGCCCCAGCCTCCTCTTCTGCCTAATGACCTTTAAGAGCTTAATCTCATAAGCTGCTGGTGCCCTCCACATACAAGCAGGAGCTCGTCCTCCCAACGTCTCAGAGGAGGGACAGGGCACTAGGACACCCCCTCTCACCCTCCTAGTCCCCCAGGACAAATGCTTGGGCCCTGAATAGATCACACAGCCTGGAGAGGGGGCGGCCAGAGCAGGCCCGAGCTAGTGCTGGCAGCTGCCCATCCAGCAGCAGCAGCAGGAATCCGCCAGGCGGGCCAGGGCGGTGAGGGTGCGTTGCCAGCTCTCTGGCAACTGCCCGGCTCCAGCCTGAACTCCCGGGCTTGCCCCGGCGCATCGCCCCCCAGACGCTTTCTCCCTCAGAGGCAGTTTCCCGGGCTCCTCCAGCTGCCCCCTCTGGGTCTGGCTGCCTGCCGGAGAGAAGCCAGGGACCAGCGACCCCAGGGGACCCGCAGGCTTCTGCCACTGCCCTGCCCTGATACCCCGCCCCGCCCCCTGGGCCACACAACAGGCAAGGAGGACAGCCCCACGGGCAGGTGCCGGAGCTCCGAGGGACCCTTCTGACTGCCTGGGCTCCTGGCAACAGGCCTGAGTTCGCCTCCTCCGTGACAAGGGTTTTGCTCCCTCCCAGGACACTGTGGCGTGTCTCCAGTCTGCCCGGGCGGCCTCCTCCGTCACCATAGCGCACGGCTGGGTCCCTCTCATCACCCGCCACCTTCCAGCTCACACGCAGGAGGTCCTCAGCCGGTGTTTCAGGGGCCCAGCTGGGGCAGCTGGGCCGGGTTAACTCCCTGGAAGTCTGGAGAGGTCCAGGGGGCCAGCCAGAGGTCTCAGGGCTCCCCTCTGCAGCTGGCCATCTGAGCTAGGGGGACCTGTGGGAGCCACCAAGGAAGGTTCTAGACAGAAACCTTGAGGGGCCAGAGTCCAGGCTGCCGCTCCCAGGGCATGGCCTCCCTGCGGCCTCAGCAGTTTCGGACGTGCTATGGGCGGGTGACTCAGCCAGAGGAAAGCCCACAGACCACCTTCCCCTGGGATGCTGGACCAGTTTCCCAGGGGGGCAAGCAGGCAGGGGCAGTCTGGCTGAGAAGGGGGTGGGTGGGCAGGGGCAGCCAGCCCCCCGCCTCCAGCCTCCCCCAGCCTCCTCTGGGCTGGAGTCTGGGGGTGAGGGGCACAGAGTGTTTCTGAGGGCGCACAGCAGGGACTGCACAGTAGGCCTGGCCAAGAGGGGCCACGCCAGGCCAGGGAGGCCTGGCAGAGGCTGCCTTGAGCACCGTCAGCGCGTTGGGAGGGTCTGTGGAAACAGCTGAGGGTGAGGCTGGTGCCACCGTCGGCCGCCCCCTCGTCCGGGCCCCTTCCCCACGCCCGGGCCTGGGCCTCTGGCTCCCTGGGGCGGTGGGTGTTTCTCTTGTGAGCCAGGACACGGGGCGGGGGGGGGGGGGGGGGCGCAGGCTTTGGGAAACAAGGGCTAGTTTTACTGCCTCAGTGTTTCCTCTCCCAGCGTCCCAGCTCCCGGCCAAGGTACACCTCAGGCCTCCTCCTCTCACGGGCTAGGCTGCCAGGTGCCAGCGGCGCAGCCATCACCTCTTGCTTGCAGCCGCCTTCAACAGGCCGGGCTGCAAGTGAGGACAGGAGGCTGTCCCTGCGCTGCCCACGGTGGCCCTGAGGCCAGGCAAGTGCACGGAGGGCCCTGGAGCCGGGCCTGGGAGGCCCATCACCTCGGTGGCATCTCAGCCAGAGTCTTGAGTGCGGCCTGCTCAGAAGAGGCCGCCTGAGGGGAGGTCAAGTTGCTGGTGCGTGGAGACAAAAAGACAAAAAAAAAAAGTGGACCAGAACTTTAGCCAGTTTTACTGTTTTGAAATTCCCTCTAGTGAACAAACACGTGCCCGACCCCAGGCAGGCTGCTCCCACAGGTGGCCTACCCTGGGCCCGCCACTGCTGGTGTCCACGCACTGCATCCAGACCACAGCCCAGGAAGCAGGTGCTGTTATCACCCTCACGTTCCAGAGTAGGAAGCAGAGGCTTGGCGCCCTTCAGTGACTCGTCTGGGTCACGCAGCTGGTAACTGGCAGAGCCTGGGTTTGAACCCGGATCTGTGCAGCTCCCGAGTCCAGAGTCCGGGAGGGCCTCCCCTGCCAGCGGCCACCCCGGGGACTGATAGGGGCTTTGCTCCACTCCACAGCTCTGGCTGGGGGACCTCAGGCCTGGGGGGTGGGGCGTGGGGGGGATCTCTGATGAGGGAGGAGGGGCAGAGGGGGCTGGGCGCTCATAGCCAGCGGCTCCATCTTCGGTCTGCTCTCAGGCGGAGCCAGCCGCTGTGGGAAGGAAACTCCGGCTGGGATAGGCTTTTCTTTAACCACTTGATCATGATCAAGGATTTAATTTTATCCCCTTCCCTGGCTGCCTCGGATTCTATTTGGAGTTGAAGCACGAGCCAGTGAGCGGGGGCGGGGGGGGTCCTTGGAACCCTGGCAGAATGGCCCACCCCCAGGCTCCAAGAGGCCTCTCCCTGCCTGTCCAGCCATGACAAGGTCCATCTGGGGGACCCCCCTCAGCTCTGTGGGCTCCGGAAGGCTGAGGGACTCTGCTGCAATTACAGCTCTTCCTGCGTGCAAAGCTGCTTAGCAGAGGGAGAGGCCCTGGGGGCGGAAGCAGGAGGCAGCTCTGGCCTCAACAAGGGAGCCTCTCAGCTCTTTCATCCGCATCAGAAAAGCATTCAACAAGCACCTGCTCGGACCTGAGGCCTGTCCCCCACGCACGGCCGGGAGCTGCAGACAAGGCCTTGCTCTGCGTGACTTATAAGCAGGGAATATGGGGGTGGAGGACACCGCCACGGTGACCGAATGATGACCACATGTGCTGACCACCCACTGTGGGCGGGTCACTCGGCCAAGCTTGTCATGGGCATTATCTCGTTAATTCTCAGCAACAGCCTTATAGAATAGATGCTCTGCTTTATTCTGTCTTTCCAGTGGTGGGTAATTTGGCCCAAGTCACACAACTGCTTCAGTCCCACCAGGTGGCCTTCAGAATTCTTGCTGTGGACCCTTAATGTCTCCCCAAGCCCCCAAAGACATAAAGACGTAACGATTTATACTATGGGAGTAAACAGCATAAAATGAGGTCAGGAGAGAACCATGTTTGTCCAGGGCTTTATTGGGTTCAAAGCATTTTCATGTAGTTTGTCAAAGGTCCACTAGTTTCTATTATTATTGCCATTTTATAGATGAGAAAAATCAGGCTGAGACCTGCCCAAAGGTACAGAGGGTCACAAACCCGGCCCATTGTCCCCAGATTCAGAGCTCTCCCGCTGCCCTCACTTGGACATGGATGTGCTTCAAGGTTGGACTGCCAGGTGCTGGGGGGGCGCTGTGAACAGGAGGAGTTAGGGCAAAGTGGAAGAGGAACTTATTCTAGAGAAACCAGCTTAGCCTGGAGAACTGCCAGGTCCGCACGAGGAGGCCTCAGAATGCGTGAAAGGCGAGAAGCACGCATCAGAATGGACAAGTTGGGACAGCAGCTTCATCATGGAGATGAGGGCTGAACCGAGGACCCAGCAATGGGTTAACCTGCCTGAGAAATACCTGTTAACAACCTACTAGAGTCACACACAACAGGGCTTGGAGAACAAGGGCAAGCACCAGAATGGCCCTGGGGAAAAGGTACTGGGCTGCCTGGTGACGCAGGATTTACCCCCAGTCCCAATCCGCCCCCTCCTGTCAAAGCTGGAAGTAGTGGCTATACGCATGGAGTCTGGGGTCAGACAACCTGGGTCCAAGTTCTGGCTGTACCATGCCGACCTTTAGCAAACTGTGTAACCCCCACTTCCTCATCTGTAAAATGGGGATAACAACATACTTAGCTCACACATGACTGAAGATGGTGTACATAAAGTACTAAGCACCTGTACGCACATAACACCCACCAAGACACATTCACTGTGTTATTAAGACTGGGACACCAGGACTTCCCTGGCGGTGCAGTGGTTAAGCCTCCATGCTGCCAATGCAGGGGGTACAGGTTCGATCCCTGGTCGGGGAACTAGGATCCCACACACCGTGCGGCCAAAAGATTAAAAAAAACAATCCTTTATGTGGGTGTCACCTGCATGAAAGATGTTTGCGAAAACCCACCTCCTTCCATGGCCAAGGCCGAGGGCCCAGAGGAGGAAACTCTCAGAGGCTCTGGGGCTGTGCAGGTGCGGCGGGGCTCCCACAGGTGTGCCTACAAGGCGGCCACCTGCTGCACACTCTTCTCCTTCCCTGACTTCTCCGCCCCCGCCGCTCGGAAACCATCCGTGAGGCTCAGTTCCAAGCCAAGGCGATGCACTGGCTGCTATTCAAAAGGCATTTTACTGCCCTTGTCCTTTGATGAGGACTTTCTTTAAATTAGGACTAGCAGTCATGGTGCCCCAAGCCCCCAAGTCTTGTAAACACCACTCATTGCCCCAGAAGAGAAAGTTGCTTCATTGGATGGAGAAGTGTTTTTGTTTTTGTTTTTTTTGTTGTTGCGGGGGTGGTTGGCAGGATCTCAGTCCCGAAGCAGGGATTGAACCCGGGCCACAGCAGTGAAAGCCTGAAATCCTAACCACTAGACCACCGGGTAACTGCCAGAAGTGTTTTCTAACCATGGCCTCAGGATAGTCTAGGCCTAGCTCATCCTCCAAAACAGGAGTGGGCAGCCAGGAGCCAGCGAGCGAGCCAGAGAGACAGAGAGAGAAGGAGGGAGGGAGGGAAAGAGACTGCGCGGGCGGGGCTGGTGGGTGATGGGGGGGGGGGGCGGTCCCCTGGGGCCCAGCGAGCGCCCCTGCTCCGGAAGCCGCCACCACTGAACCAGGTGCCCAGGAGGGATCGTTTTCCCTGTCACAAAGGGCCCTGTTCAAAGGCAGGAGCAGCCTGGATAGCACTCACAGGTGCTATTCACTGCGGGGCCAGGGAGAAGGCTTCATTCATTCTCCACCACCCTCCCCCCAGGCCTGGGAAACACCAGCAAGTGCAGGTGCCCTGCCTCCCTCCTCAGCCCACCCGGGCCTCCCCCAGGCTCAGCCTGGCCCCCAGCTGTCTCAGGCCTCAGCAGTCCCAAGCCTGAGGTCGGGGTCTTTGCTGGCCCCTGCCCCTGTACCTAGGAAGGTGGACCCAGAAGGTTGCCTGCTCTGTGGGCTGACCGACCCCGGGAGACCCAGGCCTGCCCCCACAGTGTTCCCCCTTCCCCTGCTGAAGTAGCCTAATTCCCATCAGACAGCGCTGGAGACTCCCCCCTCCCGGCTCCAGTGCCAGGCTCTCTGCTGGGGGCTGCGCAGGTGGTATCCGGGCCAGCCAACCCCTCCCGCTGCACGACGGCCCAGCTTAGAGGAGCTGATTAAGTCCAAGGTTAGCTACCGACAGTGGCACTCAGAACACCGGCTGGGGGTGGGGAGATTCTATACATCATTTACCTAACATGAGTCCCTTGATACGTAGCTTTTGGCTAACACAGCTGTCTTTTTTTTGTCTTTCTCTCAAGAACTGTAATTTCCTTCCTGGAAAAGGAAGTTACAGAGAAGGGCAGACCAACTCAATATAAGGCTGAACATAAATTACCTGAAGGTAGAATGGGCTATCTTGTGAGGTGGTGAGTTCTCCAGTCCTACAGGGTATTCAAGCAAAGGCCAGACAAGCCCTTTCTGAGATGTTTCAGAGGGGACTCACACATCTGGCTACTACATGGGCTGCCAGACAACCTCCAACATCTCTTCCAACCCTAAGATTTAATTTTGTCGATTGTGCCATCAGTCCCCATGTTCTATAAACCTCATAGCATTCAGCACCCAGGGAAACTCTTCGAAAAGGAAATAGAAGCACTGAGTCCATGTAAGCAGAAAAAAAAAAAAAAGACCTAAAATGGGACGATGAAGGGTGGAAATGAAAAATTCTAGAAAATGCTTCCAAAGCAAAAATTCCTCAAGCAGAAATGACTTTAGCTTCTGAACTTGAATATACAGCCAAACACCAACGGATCTTCTGTTTCTGGGACGATGGACGGGACGGATACTCTGTTTGGACTTTCGTTACAAGCATTCTAAGACTACTGCCATCACACAGGATGTTGGGGTGTCTGGATAGACGGGGTGCTCAGTGTCTGCTTAAGAGCATGGAGGGGGGAGGCCACGTCTGAGGATTACTGACCTCTGCCCAACTAGGACAATACTGGGAACCTCCAGGTCAGAAAGGGGGCTCACCCTTCCTACAGACGTGTCAGCTGGGGTGGGTAGATCTGGGAATTCTCCCAAACCCCCAGCTCCACTCCAGGCCATGGACAATACAACTAGCAAACATGGTGTTTTTGCCCCTCCTTGGGGAGGGCGGGCCCCAGTAGCAGAGTCCACGTGATGCGGGGAAATCAGCTCACGAGCCAAACTATTAAAAATCTTTATTGTTAATTATTTTCTTCGACAGAAGTATTTTGGGCGGAAATACGAAGCCACAGCGACATCTCCCCTTTTCTTCTGCAGAAGATGAGAGATCAGGGCCATCGCAGTTACAAGGGGGAGGCCCACGAGCCTGACAAGGACAGACTGGGGCAGGAACACACCATCAGCCAGGACTCGGACCCTCGACGGGAGCTACAGGTACAAGGAGAGGGGCCAGCCGGCAACACTGGCAAAGACAGCTGATAACAGATGTTACAACCTGGGTGGTGGGGGGAGACTGAACAAAACTCACCTTTCCCCAGGGGCTCAGCTGGAGCTGCAGGCCACTGAGCTGGGAACGAGTACAGACACACATGTGTGCGTACACGCACTGCCCCTCCTGGAGGAAGATGCTCTCAGGCCCCTGCTGGGGTCCACAGTCCTCGTCCCCTGGGGATCAACGGCCTTTTCAGACTAATGGCCAGCTAACAAGGGCGGGGGGCCCCTGTGTGTAGGAGGATAGGGTGTCTAGGTCGTGTCAAGTCCTCCGCTGGGGCAAGGCTCAGAGGAAGCTCAGAGCACAGTGTGAACGGCCACGGGGCCATGGGGCTCCCGGGGGCTGAGGCCCGGGACACGCTGGCGTTCAGCTCCCTTGCTCCACAACAGCCCCAAGCCCCGAGAAGGGGGAAATTTGGCTCTGAGCGTCTTCTCCTGGCTCTGGGTACCTGGGGTGAGAAGGAGGCCTCAGCCATCTACTACCTCCGGGACGGGGGTAGGAGGTCGCGGCGGGGGCATGGGGAGGCTTCCCCTCCCCAGGCCCGCATCTTCCTCCAACTCCCCACCCAGATTCCACTCCCGCGAGAGATGCAGGGAGCAGGACAGGCCGCCTCCAGGGGGAGGAGGGCAGGTGGGAAGACTTGGGGCTCCTGCAGCCCTTCAAAGACCACTGCTCTGCAATGTCTTTCTGGGGGCGGGGTTGAGGGCCAGCCTGGTGGGACTCGCTCATTGAAGACCCAGCCAGCGGTCCCAGTGGGCACTTCATAAATAATGACACTGTCCCTTCCAGGATGCCGTGGAGAGAGACCCTTCTGAAGGCAGTGCAGTGAAGGGCACGGCCTCGGATGAGAGAGCTCCCAGGGCTGGTCAGGACCCACTGCGCTGGAGGAGGCTGGGGAAGGTGGGAGGGTGCGTTTCGCGCCAAAGGCCTCCTGGGCCTTGGGAGCCAAGCTTGGGCCTTTGTGGGGGTTCTGGGCTCTCGGGCAGAGATCTCTGCTATGTTTTGGGGTCTCAGAGCTGGAAGCAGCTCCTGCCCCTTATAAGAGGAGCCCCGCCCCCGATGAGGCCTCAGGAAGTAGAATATGGAGCGAACGGCTCAGCGCGGGCAGGCTGGAGAGGCCCGGATGGCGCGTGTGAGCGATTCCATTCTCACCATGGGATGCTGGCCGGTTGTCAACTCATGAAGTGATGCATGTAAATCCTGGCTAATGGTCATCTCTAAACTCTGGGCTGCTCGTTCAGGACAACACAAACCTCCTTGGGGCCCTGTTTTCCAGCTGTGGGCCCTGCTTGGCGTCCTAGGGGTCCCCTTGCTGATGGAGCCTGGTGTGGTCATTAAAGCAAAAGCACTCTCTAGGTGGACCCCCGGGCTGGAGAGGGCCTGCACGCAGCAGGGGGTGGGCAGCCCATGGCAACAGGAGTCATGGGTGAGCCAATGGGAAACCAAACACACATATCGAAAGCCAATCAAATGCAAACACAAACAAAAAACACGTCAAAGCAGCAGCAGCAAGCTCTTTGTGTAATAAATATTGCAAAGCGCACTTGGTTTCTTTCTTTCTTTCTTTTTTCAAGTCAAATATAACAACCAACGTCCCAAACCCTGTTTTCAACATTCAAAAGAGAGGAGCGGTTGCCATCAGCAGAACACCTGCAGCCAATCAAAGAAAAAAACCGTTTCCCAGTAGCCAGCCAATCAAAATCCTTTTCCAGTTTAAGCAGCCAATCGGACCTCTTCACATTCCTAAAAAGTGACCGAAATAAAGCACCAGAGCTCGGAGAGCTTCCTGAGAAGCCATAAACCGAGGCGCAATTTTTTTTTTTTTTTTTTAAATAAGAGTCAGAAATAAAAAGGTTTGCGTTGGTCGAGATTTAAAAATAAAAAGGTTTCTTCCCGCAGCCAATCATGAGTCCGTCCCTTTAAGCCAATCGTAACTGCACCACTGGTGTCTCCCTGGAGGATTCTGAGTGGCCGTGGGGCGGGACGGGAAGGGGTGGGGTGGGGGGATCGGGGTAGGGAAGGTGACCCTCTGCCACTCAGCCGGTGAGGTCCACACAGATCTCCTGGCCTTTGCCAGCCTCCAGGGTATTCCAAGGGGTTTGCAGCTACTGCCTCCGGTCCTCCGTCTCCGACCTGGAAAACGCCATCACCACATCCTCTGCACCTGCAGACCAGGGCGAAAGAATTGCTGCTGGATGGTCCTCTGGCCCTGGGCTGCAACCTGGGACAAGGCGAGGAGGCTGCGGCCCCCGATGCAGTGTCAGTCAGTCCACTGTAGCGGGGTGCTTTCCGAGAACAAAGGGCTTCTGGGGAAGCCCACCTCCCCTCTGGGCCTGGGCCTCCCCTACAGCCTGGCCAGGGTAGGCCAGCAACCCTGCTGCACGGCTGTGGGCTGCAGGCTGCAGGGGCGAGGCTCAGAGGCTTGCTCAAGGCTACACGGTGAAGAGGTGAGCGTGCCAAGAACCCAGGCTGCTGTCCTGGAGCAGGGCTCTGCTTGTGACCCTTGCTCCAAGGTCACCAAAGCCGGGGGCCCTTGGGAACCTCTCTCTTCCTTCTTAAGACTCTTGTTTTGATCCCTTTGGAGGATCTTGCTCATAATTCCTAACAGCCAGTCCTCTTTGCCCAAACCCAACACCTGCTCAGGGGAGCGCGGCCAGGCCCATTTCCAGCCCGTGGTCGGCCCGGCTCCCATGGAGACAGATAATGGCCATAATCTTTTTGTTGTTATTTTTAATAGTGGATTTGAGGATTCTGGTCCAGGCACTCATGAAATCACTTCCTTTGTCTTGTTTTCCATAAGACAGGCATGCAGCCAGAAAAGGCAGGAAGGAGGGAAAGAGCCTGAAATGCTGACCTGCCTCCCCCACCTGAAGCTGCTGGGCAGGAAGGACTGAGTGGCAGACCCTGCAGGGCAGGTGAGGTGACCTGCAGGTCCCACCCCACCTCCTGGGCCCGGACCCTGCCTGCGCCCTGCCACTTTCTCCCCTTTCCCCCTGCCCCCCCCTTTTTTTTTTTTGGCTGCACAGCATGTAGGATCTTAGTTCCCCAACCAGGGATCAAACCCGTGCCCCCTGCAGTGGAAACGCAGAGTCTTAACCACTGGACCCCCAGGGAAGTCCCGCTCTCCCCTTTCTCTAAAGGATCGTTCTTGGTGGCACCCTGAACGTGAAGTAACGGTCAGTTGCCCATGGCCTTTTAGACAAACTTCTCTTCTGTTCCGCTGGAGGACTTCTTCCCGGGGAGGGGGATCAGAGCAGCAGAAACAGGAAAGGCCACTGAGGGGGGCGCGGGCAGCGGGGCGCGGTGGGGCAGCGGACATGTGAAACGGAGTCAGGGAGAGGGCAGGACGCCACCACGGCCGGCCCCCACCCCGGGGCGTGGTGTCGGCCACCTCCGTCCACGCCACAGGGAGTCACCCCTTCCCACTGGCAGCCTCGTCCTGACCTCCTTCCTAACTGCCCTGCCACACGGAGGAGGCACGCAGCCATGGGTGCTGTAGAAGGAGGGCCCGTCCACAAGGATGTAACATTACAGACGTGTCCTTCGGTTTGGGGCACCAGAGGGCCAAGGTGCTACCCAGGGGAGTAACCGTGCCACACATGCCCCATCTGCCTTGATGGGGTTCTGCTGTTACCAGCACAACCTCTATTCCTGCAAAGGGGAATGAGCTTCTAGAAAGGAGCTCAAATCATCCGACTTCTCGGGATTGGGCTCCTTTGCTTGGGAAGCCCTACCAGTCCTTCCCCTGTCATCCCGGGAACATTCTGTTCTCGCCTCAGTCCTCGGACCACGCAATACCACTGCAGGCAGAATTTTCCTAGCAACCACAGAATCCAAGGTTACATCATACCCTGCACGGCAGCTGAGCTGGTTACCTAACAGATGCCGGCTTTTCCCGAGTGCCGCCTCTCCAGCTCGCTGAGCAGGAGGGGGCTGGAGAGAGACCACGAAAGGGGACTTGTGAGCAAAAGATGCAATGAACAGGGACAGCCCACTCACTTCTTTCCTTGCCTGTCTCGTGGGCTTTCTCGAAGGGACCTTGGGCCTCTGTGCTGAGCTGCAGGCACAAAAATAGCACCAACTGCCCCAGGAAGGAAGAGTGAGTCTGCAGAGGGAATGGCCACTGGCTCCTTGGAGGAGCCCAGACTTGGGGGCTGCCCAGTGTGTGTAGCTGGGCTACACCCTGAGAGGTGGAGAAAGAAGTCACCTCCTCAAGGTCATGCAGCGACTCCAACAACTATTTAGCAAGACACCTGAGGCAGTGCTGCAACACCAGCTGGTGGCCCCATCCCTGGCTGGGGTGGGGAAGGCTAGGAATCTGCAGCTCCCATTTATAGAGCCTCCCACTCTGCTGCTAGCTGGGTGCGGAAAGGGCCCACAGAGCTGCTGCCCATCCATACTCTGTTCTGTTCCTAAAGGACTTGCTGTTTTCCAGGCCTCACCAGCAGGGATCTGCTTTCCTTTGGGGCCCGAGCGGGGGCAGGCTCTTCCAGAGCATTGTCTGACCTGTCCTTATCACTGGTTGGCCTGGTACTCATCATTCAACAAGGGCCTGACCTGAGCTCACAGGCCTCTAGGCGAGGATGCTGCCCTTCCCTTTCCTCTTTTCCATGGAACTTGGGCCAGTTACCTAACAGGGAGGGTAAGCTGCTTAGTTAGTTATTAAGATTCAAGCTCTCAGAGCTTGAGAGCCAGGAGGGGTCTCCAAGGTTAACCCTCATGGTCCCTCCTTCTCCCTTAAAGGCTAGGATGTGGGGGTTCCCTCAGATGCTCTCACTGTCCTGGAAACGCAGGGCTCACAACAGGAAGATGCTACAAGGAAGCCAGCAGGCCGAACCCACTGCCTCTGCGCCGTCAGCTAGGTTTACTATCCTGTTTTACCGACAAGGCTGGTCCACCCCACTGGTACCTCTGCTGACGCTGTCCGGACTTGGGTTCAGAGTTTGTCCTTTCTGTTTGTCCTTTCCCACCAGATGCCATGAGCACAGGAGGGGAGAAGATGATCAGTCTCTCCTGTTCCACACTCTCTGACCCATTAAAAGATAAAGCCAAAACCAGATGAAGACATCGCAAGGAAAGAGAACTACAGACCAGTCTCTCTTATGAATATAGATATTCATAATACCTATGATATGCAAAAATACTCACAAAATACTAGCAAATGGAATACATCAACATATAAAAAGGATTATTTACTCTGACCAAGTGACATTTATCCCAGGAATGCAAGGTTGGTTTAATATCCAAAAATCAATTAATGTAATATATCCTATCAATAGAAAAAAGGACAAAAACCATATAATCATCTGAATAGACATAGAAAACACATCTGGCAAAATTCAATACCCCTTCATGATAAAAACACCCAACACACTAGGAATAAATGTGAACTTCCTCAATCTGATAAAGGGCATTTACTAAAAACCCACAGTTATGATCATACTTAATGGTGAAAGATTGAAAGCTCTCCCCCTTCAAGATTAGGAACAAGAAAACAATGTCCACTCTCACCATTTCTATTCAATACTGTGTTGAAGGTTCTATCCAGGGCAATTTGGCAAGAAAAAGAAATAAAAGGCATCCAAATTGGAAAGAAGTATTGATAAAACTATATTTGTAGATGACATGGATCTTACATATAGAAAATCCTAAGGAAGCCACTAAAAGACTATTAGAACTAATAAACAAGTTTAAGTTGCAGGATATAAGGTCAGTGTACAAAAATCATTTGTATTTCTATAAACTAGAAATGAATAATCTGAAAATGAAATTAAGAAAACAATTTCATTTACAGTAGCAGCAAAAATAATAAAATACTTAGGAATAAATTTAACAAATGAAGTATGAAATTTGGACTCTAAAAAGAACGAAACATCAACGTCTAAAACATCGCTGGACGAAATTCAACACAATTTCTATCAAATCCCCGCTGCCTTTCTTGCAGAAACTGACAACCTGCTCCTAAAATTCATATGGAAACGCAAAGGGTGCAGAATAGCCAAAACAATCTTGAGAAAAAAGAACAAGGTTGGACCCACACTTTTGAATTTCAAAACTTACTACAAAGCTACTGTAAACAAGTTTGGGTGGAATTGGCATAGATCAATGGAACAGAATTGAGAAGCTGGAAATCAACCTTCCCATTTATGGTCAATTAAGTTTTGACAAAGGTGCCGAGGGTTCAATGGGAAAGAACTGAACAAATGGTACTGGGACAACTAGATATACTCACATGTAAAAGATGAAGTTGAACCCTTACCTTGCACCATATACAAAAATTAACTCAAAATGGAGGAATGACCTAAATATAAGAGCTGATGTTATGAAACTCTTAGAAGAAAACACAGGAGTAAATCTTCATAGTCTTGGGTTAGGAAATGGTTTCTTAGATATGACACCCAAAGCACCATCAACAAAAGAAAAAAATAAATAAATTGGGCTTTATCAAAGTTAAAAGCCTTTTTTTCTTTTTTTTTTCTCCCCATAATTTGGCCACACCGCATGTGGGATCTTAGCTCCCCGACCAGCACCCCCTTCATTGGAAGCGTGGAGTCTTAACCACTGGACCACCAGGGAAGCCCCCAAAGTTAAAAGCTTTTATGCTTCAAAAAACACTATCAAAAAAAATTGAAAAGACAACCTACAGAATGGGAGAAGATATCTGCAAATCATATATCTGGTAAGGGACTCCTATCTAGAATATATAAATAACACAACTCAATAATAATAAAAAGTCAAACAACTCAATTTTTTAAATGGGCAAAGAACTCGAATAGACATTTCTCCAGAAAAGATATATGAATGGTCAACAAGGGCATGAAAAGACGCTCAACATCATCAGTCATTATGGAAATGCAAATCAAAACCACAATGAGACACCACTTCTTACCCAATGGACAGCTGGAATCAAAAAGACAGACAATAACAAGCATTAGCAAGGATGTGGAGAAATTTGAGCCCTCAGACTTTGCTGGTGGAATGTCAAATGGTGCAGCCCCAAGCCTGCTCCACCTGCAGCCTTCCCCATCTCAGCCGATGGCACCTCCATCCCCTGGTTGCTCAGGTCAAAAACCCTGGGGTATTCCCGATTCCCTGTCTCACACACACACTCCACGTATAACACATCAGCAAATCCTGCTGACTGTACTTTTAAAATGTATCCTGAATACATTACCATTTCCCCTACTACCACTCTGGTCCAGGCCACCACTACCCCTCTCACTAGCCTCCTGTACCCTCTTTTCCTGGATCTCCCCTCTCTGGACCCCGAGGGTCCATTCTCCACATAGCAGTCAGAAGGAAGTTCTTAAAACTATGAGTCAGATCCTGCCACTCCTTTGCTCAAAACTCTCCAAAGGTGGTTTATTATAAGATTTCTCATCATACTCAAGGGAAACTCCAAACTCTACACCGTGGCTTCAAGACCCACCATGATCTGGCCTCTCACTGTCTTTTCACCCCTTTTTATATGCCTCCTCCCACCCCCCACTCCGCTCCAGCCACATGGGCTCCTGGCTGTCCTTCAGGCACAGGAACTTGCAACCCAGGACCTTTGCACCTGCGGTTTCCTTTGCCTCAATGCTCTTCCCCCCAAGTCTAGCTCTCGCACTTCATGCCAGTCTGTGTAAAATCACCTCCCCAGGCCCTCACTGACCACAGCATCTAACATAGTGATACAGGATGAATCGTTACAGGTGAGGAGCCTGAAGCTCAGAGAGATGAAGCAACTCAGTGAATCAGAGGCAGAGGGAGGACCCGACGCAGACTCCAAAGACCATGCTACACTACATGTTTTGTCGTTTTCTATTAGGAAAAGGAAGTAATGGTCCTGCTCCAGTTACCCTGAGCACTGAGGCTGCTCAGGCCTCCTGGCAGAGACTGCAGTAATCCATCTGCTCCCATTAGAATGGAACCAAGACCCAGGATTTATAAAGCAACACCAGAGCAGACCTGGGGTATCTTGGAGAAAATTCAACATGGAATCCAGAAGACCAACCTGGGAGGAGCCCAGACGCCCACCCCCTGCCCCCGCCTACTGTTCTGCCAGGTGCCCCCCTAGTCCCATGGCTCCCCTGCCACGGGGAGCAGGGCCAAGGCGCTGGCGAGGGCACAGCTCTCTGAACCAGGGCAGGGCACCGAGGGGGTCATCCCACCCCACGGTCCGTGCCAGCTCTGCCCCTTTAATGGAGTCCAGCCAAGTGACTGGGGAGAGAAAAATGACAAATATTCAGGAGCTTAGAAAAGGGAGGCTGGCCCCTAGCTGGGGGCGGGAGACAGACAATGGGGTCACTGGTCTGTTTGCAAGCTCAGGATGAATTCACACCAGCAGAATCACAAGCCCAGCCCAGGCTCCACACACCAGCACCACCCTCAGCCCACGTCCCGCTCACCGAAGGGAACCAGCATGCTGCCATCGGGAAGCCAGCTCACTACAGGGTGCTGGGGCACAGCGGGCAGGGAGCAGTGTGGTTTGGAGAAAGGCCCAGGAATGAGAAAAAACAGGAAAGAGGAACAGGGAGATGGCTGCAGCCCTAAGGTGATGGACGGAGTAAGGGTACACCCGGCCTCTATTTCTCAGACCTGGCCGGAGACATCCTAGTGGAGCCCTTTGCCCTTTTCCAGGAAAGGCACAGACCCTGGAGCTCACATGGAGCTGGGCCTGGCTCCAGGGCGGACGAGGACTGCTCCAGACACCACCACCACTCCCTCTCCAGGAGGGACCCTGTGGAGAGAGAGACCAGGCAGCGGAAGGAAGGGATGAGGCCTCCTAGGGCAGCAGGGATGTGCTAACTGTGCTGGTCCAGCCTACAGCCCAGCAAAGCGCCTGGCTGCGGGGGGACAGGCTGCAGAGAGCTCTTCCAGCTCCTGCAGAGTCCAGCCGGGAGGAGTGGATGCTCATACGTGGCTGGAGAGAGGCCACAGCCCTGAGAGTAGACCCTCCCCAGGAAACCAACACAAGGTAACAAAAGCCTGGGCCAGCTTCCAAAGCCTTCCAGCCCCAGTGCCCCACAGTTCAGGACACAGCCCGGTACAGATGTCACCAGAGAAAAGGCGGGGACTCCCAGCACCAGCACCAGCCACAAGTGGGGACACCCACGTCACCCGATGCAGGGTCATGGGCTCCTGCAAGGGCTGCAGCCCCCCAGCCTCTCTGAAAGCCTCACGCCCATCCCTGGCCGGAGCTGAGCACAACTACTCCATTCTGGGCTCGGGCATCTCAGCCTCCTGACCTCCTAATGGGCCTAACACCCTCCCAATGAGGGCAAATGACTGGGGCCTGGAAAACTCCGTATCCTCCACGCACACGGCTGACTGGCTGGAGAGGAAACACAGCCACACGCACCAAAGCGTCCAGGGAATGATTCCCATTCCCGACGTCTGCGCCTTGTCTGACCACATGATCTTTGGCTTTGGTGCTTCCTCTTTGCCCCCTGAGCTCACTTTCTTGCTGTGCATACCAACCAGCATCTGCTACTCGGCTACCCACCAACCGAAAACTGCACGGCTCAGCTACTGGCTCTGGGGAGACGAGCCAGGCAGCGAGGCTCCCAGAAAAACAGGTCCCAGACACCCCTACAAGGGCAAACATCTCCACGGGGGTGAAACTCGGGCACCATCCTGGACTAGGTCTCCCTCCAGACAAGCCCAAACCTGCTTGGCGGCATGTGCTGCTTTTAGCAGCCGTGGCCTAGGAGCCCAGGGGTGCTATACAGCTCAGCTCTGCCACCCAAAGCTCCTAGAGGATGGCTTTTTCCCAGAGACAGCACGACACTGGTCGCCATGGGGACAGCACGCCGGATCCACCAAGGTCTCAGCAGCCAAGGCAGGCTCCAGGCTTGGTGGCACCTACTGGGCCCCGGTGTGAGGCGGCTCCTGGCAGAGGTCCTGGACCTCCTGACAGACCAACGAGGGCCTCCCCAGTCTTGGGCTCCCTTGGTGGATCACGGTACCTGGGCCTGGGTCTGACCCCTGCCTACCCGTGCGATACTGGGCAAGTCCCTGCACATCCACCTCCGTTTCCTCACCTGCAAAACACACGTATCCTGCCCATCTGACTGACCTGGATAATGTCCGCAGCATAAAGCATCACAGACAGCATCTTGTGGGGTTACCCCTCAGGATTCTAGTACACCTGCTCTGCTCTAGTCCCACGTGCCCCAAACCCACCTCACCCCCCCATACCCCACTGAGCCCAGCACACACATCCTACCTCTGGGGCTTTCTAGGGGGGTTCCCTTCCCTCAGGGTCAGTCATCCTGTGATCTGCACCCAAAATTCTTTACGTGTTTGCCCGTGTTTCCATCTGCCCTGCTGGGCTGGCAGCTCGAGGCCGGGGGCGGTCGCCTGGCACCCAGATCAGTGGGCTACTGTGAATGGGACGGTGCCATCGCTGGCCCAACTGGCCTTGATGCTCTTCTCCGGGACAGAGGTCTGCCTCTTCTGGGTGTCAGGAGGTGGGAGCAGAGGTGCACAAGGGCTTGGAGGCCCCTGCTCTCAGCTCTACACAATAGCACCCATCACGCTGGTGAAGGAGGGTCAAGGCAGCCCTTCACCAGCCGGAACCAGAGGCCGAACTGAGCGACCAGCTCTTTTCTTCAGCTCTTTCCCTTTCTTGGGGTTATTTATTTCAATTAATTTTTATTGGAGTATAGTTGCTTTACAATGCTGTGTCAGTTTCTGCTGTACAGCAAAGTGAATCAGCCCTACGTATACATATCTCCCCTCTTTTTTGGAATTCCTTCCCATTTAGGTCACCGAAGAGTCTTGAGTAGAGTTCTCTGTGCTGTACAGTAGGTTCTCATTAGTTACCTATTTAATACATGGTATCAATAGTGTATACATAGTGGTATATATGGTACCAGTAGTGTATATCCCAATCTCCCAATTTGTCCCCCTCAACACGGGGTATTTTTTTTTTCTTTCTCCGTGACACAAGTTATCACGTACCAAGTCCTTCTGGTTGATTTTTCAGTCGGATTCAATGTATATGAGATTTTTGGGTTCAATTTTATTATTATTAGGTTACAGGTAATTCTCATGAAAGTGTTGATTAAAGTTTAAAAAGATTAGCTTCCCATCCCACTGACTGGAATTCTCCCAGGGCCTGACAGTAATTTCAGTCCAGAGTCGGTTGTCACCTGGAGCCTCTGGGAGAGAAGCCTCAGAGCCGCACGTGAGCAGATGGGGGTCCCGGGACCCCGGCAGCTGGTCTGCACAGAGGGGGAGCCTCGGTCTACACAGGGATCTGACAGACCCCACTCTGTGCCAGAGCTGGACCACGGGGAAATGTGAGACTGCGAGCACAGCACGGACCCTGGCCCCTCGGGGCTCCTGACCTGATGTGATAACCGCTACAGGGAAGGAAAGATCCGCAGGCAGTCCAGGAGCCAGAGGAGGAAAGCGGGCCGACCCTGGAAGGGCAGAGGGGGCGGCAGAGGAAGGGAAAGAGCAGAGGCCAGATGGTGTGGGAAGGGATTCCAGGAAGAATGCTGGCTGTAAAACAGAGATTGTGCCAGCACCCCACTCGAGGGCCGCTGAGAGGGTCAACTGGGGTGATGAGCAGAGGGGTGAGCTTGCTTGGTCCCTGGAAGAGCCGTGCACTGGGTGGGCCCTCTCCTTGGGCCGCTGGCTCCCTGCTGGGTTGCCCATGACCACAGCTATTTTAACAAGGTTCTCAGTGTAACCCTGAGACCAAATGACCTATTTTAGGCTTGCTGGCAGCGGACCCTGAGCCTGCAGCCTTGGCTTCCGCAGGGGAAAGCCGGAAGAGCCCTGGGACCGCCCAGCTGGCTCAGGCTGGGGACCTTCCCTGGAAAGTCTCTTCGAGAAAGAGTGTGATCAGACAGAGGCTGGAACAGGCCTGGGGAGCCAGCGTGCCAGCACCGCAGCTCCAGGGCCAGAAAGAGGGGAAGAGAAAGGACGAGGGCTTCCTTAACAAAATGGGCCACATCAAGACAGGGTCCCTCCAGCCCCAGGACAGCTGGACAAAGGTCTATACGAAGCATGACTCGAGGATGGTAGTTCTGCAGGCGACTGGCCACAAGGAGGCCTTTGCCAAGTGTACCAGGGGCCTGGAACTGGCACTCGCCGCATCCGTCCCCAGTGTGGTGCTGGGGCAGAGAGAGACCTGGAGCTCAAACAGAACCAGCACGTTCAAAGGCACCTGGAGGTGAAAGGCCCAGAAAAAGAAGGCAGCAGGAAATCCTTCCAATTTTCTCATGCCCTCCTGAAATACCATGCTAACTCCCTACAGCACACCTGCTCCTCTGGTAAAACACTGTTCTGCTTAAAAATGCACATGGCCTGTAAGCCACTCCTAGACGGGCTTTGTTTACCACACCCTGGACCCACATGACCCGTTCTATGACCTTGAGCATCTTACTCAACCCCTCAGGGCCTGTTTTCTCATCGTGAAAGTGGGCCTGTGACAGTGACTGCCTCACAGGGCTGTCCTGAGGATTCTCTGGGATAACTTTAATGCTACCTGACATGGAACCTGGCACACAGGAGGAGCTCGATAAATTAAATTAATTATAATTAATAGCAAAAATGAAAAACAAATGTCGCCTGGTAAAGGATCAGGGAGCTTCCCTGGCGGCCCAGTGGGTAAGACTCCTCACTCCCAATGCAGGGGGCCCGGGTTCGATCCCTGGTCGGGGAACTAGATCCCACGTGCATGCCGCAACTAAGAGTTCATGCACCGCAGCTAAAGATCCCACGTGCCGCAACTAAGACCCGGCGCAGCCACAAAAAAAAAAAGGTAAAGGATCGGTCAAAAAATGATAGCACAGCCACATGGCTGCATATCACGCGACTGCTAAAATGTTTTCTTGAAAATCGTTTGAGGACATGGTAAAATTATCATAAGTGAAAACATGGATGTTACAATGGATATTACAACGTTTACACTGTATATGGTCTCAACTCTGTAATGAAAATACATGCATATTTTTTTAAAAAGTCTGCTGGGAAATTAATGCAAGGGAATAGTGATTCTAGCTACACGGTAGGAATCAATCCTCTAAGCTTTTCTGCTGTTTGTCTTTCCCAATGACTTTCCACAATGACTATGCATTCTTTCATAGCCAGGAAAAACGATCGACATATGTTATGGAGAGAACAGCACTGACAATAAGAAAGGCACGAACTCAGCATTCTGTTGAGCCTGCTTTGGAAGCTACTGCTCTCCGCCCCCGAGCCTACAGCTGGGGCTTCTCAGCAAGGCGACCTTCCCAGAGAAGCAATGATTGCCTTTGGTTCAAAGTCAGTCCAGCGAGGATGTCGGGTCTGCTTGGCCACCCTGGGGACCAGGAGACAAGCGCTCCATGTTCCTGCCTTTTCGGGGGACTATGGGCTCCCAGACCCAGAGCCTGGTCCATTCATTCACCCAAGAACATGCTGGCGCTCTGGGGGGCCCAGCCCCACAAATACAAAGAGGGAAGCCACAAGGGGCTCAGAGTTGGTCAAGAGATGGACCAGGAGACAGTGTGGGGAGTAGCAGGGCCAAGGTACACGTGTGCGGTGGGGATCACAGGAGGGCCTGGCCCTGCCCGTGGGAGGCAGGGGAGGGGGTGGGCTCAGGGCTGGGCTCCTGGCAGCCGAGAGGCAAATGCAGGGACAGAAAGGCGTGAACGCACGAGGCCTGAGACGGGAGCTGAAAGCCATTCACTGTGGCTGTTTGTGGAGCATGAGGTCCTGGTGTCGGGTGGGCAGGGGTCCTGCTCATCACGCTAAGGGGTTTGGATTTTATCCTCAAGGCAGTAGAGAGCCACTGAAAGATTTTAAGTCGGGAAGAGACCCGCTGATGTAGCCTTCGATACTCACTCTGGGTACAGGGTAGAAAGTGCACGGAGAGGGCAAGACGAGAAGTCAAGGTGCCAGTTAGGGGCTGTTTGTGGTGATCGAGACAAGAATTAACACGGGCTCAGACGAAAATGCGGGTTCAAACCAAGATGGAGAAGACAAAGCAGATGTGAGGAGCATTAAGGCGGGAGAATCAAGAGGACCTGGTAACCTCCTAGGTACCTGGGGAAGACAGGAGTCAGTG
This sequence comes from Delphinapterus leucas, assembly GCF_059928025.1. Lineage (NCBI taxonomy): Eukaryota > Metazoa > Chordata > Mammalia > Artiodactyla > Monodontidae > Delphinapterus > Delphinapterus leucas. The sequence goes on along the minus strand of NC_143129.1, from coordinate 183,103,309 downwards.
GCTGGTCCCCAGGACACTGGATTCATGGGGTGGCACATCCTCACGACAGAGAATACAGGCGGGAGCACAGACCCCGGGGCGGGGAGAGGTTACGACCCTGAACGTGCTGAATGTGGGGCGTGTGCGGCCAGACGGCCAGTAGAGAGCGCGCATCAAGCTGGGGGTCAGCAGGAGGTCTGGGCTGAGGGGGTGTATTTGGAAGGCATCGACCAGAGCTCTGTTGGGAGTCACGGGAGTGATGTGACCTCCCAGGGAGAGCGTGTGACACTGAGAGGAGAGGACAAAATATGGAGAACACCAGCATGACCATGGTGAGGGGAAAGGAGGCACTGGGGGGGCGGGGGTTGGGAGGCAGTGAGCAGAGAGAAGCAGAAAATGGGGGAGGGGGGAGATAGAGGGGGGTCTCATGGAAGACAAGGGAGGGAAAGGAGGGCTTCCAGAAGGAGGCTTTCGAGGGTGGTCTTGGAACAGCACAGCCCAGGCAGGTCTACCCGCTGTCCAGTGCAGTACTGGGGGGCCTCTGGGGCCCTCTCCTGGAACCATTTGGTGAGGCGCTATGGTGCAGGCCCGTGCACCAGGGTCTCCAGCACCTACCTGGACCCAGCAGACACTGAACACGTGTTCACGGAGGGAAGTATGGGATGGGGGGCGGCCGGGAGGCGTGGGCTGAGGGATGCCCAGCTTGCTGCTCTCCTACCTGGGTCTGGGGAGGGCAAGCAGTGCTCCCGGTACCAGACCCCTCCAGCCCCAGAGGGGAAGCATGTGCGGGTCCAAGGTGGTGGGCAGGACTCCGGGATGGATGGCCAAGCGCTGACCCATTGGTGGGGCGGCCTCAGGCCCCCTACTGAGGGCAGCTGGAACAGCATAGGTCAGAGCTGCGTGAGCCGGCGGAGCAGCGCACAGGCATTTGCTGAGAGACAGTGCCGCCTAGTGGCAGGAGGTGCTCACACCAGGCTTCTACGGGACGGTCCCGCCCATCACCCCGAATGCTCCTAGGCCTTTCTGGGCCTTTCATGCTGGGGTCCTGAGCACTGGAAGCAATGATCCAGGGTTCTTGCCACCTGGGTGGCACCTGAGACTCTGACAGCAACATGCCCTGTGGCATCAGCTGAGGTCGGCTCTGACAACGGGGAAGGTGGGCAGGCTAGAATTTTATCAAAGCCCCATTTGGCCCCATGGTGTGGGCAGAAATGTAGGGTCCTGCTCTCAGGCTTGAACCTCCATAGTGGGAGAGACTGGACTGCTTGCTGTTTTGTTGGCACAAAGAAAATACAGTAAGCCTGTGAGGCTTGTCGCTGGAGGTGACTGTGGGGCGAGGGGCAGACTGAAGGGCAGCCCAGCAGCAGAGAACCATCTCCCCAGAGATTCTCACCCAGCTCCAGGTTCACTCCCAGGAGCCTGCTTCCCGGAGAGAAGTACCCAAGGCCAGCCTGTCTGTCTGTGGACGCCCCACACCCAGGAGGGCCCGGATTCCAGGGCCACGAAATCACACCCACAGGCCCACGGCTCACTCCTGGCTGCTCAGCAGTTTCAGGCCAGGTGAGGTCACCGTGACTGCCTTAAATAACTCAGCAGAGCTCATTTTTATTTTCGGTTGTTGGTTTAGCTGAGCAAGACAAGAAGAGTTCTCTTAAAAACACTTTTTAAAACGTCCCCTTTAAACAACAAGGTCCTACAGTACAGCACAGAGAACTATATTCAATATCCTATGAGAAACCATAATGGAAAAGAATATTTTAAAAAAGAATGTATGTATGTGTAAAACTAAATCACTTTGCTGTACAGTAGAAATTAACACAACATTGTAAATCAACTATACTTCAATTAAAAAAAAAAGAAAAATAGGAAACCAAAAAAGCCGTTCAGAATCTAAAAAAAAACTTCCCTTATTGTAAAAGAAATGTATGTGCAATATTAAAAAAAATTAGTTTTACAAAAAAATGTGTGACTTGGAAAGTCAAAGTCCCTTATGTGGTTCCACCCTCCATCAAAATTTTCTCTAAACCACCTGGTAAATATTCTTTCAGCTTCTTTTGCTCTATACACATACATTCGTGCGTGTGTGAATATGGGCGGGGGGTGGGGAGTGTATGTGGTGGTGTTTTCTATACTGACAGTTCTATAGCTTCTTTTGATTTTTTTCCCATTAACAGCTTTCTACTTAGAGGTATTCTTACCCCTGCAGCTCAAATTCAGGTTAACCCAGTGACCCAAGACCAGGCTGGGAGAAAAGGTGATGCCCCAGGGACTCAGAAGCCTGAGAGTTTCAAGTGAATGCGGTTGGGGAGCAGGGGAGAGGGACCCACGCTAAAACCCAGATCAGCCCTGGAGGAGAAAAGACCTCTCCCAGAAGAAATATCCCAGGACGGGGCGGGGGGGGGGCGGGGGGCAGACTCCACACCGCTTATCTCCTCCCCAGCGGTGGCTGACAGCACAGCTGGCGCAGACAGGCTGCGGCACGAGGGTGGCCCGGGCGAGAGGCTGTCCCCGGAAGCTGCTGGGGCCACGGGAACACCCTGTACATTTCTGCTGACTTGGGCGCACAGGCTGGGTCACACCCAGCGTCAGAGCTCGGGAACCGGGTCCTGCGCCAGGGCAGAGCCCTGCGTGTGACATCCAGGAGAACAAGGGCAGCCTCAGGAAAAGCAGTCCTGTGTGCCAGGTCTGCTCACCTCCCCGGCCTCAGGGATCAGCAAACACGCCCATCAGCACTCTGCTCCTGGGAGCCTGCTCACACCAGACAGGTCACCGGCTGCACGATTCAACAGCCAAGAATTCCAAGCGATTGGAAATTGGTGGTCAGGGTCCTGGGCTACAGGGTCAGGATAAGGCTTCCAGAAAGGGAGAGCCCATTAAGTGCCCAGCAGCTTCCTGCAGCTCCAGGACAGACAGAGACAAACCCAGCTCTGCAATCGGGCTGCAGGTTTGCATCCTGGGCCCCCCAGGAACTGGCTGCAGTGGCTTATTGCTTCAGAACCCCCGTTTCCTTGCCTGCTAAGTAGAAGTAATACAGCTGGCAGCTCGAGCCTGCTAGACAATAAACACTCAGTGTTACCCACTACCATTATTACAACTGGCTGAGGGTACTCAAAAGAGAAGTAACTCCCTTGGGCACACGGAGACCTCCAGGACCACTGGGGCCACCTTCCTGGGCACAGCCAGGAACACAGCAGCCACCGTGCAGCCCGCACCTAGAGCAGGCCCCTGCACACAAGGGTGGTTTCCTTGTCCATGAACAGGGTACTCGGGGGCGGGGGGCAGGGGCAGGCAAAGGCTGAAGAAATGCAACCACCAGAGCCTCTGCAGCTATGGGGCCCCCAGACACCTCCATTTCTTCCTCTTCCTCCCCCAGGCCTAGAAAGGGATCCCCCCCATTACCTGATTGGGTCCTTGGCTCCCAGCTGGGGAAGGAGAAGGGACCGGCCTGGAGGCTCTGCAGGCTCTGCAGGCTCCACGTCTAGACGCTGCCGCCAGCTGGGGCTCAGCTCTGTGGGTGAGGGAGCTGCCGCCCCGAAATCTCTCTCTCGTGGACCACCCATCTGGAAGGGCTGGAGCTATGCTTTCTAAAGGAACCACAACTTGCTCTCGCTGGCCACGTGGGCCCTCAACTCACCCTGGTCAATGGACTCACCCTGGTCGATGGAGTGCTGGGGCAGCTGGCTGAGCTGGCTGCTGACCACCCCCGCGTAGGTGCGCAGGAACTCCTCCTCGCTGGCCGTCAGCTGCAGGGGCGAGAGGGCTGGGTGAAGGGTGGCCCGCACCCGCTCCCTGGGCCTCTGTTGTTGAGAACTGACCTTCTAGTTCCAGGGTGAGCACCCTCTCCCCTCTGCTCCCACCCCTGAAACTTGGTCCATCCCCAGGCCTTGGCACCGGGATCAGATCGGGGATGGGGATTCCAGCGTAGGGCAGGCCCTGCTTGGGGAGCCCCTCCCTCTCCTGTTGAGAAGGGCCACTGCACACCTGCTGCCCTCTCGGTGGCTGTCCTGCCCGCCGGTCACCACCGGAAGAGAAGACTCCCGGGAGAGGGGAGGAAAGGAAGGTCAGGGCCTTTAGGACCCTCACCCACTTGGCCCAAACATGGCACAGGGAGTACCATGCCGAACTGGACATGCTGGTGCCTGTGCCCGGGAGCCTGAATTAGCCACAGCCAAGCCAGAGGCCTGGCATCCCCATCCCCAGACCACAGCTGCTACAGAAGGTGGTTACAGCCCCTCTGCCCGTCGGCATCAGGCACCCTCCCTGGGAGGCCTGCTGCTTGATGCCCCGAAGGCACTCACGTTGGAGCCCATCTTCCTCAGCATGAGCAGCACTCGGACCTTCTGCTGAACGTACATCTCCTCCGGACTCTTCCCGGGGGCCCCCTCGCGGTTCATGCCCTGGCCAGCTCTGGGGACTCCTGCAGAGCGAGGAGAAGCATGGGGTGGGGCGGTGTCAGGACGAGACATACCCGCACACCGGCACGAGTTGTCAGGCCGCCCATGTTGCATCAGGGGCTCGTTTCTGAGAGCCCAGAGCAGGTGGCGAGCTGCCCGTTCCTCCCTCACGCCTGCTGGCCTGACAGCCAGACTGAGCAGGGATCTCCCCGGAGCAGGCACCGGTGGCCAGCCCCCTCTGTGTGTGGAGCTGTCAGGCCCAGGTGGCTGAGCTGACCCAGACTTCTTGCCAGCTCTACCTTCCAGCCACCCCTCAGCAAGACTCCTGCTATGAGCCCAGGAGATGTGCTGCATGAAACCCAAAGTGTCCCCGTCTTTCAAAGCCAGCAACTTCCATGAGGAGCAAAGTGACGTGATCAGAGGCAGCCGGCTGGGGCCTGTAGCTGGAGAAGCCAAGACAGCTCCCTCTGCAAAAGTCCCTGACGAGTTCAAGAGGCTGCCTCCTGGACTGGGCTCCAAGGAGTCCCTCGATGGGGACGGCGAGCCTGGGGCTGCGGGCACACACACCTGCCCGGGCTCGCTGCCGCCACCCTCACAAGCCCACCCACCTGTCACAGGGTGGCTCCTGCACGCGGCAGCTGCGTCCAGGTGCAGCAGGGACCCGACCTGCAGAAAGGTCCCAGGAGAGAAGTCCCAGGGTTTCCTCCCTCCAGGAGGAGCTGGGGGGGAGGAAGCCGGGCGTGGAGGGGTTTGGGTTACACACTTGTAACTCCTGGATGAGTCAGAAATAACGCAGCAGCTGGTGGGGGTGGAGCCCTGGCAGCCCTGGTGCCAAGGAGCTGCGCTCGGAGGACCAAGGGAGCCGGGCTTGCGGGCCAAGGACACTCCTCACACCGTCCATCCCTCAGGGGCCAGCAAGCCTTGGACCAGCAGGCTCTCCCAGGTGAAGGACAAACTCAGAAAGGCGCCAGAGCCCTGGGCAGCAGCCTCCCTGGAGGCTCCTGTCAACCGCTCAGTCCCCAGAAGCTAACAGGGGCTCCGGCCCTAAAAGCCTGAACAATAGGGCAAAATGTGTATTGCGTAGCAATGCAGCTGTGCACTCAATGCAGTGCCGTCTACTTACAGGGCCTTCCTTTCCACCACCAAAGCCCAGGCTCCCTCTTCTACTGTCTGCTATCCTGTCACCTCCTCCTGGTTCAGAAAAGGGTCTAATTAACACTGGTAACCAGGAAGGAGGAGTGAGCTGCCTGCAGAATGACCTCTGGTGAGAGGCAGCCAGCCGTCCCCTGGGGCCAGGTGCAAGAGCGGAGCGGACAGCCCTCAGTTCCCAGCACAGCTGAGTGGGGAGGCTCGGTTCTGGGGGATCACTCCTCCTCCTGTCCAACCCTTCTCACTTCCTTCCACTCCACCACCCAGCGCAAGTAGCCGGAATGATCTTTTTATTTTTTTAATTTTTATTTATTTATTTTTTTTATAAGTTGTGTGTGTTGGTTTTTTTTAATTTTTTTGTTTTATTTATTTTTTTATACAGCAGGTTCTTATTAGTCATCAATTTTATACACATCAGTATATACCTGTCCATCCCAACCACCCAATTCAGCACACCACCATCCCCACCCCGCTGTGGCTTTCCCCCCTTGGTGTCCATACGTTTGTTCTCTACATCTGTGTCTCAACTTCTGCCCTGTAAACTGGTTCATCTGTACCATTTTTCTAGGTTCCACATACATGCGTTAGTATACGATATTTGTTTTTCTCTTTCTGACTTACTTCACTCTGTATGACAGTCTCTAGATCCATCCACGTCTCAACAAATGACTCAATTTCGTTCCTTTTTATGGCTGAGTAATATTCCATTGTATATGTGTACCACAACTTCTTATTTTTTTTTTTTTTTTTTTTTGCTGTACGCAGGCCTCTCACTGTTGTGGCCTCTCCCGTTGCAGAGCACAGGCTCCGGACATGCAGGCTCAGCAGCCATGGCTCACGGGCCTAGCTGCTCCACGGCATGTGGTATCTTCCCGGACCGGGGCACAAACCCATGTCCCCTGCATCGGCAGGCAGACCCTCAACCACTGCGCCACCACGGAAGCCCACCACAACTTCTTTATCGATTCGCCTGTGGATGGGCATTTAGGTTGCTTCCATGTCCTGGCTATTGTAAATAGTGCTGCAGTGAACATTGGGGTGCATGTGTCTTTTTGAATTACGGTTTTCTCTGGGTATATGCCCAGTAGTGGGATTGCTGGATCATATGGTAATTCTATTTTTACTTTTTTAAGGAAACTCCATACTGTTCTCCATAGTGGCTGTATCAATTTACATTCCCACCAACGGTGAAACAGGGTTCCCTTTTCTCCACACCCTCTCCAGCATTTGTTGTTTGTAGATTTTCTGATGATGCCCATTCCAACTGGTGTGAGGTGATAACTCATTGTAGTTTTGATTTGCATTTCTCTAATAATTAGTGATGTTGAGCAGCTTTTCGTGTGCTTCTTGGCCATCTGTATGTCTTCTTTGGAGAAATGTCTATTTAGGTCTTCTGCCCATTTTTGGATTGGGTTGTTTCTTTAATATTGACTGCATTAGCTGTTTATATATTTTGGAGATTAATCCTTTGTCCGTTGATTCGTTTGCAAATATTTTCTCCCATTCTGAGGGTTGTTTTTTCATCTTGTTTATGGTTTCCTTTGCTGTGCAAAAGCTTTGAAGTTTCGTTAGGTCCCATGTGTTTATCTTTGTTTTTATTTCCATTACTCTAGGAGGTGGATCAAAAAAGATCTTGCTGTGATTTATGTCAAAGAGTGTTCTTCTTATGTTTTCCTCTAAGAGTTTTATCGTGTCTGGTCTTACATTTAGGTCACGAACCCATTTTGAGTTTATTTTTGTGTATGGGTTAGGGAGTGTTCTAATTTCATTCTTTTACATGTAGCTGTCCAGTTTTCCCAGCACCACTTATTGAAGTGACTGTCTTTTCTCCATTGTATATATATCCTTGCCTCCTTTGTCATAGATTAGTTGACCATAGGTGCGTGGGTTTATCTCTGGGCTTTCTATCTTGTTCCATTGATCTATATTTCTGTTTTTGTGCCAGTACCATAATGTCTTGATTACTGTAGCTTCGTAGTATAGTCTGAAGTCAGGGAGTCTGATTCCTCCAGCTCCGTTTTTTTCCCTCAAGACTGCTTTGGCTATTCGGGGTCTTTTGTGTCTCCATTCAAATTTTAAGATTTTTTGTTCTAGTTCTGTAAAAAATGCTATTGGTAGTTTGATAGGGATTGCACTGAATCTGTAGATTGCTTTGGGTAGTAGAGTCATTTTCACAATATTGATTCTTCCAATCCAAGAACATGGTATATCTCTCCATCTATTGGTATCATCTTTAATTTCTTTCATCAGTGTCTTATAGTTTTCTGCATACAGGTCTTTTGTCTCCCTAGGTAGGTTTATTCCTAGGTATTTTATTCTTTTTGTTGCAATGGTAAATGGGAGTGTTTCCTTAATTTCTCTTTCAGATTTTTCATCATTAGTGCATAGGAATGCAAGAGATTTCTGTGCATTAATTTTGTATCCTGCAACTTTACCAAATTCATTGATTAGCTCTAGTAGTTTTCTGGTGGCATTTTAAGGATTCTCTATGTATAGTATCATGTCATCTGCAAACAGTGACAGTTTTACTTCTTCTTTTCCAATTTGTATTCCTTTTATTTCTTTTTCTTCTCTGATTGCCACAGCTAGGACTTCCAAAACTATGTTGAATAAGAGTGGTGAGAGTGGCATCATTGTCTTGCTCCTGATCTTAGAGGAAATGCTTTCAGTTTTTCACCATTCAGAACGATGTTTGCTCTGGGTTTGTCATATATGGCCTTTATTATGTTGAGGTAGGTTCCCTATATGCCTACTTTCTGGAGAGTTTTTATCATAAATCGGTGTTGAATTTTGTCAAAAGCTTTTTCTGCATCTATTGAAATGACCATATGGTTTTTGCTTTCTCAATTTGTTAATATGGTGTATCACATTGATTGATTTGTGTATATTGAAGAATCCTTGCATCCCTGGGATAAATCCCACTTGATCATGGTGTATGATCCTTTTAATGTGTTGTTGGATTCTGTTTGCTAGTATTTTGTTGAGGATTTTTGCATTTATATTCATCAGCGATACTGGTCTGTAATTTTCTTTTTTTGTAGTATCTTTGTCTGGTTTTGGTAACAGGGTAATGGTGGCCTCATAGAATGAGTTTGGGAGTGTTCCATCCTCTGCAATTTTTTGGAAGAGTTTGAGAAGGATGGGTGTTAGCTCTTCTCTAAATGTTTGACAGAATTCACCTGTGAAGCCATCTGGTCATGGCTTTGTTTGTTGGAAGATTTTTAATCACAGTTTGTTGGAAGATTTTTAATCACAGTTTCAATTTCATTACTTGTGATTGGTCTGTTCATATTTTCTGTTTCTTCCTGGTTCAGTCTTGAACGGTTATACCTTTCTAAGAATTTTTCCATTTCTTCCAGGTTGTCCAATTTATTGGCATAGAGTTGCCTGTAGTAGTCTCTTAGGATGCTTTGTATTTCTGCGGTGTCTGTTGTAACTTCTCCTTTTTCATTTCTAATTTTATTGATTTGAGTCCTCTCCCTCTTTTTCTTTTTTATAAATCTATTTTATTTATTTATTTTTGGCTATGTTGGGTCTTCGTTGCTGCATGCAGGCTTTCTCTAGTTGCGGCGAGTGGGGACTACTCTTTGCTGTGGTGTGTGGGCTTCTCATTGCGGTGGCTTCTCTTGTTGCGGAGCACGGGCTCTAGGTGCCTGGGCTTCAGTAGTTGTGGCACGCAGGCTCAGTATTTGTGACTCGTGGGCTCTAGAGCGCAGACTCAGTAGTTGTGGCGCACGGGCTTAGTTGCTCCGCGGCATGTGGGATCTTCCCAGACCAGGGCACGGACCTGCATCCCCTGCACTGGCAAGCAGATTCTTAACCACTGCGCCGCCAGGGAAGCCCCCTCTTTTTCTTGATGAGTCTGGCTAATGGTTTGTCAATTTTGTTTATCTTCTCAAAGAACCAGCTTTTAGTTTTATTGATCTCTGTTATTGTTTTCTTTGTTTCTATTTCATTTATTTCTGCTCTGATCTTTATGATTTCTTTCCTTCTGCTAACTTTGGGTTTTGTTTGTTCTTCTTTCTGTAGTTCCTTTAGGTGTAAGGTTAGATTGTTCATTTGAGAGTTTTCTTGTTTCTTGAGGTAGGCTTGTATAGCTATAAACTTCCCTTTTAGAACTGCTTTTGCTGCATCCCATCGGTTTTGGATCGTCATGTTTTCACTGTCACTTGTCTCTAGGTATTTTTTAATTTCCTCTTTGATTTCTTCAGTGATCTCTTGGTTATTTAGTAACGTATTGTTTAGCCTCCATGTGTTTGTGATTTTTACACTTTTTTCCCCTGTAATTCATGTCTAATCCCATAGCGTTGTGGTCAGAAAAGATGCTTGATATGATTTCAATTTTCTTAAATTTACTGTGGCTTGATCTGTGACCCAAGATGTGACCTATCCTGGAGAATGTTCTGTGCGCACTTGAGAAGAAAGTGTCATCTGCTGTTTTGGGATGGAATGTCCTATAAATATCAATTAAATCTATCTCGTCTATTGTGTCATTTAAAGCTTCTGTTTCCTTATTTATTTTCATTTTGGATGATCTGTCCATTGGTGTAAGTGAGGTGTTAAAGTCCCCCACTATTATTGTGTTACTGTTGATTTCCTCTTTTATAGCTGTTAGCAGTTGCCTTATGTATTGAGGTGCTCCTATGTTGGGTGCATATATATTTATAATTGTTATATCTTCTTCTTGGATTGATCCCTTGATCATTATGTAGTGTCCTTCCTTGTCTCTTGTAAGCTTCTTTATTTTAAAGTCTATTTTATCTGATATGAGTATTGCTACTCCAGCTTTATTTTGATTTCTATTTGCATGGAATATCTTTTTCCAACCCCTCACTTTCAGTCTGTATGTGTCCCTAGGTCTGAAGTGGGTCTCTGGTAGGCAGCATATATATGAGTCTTGTGTTTTTTTGTTGTTGTTGTTGTTGTTGTTGTTTTTGCGGTACGCAGGCCTCTCACTGCTGTGGCCTCTCCTGCTGCGGAGCACAGGCTCTGGACGCGCAGGCTCAGCGGCCATGGCTCACGGGCCCAGCCACTCCATGGCATGTGGGATCCTCCCGGACCAGGGCACAAACCCGCGTCCCCTGCATCGGCAGGCGGACCCCCAACCACTGCGCCACCAGGGAAGCCCTGGGTCTTGTTTTTGTATCCATTCAGCGAGTCTGATTTGCTCCTTGTCTTTTGGTTGGAGCATTTAATCCATTCACGTTTAAGGTAATTATTGGTATGTATGTTCCTATGACCATTGTCTTAATTGTTTTGGGTTTGTTTTTGTAGGTCCTTTTCTTCTCTTGTGTTTCCCACTTAGAGAAGTTCCTTTAGCATTTGCTGTAGAGCTGGTTTGGTGGTGCTGAATTCTCTTAGCTTTTGCTTGTCTGTAAAGCTTTTGATTTCTCCATCGAAACTGAATGAGATCCTTGCCAGGTACAGTAATCTTGGTTGTAGGTTCTTCCCTTTCATCACTTTAAGTATATCATGGCACTCCCTTCTGGCTTGTAGAGTTTCTGCTGAGAAGTCAGCTGTTAACCTTTTGGGAGTTCCCTTGTATGTTATTTGTCGTTTTTCCCTTGCTGCTTTCAATAATTTTTCTTTGTGTTTAATTTTTGCCAATTTGATTACTATGTGTCTCAGCGTGTTTCTCCTTGGGTTTATCCTGTATGGGACTCATTGCACTTCCTGGACTTGGGTGGCTATTTCCTTTCCCACGTTAGGGAAGTTTTTGACTATAATCTCTTGAAATATTTTCTCTGGTCCTTTCTCTCTCTCTTCTCCTTCTGGGACCCCTATAATGTGAATGTTGTTGCGTTTAATTTGTCCCAGAGGTCTCTTAGGCTGTCTTCATTTCTTTTCATTCTTTTTTTTTTTTTTTTTTTGTGGTACGCGGGCCTCTCACTGTTGTGGCCTCTCCCGTTGCGGAGCACAGGCTTCAAACGCGCAGGCTCAGCGGCCACGGCTCACGGGCCCAGCCGCTCTGCGGCATGTGGGATCCTCCCAGACCGGGGCACGAACCCGTGTCCATTGCATCGGCAGACGGACTCTCAACCACTGCACCACCAGGGAAGCCCTCTTTTCATTCTTTTTTCTTTATTCTGTTCCGCAGCAGTGAATTCTAGCATTCTGTCTTCCAGGTCACTTACCCATTCTTCTGCTATTGATTCCTTCTAGTGTAGTTTTCTTTTCAGTTATTGTATTGTTCATTTCTGTTTGTTTCTTCTTTAATTCTTCTAGGTCTTTGTTAAACATTTCTTGCATCTTCTCGATCTTTGCCTCCATTCTTTTTCCGAGGTCCTGGATCATCTTCACTAACATTATTCTGAATTCTTTTTCTGGAAGGTTGCCTATCTCCACTTCGTTCAGTTGTTTTTCTGGGGTTTTATCTTGTTCCTTCATCTGGTACATAGTCCTCTGCCTTTTCATCTTGTCTGCCTTTCTGTGAACGTGGTTTTTGTTCCACACGCTGCAGGATTGTAGTTCTTCTTGCTTCTGCCATCTGCCCTCTGGTGGATGAGGCTACCTAACTGGAATGATCTTTTTAAAAGCCAGAATGGATGACATTTCTCCCCACTCCAACCTACCCCAAGATACACTTCACGCCCTTGCCAGGACCCCACATGACCGGCCCTGCCTCTCGCTCCCACTCCTCCCCTCTGTCTCGCTGGCCCCCAGTTTGTTTCTAGGACCTGCCAAGAAGCTCCTCCCCAGCAGCCTTTGCACTGGGGTCCCCAGGCTGGAACTGGCTTCTTTTCCACTCGCTTAGATGCCTTCCTGGGGAGCCTTTCCTGACTGCATGACCGTGGTAGGTCATGCGCCCCACCCAGGCCCTCTTGGGCACGTGGTCCCATCACATCCCAGTTTCTTCTTCTTTTGTTTTTTTTTTTAGGCCACACCATGCGGCATGCAGATCTTAGTTCCCCGACCAGGGACTGAACCCGTGCCCCCTGCATTGGGAGCATGGAATCTTAACCACTGGACCACCAGGGAAGTCCCTCGTCCGCTTCCTAGAGCACCTGCCAGGGTGCTCACTCACTGTCTTCCTGCACCTGCTGGAGGGCCGGGGCCGGGGCTGCTTCGCTTGCCCCGTCTTCCTTCAGCCCTGGCCCAGTTGGCTGAAGAGAGAACCCAGACAGCCTGTGGGGTCTGGGCTTCCACCCCCTACCATCTCCACATCACTTACGGTCAAACACAAGTCCCTAATCCAGTCTCCATAACCAAATTTAGCTTTTCCAAAGACTCTCATTCCTGAGTATTTTGTGTGCCTTCGGCTGTCGTGTTCTCCGAGGTCATCTGAAATGCTCCATGAAGACTTCAAATTCGGAATTAGGGCTTCCAGGGGTAAAAGTCTTCTGATTCTGTCCTGTGTCCAAGGGCTAATGGTCAGTTGGCCCTCTCCTTGTGGAAGTCAACGGACTGGCCACTAGGTGTCGCCACACACAAAAGAACCAGAGCCCCAGGGCCACACCCACCCGCTCCCCTACCTCCGTGCTACTGCCCCCTCACCCCCCACCCCCTCGGCCCCCAACACAAGCCCCCCAAAGGCCCTTCTGGTTCAAGGCTTCATAGTGGTCCTACTGTCACAAACCACCCCCAGTCCTGGGTCCCAGGGCAAGCTCTATCCCCCCATTTAGGGGCCAGCTCTACCCAGGCAAGGATATGTCTCTGGTTTTGCTGGGCGTCCCAGGACCTCGGACGCTGGCTTCAGAGAGGTTGAGAGCCCCTTCCTCACTGTCCTTTCCTGACCAGCCAAGCTTCCTCCAACAGGAGTATGAGGGCTCAGAACCCACAGGAGTGTGTGTGGGTGCCCGTCTCAATCATTTTACACGGGGTCTATTTCACAGAACTTTGCTCCTCCCAACAATCCTACCCTTGGCGTCACGTACAGACCGGTTCTGTTGCACTGTAGCTCCACTATCCCTGGGGACCCACCACACTCACACTGTGATTACCAGGGGGCCTCACACACCCAGCCGTGGGCCTGGGGTGTCGTTGGTGCCTGGATGGGTCTTTGGGGCCAGGTCACTCCCTGTTCACACTTCCCTGGCAGAGGCCAGTTCTTAAACTGTTCCTGCTTGCCTTGGGAGGACTCCTGCCCTTCCTAAAACTTCTGGTCTTCTAGGATTCTTCGAGCTCTAGTTTGAGCTGACTCCACCCTGCTGCCTGACAGAGAGAACACCCAGGAATGGGTCAGGGCCGACTGCGGTGTGAACACGTGTTCCTGCCCTCCACACTCCAATCCTGATGGACGAGAACACTGGGACCTGTTTACATAATTCCGTCCGAAACAGAAGCTGCATCAAGGGTGCCAATGTGAAGGAAATAACTGAAGAGAATCACAATCAACCCAAACAACAACGACCTTTCAGTCACTGGTAATGCTGCAAGTGTATTACAGTGTGTTTGAGTTTGGTGCCTATCCAAGCGAACATGTGGTTAAGTTTTCATCACAGTTTTGACACACATTAGATTAACTTCACTTGAGAATTCTTATTCTTCCCTGTAGGGATCAAGAACTGGTCTCCACTAAAATGTGTTTAAATTACCTAAGTCCAAACTGCAAAGAATTTGGACACAATAATTATTCATTCAGTCCTCAGCTGTGAGAGCTGAAGGTAAGGTAATGCTGCTTCTCACTTATGGTCTCCTGGCGACCCCACAAACACACCACCGCCTAAGATGGTGGAGCTTCCATCCTAAATCCTAAGAAAATCCCTCAGTGTTAACTGCCCAAGTCAGAGACAGACCTGCTCCCTCTCTTTAGATATAACATTCTGGAAGCTAAACAGGGAAAGGCATACATGAGCCAAAACATAGAAAATGGAAAGAAACAGGCAACTATCAACTATGCAAATGAAAGGCGAGGGGAGAGGCTTGTGGCTAAGTGGATGCTGTGTCACAGATATCCACGGCTTACGCGGAAGTGGGCGTGGTTCCAGAAAATCACACCTCATTGGGACAAATGCACTTCAGAGAAACTGAGTTCCATACATTCACTGCAGACACACAGATGCATTCACCCCCACACACACACCTTCCACACACTTCTGTTGGTTCTGAGCCTGCATCTCTGTTGAAGGAAGGTTGGTAGGTAAAAGACAGTCAGGAAGGGGTTCCCAACCACTGGGAAGGGTGCTTACAAAGTGACAAATGTGGCTCGTGGCCTGGGAGGCCGCACCACATTCTCTGGGAGGCATCGAGGTCGTCCGTAAGATACCACGTTCCTGCCCAGAGATTAGAGGGACCTAATCTCTATGCACATGAGCTCCAGCTTGGAAACAGCTGATCTCACTTTGGAAGAATTGGGAGGTAGAGCAGGAAAGACCCAGTGAGCAGGACATGCAGAAGTCAGACCCATTCTGATAAATGACTTTGAAAGCTGGCCTCCCTTTGACAGGCAGGGGGCTGGGGGGGGGCGCCCAAATACAAACACAGCCACCTGCACTCCTTTTTATTTATAAACTTAAAGCTAATGCTGTTTAACACCCACACTTATGTAAATTGGAATATACGTTTATACCCAGGGTGGTCTACCACCTGCTTGTAAATGCTGCCTGACCTCAGGCTTGGCCAGACAACAGGGGGCGCCTATAGGTACACAAGCCACCTCTCCCCCATGGGTCCCAGCACTTGACTTTTGTCCATTTAAAAAAAAATGTGATATATTTTAGATGTTCATGTTTTAAAATGTACATTTTCATCTGTACAATGTTTACATTGCATGAAAATACAGTTGCCATATAACTGTGTGACTCACAGAGCTTATATAAAATATTAATTCAGACCTTACACATCTTAACAGCCTAAAAGACATCAGCAGAACCACAACGCTCACTGTTAAGAACCCACACAGCTGAAGCAATGAGCATTATCAGGGACGATGAAGAAAGGATATAAGATGTGCTAGCTTCACGGTCAGCCCTAGAGCCAGTACCCAAGGCCCTCTCCTCAACGCCGTTCTATGGCCACTCTACCAGACGTCCTTCCCCTGGGGTCCTTACCTGCTTCTGGAAATCACCTTCAGGAAAACAGGTGCTCAACTGTGACAGGCAGGTTGTGGCCAGGGAGAAGGAGGAAGGTGCAGCCCTGTGGAAACACAGAACCCAGGTCAGGTCACGGGAGGAGGCAGGAGGAGCCACGGCCAGTGCTGTGGGATATAGGCAGATGGCGGGAAGCTTGTGGCCAAGGGCCCTGCACGGTCTAGAAATATCTGTATGTCTGGCCAGCCCAGAAACTTGCACCAGCACCCTGGGATAAGGTGCTGGCTGCAGCTATGCACTGTCATTTCCTGCCAAAGCAGGTCACTACACACCCTCCTCCCCTTGGGTTAGTCACCGAGGCCGATTGAGAGCCGTGCTGGGAGATGTCGAGGACCAGAGTGAATCACTTCCGGGCAGCTGATGGGCAAGTCCTGCACCTGCCCGAGAAGGCATCCCACCCACCAAACAACATGACAAGCCAGGCACAGCTACCTCGGCGCTCCGCCCACTTTGTGCTCAGATTTGCATGGTGTTTGTGTGCCTGGGGAACATCTGTAGTTGTATATGGAAACATAAGTTTACATACACACACACACACACACACACACACACCCCCCACAGATTCAGATAATTTAAAACCTACTAGTCTGGCCACAGGTCTGCTTGCCCCAAACACACCTCTTCTAGGAATCAGAGAACATTCTCTTCTCTTCTTTGGCCTTCCACACACACCCTCATCGTCTGGGTCCTCTGCAGGTTGACCGGGCAGGAGGAAGGATGCTAATGGTGGGTGGAGGTGCAGGCGGGGGGGCCGGAGTCTCGCCTGCCCGTGGCAGCCCGGCCACCCCTCCGCTGCGGCGTGTGGGCCTCAGAGCACTTGGTTTAAAGGTGGACTCCTGGCTCTCAGCCCTGCGGTGAGGACAGATGTCTTTGGATAATTGAGAAGCCTATTCTAGGGGACCAAGGGGAGCTCTGCAACCCATCTGTCTTCAGCAATCTCTGCTACTCACTCACCCAAGAGGCTGAGGAAA
Organism: Delphinapterus leucas; assembly: GCF_059928025.1. Lineage (NCBI taxonomy): Eukaryota > Metazoa > Chordata > Mammalia > Artiodactyla > Monodontidae > Delphinapterus > Delphinapterus leucas. Next base: position 183,086,788 of record NC_143129.1, on the reverse strand, counting down.
ATGTGCTTTCCAGAGGAAGTGAGATTTAGAAGCCTCCCCTACAGGGAGATGCTGCTCTGACCCTGGGTCTCTGGTCTGCAGAGCCCTTAGACCAGTGATGGCCCTGGGATGGAAGAGCAGTCACCCACCACTGCCACCCCCCCACCCTCAGCCTACCCTACAGGAAAGACATTTACAACGATTAATTGCTCTTTTACTCCTCTAGACATCAAAGCACTGAAATACCAAGGATCCCTGGGGAAACTTCTACCCAAGTCCCCACATTCCTTCAAAAAGAGATGAAAAGAGACAACCTTCTCCCACTTCTGAGGGGCTTTAATTTTCCAACTATCACAACAGCCAATTAGCCTCCTACTGTCTACAGGGCTCGGACTGTCCAAGAAACAGAGAGGAACCTTGGCTTCATGACTTGAAGGAGAGGGCGCCTATGGGATGTGGTGGCTCCTGATGGGACCATCTGGGGACTCACACCAGCTGTTCCATTTGCCACCCAATGATCAGGTCAATGTTCCCAATTTACAGAGGAGGAAGCCGAGGACCAAAGCTCCTGGGGCCCCAGAGCCGGTGGAGACAGTGAGCACGCTCCCGGAGCTGGACTCTGTTTCCCGTTCTACTCTGTTGATGGTCAGCTGTGCAACCTGAGGTCAGTCACTGCCCTCTGAGCCCTCCAGTTTGCCACTGGTCAAAAGGAAATCAGGACCTCTACCGTGTCCTCCCTCGGAGGACGCAAGGAGATGAGGGCTGGCTTTATGAGTATGAGGCCTGGGCACCGACACAGGTCCGAGCACTCATAAGGGCCCTACTCTTGGTTTAATGCTCTCCTGTTGCCGTCTTACAATTCTGAATAACTCTTTTAACAAGGGGTCCTGCATCGGGTGCCACAAACTATCTAGCCAGTCCAGAATGAGGGAAAGGATGTCAAGTGCTCTCAACTGCCAAGGGGACCGTAACCTTAAGTAGACATGACATGGACTCAGGAAAGATTTACTAGAATAAAACCTCTCTAGGTGAACACAGCCCTGTGTCAGGCTCAGGAAGCAGGAGATACAAAGGTGGGGCTGTGACACTAAGCCTGCCTTCCAGGAGCTTCCAGAATGGTTGAGGAAACCACACTGCACAAGGCAAATGGAAAACAACACAAATAATATGTAACAATGAACCAAAAAGATAGGTCAGGTTAAAAACACAAACACTTCCAAGAGTGCCAACTGCACGTAACGTGCCGTGCCCAGCACCTCCCCCTGAGCAGCTCAGAGGTGAGAGGAAAAAACCCAGGGCCTCGACCCAGTGTAGTTAAGTGGCAGAGTAAGGGGATGTGCAAAGCTCTGTGGCAACACAGAGGAAGGGGAGGGACCAGCTCCTAGCAGAAGACCCTGAAACTGGGTCTTGAAGGATGACTAGTAGGAGTTTGCTGGTAGAGAAGATGGGGAAGTGCGCTGCAGGCAGAGGGAACAGACATTCTTTGAACAAACAATTACTGAGCATCTGTTTATTATATGCCAGGCCCTGTGCTGGGCACTGAGGATACACAGGCGAGCATGCTTGTGATAATGACTCCCAGTGAGCAGGGGAGACAGGCATGAATCAAGTCACACCCTGGTAAACAGAGCCTCAGATGGTGATAAATGATGGGGGTCAGGGGTCGGGGGTGGTAAGTGCAAGGTGCCCTAGGACGCGCAGCTGGGAATCTGACCTCGCCCTGGGGGCAGGCACCCTTGGAGGTGACTTCTGAGCTGTTACCCAGGCCAGGAGGAGCTGGGTTGGGGGACACACACACACACACGTGTAAAGGTCCTCAAACAGGAAGAGACTGGGCCTTTGGGAAAACTGGAGAAAGAAGGTGTAGCTGAGGCCAGGGAGGCAGGTGAGGGGGCTCAAGGTACTGGACCACATGGGTCTCGGGCGGGGTGAGGAGAGGTTCAAGCGGGAGAGTCGGGTAAAGCCTGAGACCCCTGTGGCTGTGGCGTGAGGGCTGCGGTGTGAGGAGAGATGGGGAGAAGCTGGAGGGGAGGTCCCTGCTGGGCCAGGTGAGGGCCGGGCTTGGGCTGCGGGGTGACGGAGAAGGGAGGGACGGTGAGGGTGGGAGGGCTTGGGACACTTCGGCAGGTGGAACTGAGGGACAGGAGCAGTGTCGGAGCCTGGACTGCACTTCGGCTGCGGGAGGGGGTGTGGGTGTGATGTGCCAGCTGCCGGTCTGCTGGTGACGGCCCTGAGGACAGGCCAACAGCTGGGGCTGGGCTCCCAGGGCCACGGAGAAGCCCCTGGGTGGAAACAGAGCAGGCTCGTCCTTCAGATGAAGTCGGTATCACCGTGCACATCCACAAAGCGTTCTGGAGACGGAGTCAGAACGTGGTGACTGACCAGATCCGGGAAACGTCTGGGGCACTTCTAGGAGACGCTGCGCTGGATGGGGCGGGGGGCTGGGGCGGCACTTTGGGAAGAAGGAGCGACATGGGTGATGGCGAAGAACTGACATCCTGGCATGTCACGTACCAGCCGTGTGGCCTTGGGGAACGCATTCATCCATGCAATCAACAGACGTTCTGAGCACTCACTGGGACTGGGATACAGCAGTGCAAAAACAGGCAAAAGTCCCTACGTACATTCTAGGGAGAAGGGAGAACAGACAAAATGAAATAAGCAAGAAGTAATCAGTGGGTAAATAACCTAGTAAGGAGGAAGGAGATAGGTACTCTGATAAAAAACCGAGCTGGCTGAGAGGAAAAGGAGGTGTCAGTGGTCAGGTGAGCAGGTGAGCCAGGGGAAGCCTGGGGGAGCTGGACTGGGGCCCTGGGCACAGTGGGAGGGACACCAGCGAGGGGAGGAGGGGGAGGGGAGCAGATCAAAGGAAGGATAAGGGTGGGGGTGGTGAGGAACACGACCTCCTTCCATGTTCCACGTGCTGCCCGGAATGCTTGGTTTCTCAACCTCAGCACTAGTGACATTCTGGACTGGATACTTCTCTGTTGCGGTGACTGTGCCACCCATGGGAGGTTATTTAGCAGCATCCCTGGGCTCTACCAGCCAAAAGCACCTCCCCCTTGGTTGTGACAACCAAGCATGTCTCCAGACTTTGCCACGTGCTCCCTGGGGGGTAAAATCCCCCCCAGGTGAGAACACTGCTTTAAAGAAACAGCTGACATATATTCTGGCTTGCTGTTGGCCGGGCGCTGTTCTGAACCCTCCACGTATATGAATCATTCAGTCTTTGCAACAAGCATCCCTATAAGGTTTTACAAATGAGGGCACTAGTCTATGCTCACCCAGCTAGCCCGTCCTAGTCCGTTCTGGGGCAGGATTCGAACCCAGAACGTCCAGGCTCCCCCCCCCATGCTACACTGCTCTCCAGTAAACAAGTAAGTGGACAGAAACGTGCTCAGCAGAGGAAGGCAGCCCTGAGCCTCATCTGCAGCCCGGGCTGCGAGTCCCACTTGGGGTGGCACCTCAGGTCCCCCAGCGACATCAAAGCTGGGGCACCAGAGAGAACTGCCACAAGCCCCACTCTCAGTAATTAAACCGCAACCTCCCGGACTCTAGGGCCTCGTGAGCAACCACCTTAACTAATAAATTCCACATTTTGGCCTCCTCCACCCAGACCCAGGCTCGGCGTTCTTGAACCGCACTCCACCAGCAGGAGCAAAACAGGTGTAATGACGGCTCTGCCACTCAGGACGCAGCACCATTCTTAGGTGATGAGCTTGGGATAAGGAATTTGTCCTGAGGTCACCAACCCAAATTCCAACCTGCCCCAAATCTCCTTCCTGCTCTGTGAAGCCAGGTGAAGTTGCAGGACAACAGTGATAATTACTGTGGTTGCTAGAGCATTACTAAGGGCCAGGCACAATGTCAGGCCTGTTCAGCACATGGGGTCCTCACGACAAGCCTGCAAGGCAGGAATTATTCCCATTTTATAGATGAGACAACCAACGCTCAGAGAAGATAAGTAACCTGCTCAAGGCCATGGAGCTAACAGGTGACAAGCCTGGATTTGAAAATCCACGCTTTCTCTCCATCCTATCAGCCCCGTCCAGTTCAGAAGCTGATAGAAACATTAGCCATTTTATTTTATTTTATTTTATTTTTTTGGCCACGCCCCATGGCATGTGGGATCTTAGTTCCCCAACCAGGGATCAAACCTGTGCCCCCTGCACTGGAAGCGCAGAGTCTTAACCACTGGACCGCCAGGGAAGTCCCATTAGCCATTTTAACTGAAATTGAAATGAAAACCCACTTTACAGGGAAAAGACAAGCCAGAACCCAAAATAACTGCTAATCAGAACATGAAATAAGGCAGTATAAGAACTAAATACAGGGAATGGTTCTTGATGGAATCCAGGGAGGGGAGAGGTGAGGGAGTCATAGGCTGCTATTGGGCAACTGGAGAAAATTTAATAGGGAGTATTTATTAGATATTAGTATTGTATCAATGTTATATGTGTTGAATGTGATGAATATATTGTGGATACGTTGGAAAATATCCTGGTTCTTGAGAGATACAGGCTGAGTATTTAAGGGTGAAAAGTCTCAATGCTTGCAACTTACTCTGAAATGGTTCTGGAAAAAAAGTGTGTGTGTGAGTGTGTGTGTATATGTATGCATGTGTGTGAATATATGTGCGAGCATGTATATGTGAGTGTGTATGTATATAGCAGTGTGTATGTGTGAGTGTTGTATGTATATGTGTGTGTTTGTATTAGTGTGTATGTGTATATGTATGTTATTGTGTATGTGTGTATGTGTGTGAGCGTGTATGTGTATACGTGTGTGTTATTGTGTGTGTGAGCGTGCATGTGTAAATGTATGTGTTATTGTGTATGTGTATCTGTGTGTGAGCGTGTATGTGTATATGTATGTGTTGTTGTGTATGTGTGTGTGTGTGTGTGAGCGTGTGTGTGTGTGTATGTGTTATTGTGTATGTGTGTGTGTGTGTTTATGCATGTGTGTATGTGTATGTGTGTATATGCTTGTGTTAGTGTGTATGTATATGTGTGTACGTGTGTGTGTGTGTTAGTATGTGTATATGCGTTTGTGAGTGTTTGTGTGTGTGTACATGTGTGTGAGCGTGTCTGTGTATATGTATGTGTTTGTGTTAGTATGTGTATGAGTGTGTGTGTATGTGTGTGAGTGTGTTTATGTGTATATGTGTATATGTGCGTGTTTGTGTCTGTATATGCGTTTGTTACTGTGTACGTGTGTGAGTGTTTATGTGTATGTGTGTGAGCGTGTATGTGTATATGCATGTGTTAGTGTGTGTGTGTGTGTATGTGGAAATGTGTGAGTGTGAGTATGAACAGAGACAGTGTGTGCGCAAATACGGCAAAGGTTAACACTGGTGAATCCAGGTAAAGGGCACAGGTGTGTTCACTGCACTATTCCAAGTTTTCTGTAGATTTGAAATCAAAATTAAAGGTCAGGAAAACATTAAAAAGCCCCTGGGAAGTGGGGTCGCAGCAGGAGAGGCTGCAGTTGCTCTGGAGGCCCCAGGGCAGCCCTCATCCGCGGGGGAGCAGCTGGGAAGCCCAGACACCAACAGGCCCTCCTCCCCAGCCGCAGGTCTGCTGCACAGGAGATTCCGGAACTCTCAACACCCACCCTCCCAACACCTCCTACCTCAGAGCTGCCACCTGCCCCTTCACAGCAACAGGGCACTTTCTCTTCCAGGTGTGAGCCGCTCTGATGGAGGCCCTTCGGTGAACTTCTCGAAGCATTAAAATCAAATCCACATGACATCATTCAAAACCGCCCAACATCCAGAGCGCAGCCACCCTGCCTGGCTGCCCAGACAACAGGGGGAAAGGCATCAACAGAGAAAACCAGCCAGCCCGGGAAGGGGGCTTCGGGGTGCACCTTCCTTTCCGTGGCCTGACTCCCCTCGGAGAGAGCCTGCCAGCCACTCTTGCACATGGAGCGTCACACAAACCAGAGGACACGGGGGCAGGCACAAACCTGCACGCTAGACAGGAAGGGGCTCCCTCCACTGCACCCTCGGGCAGGGGCGGGCAGGCAGCCCCTGGCCATCCACCACGGTCCCTGCTTGGTGCTGGTTCTCAGATGGGGGCACTTGGCAATGTCTGGAGAAAGGAGGATTTTTGATTGTCACAACTGGGAGGATGCTCCTGGGAAGAACCACCTACAGTGCACAGGACGCGCCCCATCCCCCCAGCCCCACGCCCATAGTGCCAAGGATGAGAAGCCCTGCCGGGTGGCCACCTTCATTACCACTTGCACCAGGCTCATTCAGCATCTCCGGCCTTCACATCTGCTGTACCCTCAGCCTAGAATGTTCCTCCCTATTTACTGTTCACTGTTCAATCGTTACTTTTTTGAAGCCTGTGTTTGCACACTCACCCAAATTTCCTCTACTCAAAGCATTGCACAAGCACTGCACCTGGGTGTCTGTGCCTCTATTTCCACCTCCAAACTGGAAGCTCTCTGAGGGCAGGCCACAGGGTGGTTTAAGTCCTTCGTGGGCCCAGGCAGCCTTATTCTCACAGACATATTAAAATGGACCCAGGGACCTCCCTGGCGGTCCAGTGGTTAAGACTCCGCGCTGCCAATGCAGGGAGCCCAGGTGCAGTCCCTGGTCAGGGAACTAGATCCCGCATGACGCAACTAAAGATCCTGCATGTCGCAACTAAGACCCGGTGCAGCCAAATAAACAAATAAATAAATAATAAAATGGACCCATATCTCTCATTAAATAGAATTCTCATATAACTCCTATGAGTAGAGGGAGCAGATACTTTTTCTTTTCAGATCTCCAGTATTTTTGTGGACCCTCGAAAAGCTTGAAGACCGTAGGCTCTGTGCTGAGGAATCTGGTGGGTTCCTGCTGCTGTCAGTCACATCTGGAGTCCCATGCACAGTTAAGTGAATGAACAGATTTCAGATTCACCTGGGAACCACGAAGGAAGCCCCCAGCCTCAGAACGTCCTCACCTCAGAGAACCTAAGACATCAAGGAACTGAAGGAGCCTGCATGTACAGACTATAAATGTTGATGTAACTGGATTGGTAAAAGCCGTCTGTTTAAAACTTCTGGGGACTTCCCTGGTGGTCCACTGGTTAAGACTCTGCGCTTCCACTGCAGGGGGCCCGGGTTCGATCCCGGGTCAGGGAACTAAGATCCCGCATGCGGCACGGCCAATAATAATAATAATAATAAAAACAAAAACTTCTGGTTAAAAAAAAATTTTATCCTGTGATTTTGGCCTGATTGGTAGAAAAGGTTACCCAGAGCTCACTGTCTCTTCAAGTCCTTTTTACAGCTAAGCTAGAGTACCTGGCAGGCCTGCTCTGACAGCCTCCGCGGTTCAGCCAGCACAATGCAAACAGGAAGGGAACACGGAGCCCGGGGAAGTTTCCTCGGCTGCACTGGGACACTCGGATCCCAGGCGAAGTCCTTAAGCTCTGTAGTTCTTACCGAGGGACGTGCAGGTGGTGGTTGTATCCCTGCACAGCAGGGGGACAAGGACAGAAGGAAAGAAAGGCATCTTCTGACCTAATTTAAAAAGAGATTCTTTTTTCCTTCCCAGAGAACAGCTGGAGCCCTGGAACCTGGCCAAGCCGGAGCCTGAGACCTGAAATCAGGAACCAGTGCGCCTACAAAATCCGGCTCCGGATTTTCCTCTGATTCAGTCTGACCTTTGGCCTCTTGCAGGTTCCAAGGGGGTGGGTAATGCAGACTCCAGAGCCCTTGTCTATTTATGAGTGGATGTAAGGGCAGGCACTCCCAGCGCTTGAGCGGGTGCAAGCACCGCCTCCCACTCCTAGGCAGGCTCTCTCAAGCTGGACGGCCTTCACCGTGGGCTGAGCGGCACCTGGCAGTGTCAAAAGCTCACCTGTGCAGGCTGGTGGCAGAAGGACACCTTTTCTCTCCTGTGACCTAGATCAACATCTGAGATGCCCCCAGCGTGCTGACAACCCACCACCACCACCACCCCAAAGAGAAAACTCAATCTGCATTGCTGGTCAGCCTTCTTAGGGATCAGGCTGAAGTCAAATTTGGGCCAGAAGGACCAGTTCCAAGCCTAATAATCCCAGGGAAGGAGCCTGGCCAGGTTTCACAGACCTTGGGTCACCTCCAGAGAAAGAGGCCAGAATGGAAATTTTAACCCACGGAAGCTCCATCAACCCCACTGCCCACAGCTAGGCCAGTTCTTACAGGGTCACCATTTAAAACGTTAATTAAATTGGGAAATTTAAAAGTTGTTGTTTTTTGGTGGCGGGGCTGTTTTTATTTTTTTAAAGAGGAAGGGGAAAAACTGACACAGTGCTGTTTATTTATCAGGAGCTACATAAGGTCCCTTCACTCAGAGCCAGATGGGCTCGTTCACACCAGCCTCCTGCCGAAGGGGACAAGCCTTGTTCTCAGGGGCAGGCCCAGATAAGGCGGCCCAGGTCTTCCGATGCCTGCCAGCAGGTGGGCTGCTCAAGGACCACCGCCCTCTCCAGCTCTGCCCCCACTATCCCTCCATCCCTTCCCTCCGTTGAAGTCTCCTATAACTGGTTCAAATAAATAAGTTTCCCGGACCAGGCTCACTGTATCCCCTCAGAATGGGGCCAGAAAGGCCTCCAGCTTCCTGTTGCGAGAATTAGGTCCTGAAACCAATTGGGATGCTCGCAGGGCGAGGGCTCAGTCTCCCTGGGGTGGCCTCCAGAGCCAGCCCCCTCCTCACTGCCCAGCTCTGGGGATGGCTGTCCTCAGGACCCAGCTGAGAGGCCCCAGGCCTGGCTTCCTGGGTGAAGCTTCTCATAAACTCTTAAGAACATAAGTTTTAGGATTACTGCCTCCTCTTTCCTATAGGCTTTCAGCGTACAGGTACGTGTTAATTTGCATAAAAATAAAGCTATGTTTGTTTACCTCGAACACATATCCATACTACTGCAATACACTGCAAGCATTCATTACACCCTCATGTCACATAAGCCACACTGTTTGTTTGTTTGGATAACTGCTTCTGCTCCGTGACACAGGCCGTGACCTTCCCTCTCCTTTCCCTCCAGCCACCTCAGAACAAAAAATAATCCAAGGAAGAAGGAAACCTCCCCCTAAGAGGCTGCTGAACACTCAGTTTCCTTCCTCCCTAAATGTTTAACAAGCTAATAATCAAAATAAAAAAGATTTTAAACCGAGGCAACCTCAGAATCTACATGTGTTCATTCCATTAACTTGCTGGGGAAGTAGCATGAAGATGAGAACTTCTGATGGGTCACAAAACTCATCCAGTCTGGAGACAATGACGCTGGAGGCTGGAGGGGAAGGGAGGGATGATCAGGGAAAATGCACAGGCTCTGAGGAGACGGGAAAACACAGCGCCCCAAACAGCAGGAATCCACCCACAGTCACCTGCTCAGGGCCAGGGCCACTGTGGAAGAGCTCAGGAGAGTGGACAGAAATGGATGGGAGGCCTTAGGGTCCTGTGTGGAAAGCTCTAAGAAAGAAACTACCCCCAATCCCAGTGGGCTGCACACAAACACCCAGACCAGTGTAGGGGAGGAAAACTTTTTCCTTCTTCCCTTTAAGGTCTTTGGTTGGTCTAATAATTAAATTGACAGGAGACATTAACAAGAGAAAAACAAATTTAATTTCATACATATGGGAGCCCCAAAGATATGTGGCTTGAAGAAGTGACCAGAGCAGGCATCTTTTATATCTTTTAGACAAAGAAACGATAAATTTGTGAAGAATTGACAAGACAAAGAAGCTTGGGCTTGGGGTAGTAAATTAGTGAGGAAGTAACAAGGTTTGTTTATACAGCCTTCTCAGCCTTGAATCCCCTGTCTCTGGTGATAAGGATGCCTTCTACCCCCTGGTACAGGGAAGGTACCTTTCACATGGGAGATTTATTTCCTGCTTTCAGGGGGATAAAGGAGGGTCAGAGGGCCCTTCTTGCACTGGCTGTTTCTCAGGAAACTATAATTCAAAATAATCAATATGCCAAAGTGGTATATTTTGGGATGGCATATTCTGCTCCCCACCCACTCAGCACGCCCAGATAATCCAGTTCAGAAGCCAAAGCCCCATCATCCATTTGTAATGACATCCTCCACCCCGAAAGCCATGAAACCATTAGTCACCAAGTCACAGAGACGGAGAAGAAGCTCCCAGCAAAACTGGCCTGCGAGCGCTCCCCTGGCAAAAAGACTCCTGGTTTTACAGGCCAGCTATTCACCTCAGACTGTCAAATTTCATAAAATGAAACCCAGGACCTTTCACAAGCCCATATCCACAAAATGCAAGCAAAATCTGACCTCCTGCAAAAACTCAGTTGAGAGGAAAAAGCTTATATGGAGGTTCAGGAGAGAGAGAGGTTAGTTACACTACACATTAGTTTGATGGTATTCCTGAGGATTAAGACTTTAAGTCTCAGAGAACTAAACTTCCTTGCAAATTTACCTGGAGCACATGACACAATGTTAAAACAAAACAAAAACAGAAAATATAGGCACCAATGCACTGGTTCTTACCTGCTTCTAGAAAAGTCATGTAAGTCTGCCAGAAAGATACTCAGTCATAAGACTTCCAAGTCCCAAATAGAATAACTCACCCAAAAAAGAAGTTCCAGGACTTCCCTGGTGGCACAGTGGTTAAGAATCCGCCTGCCAATGCAGGGGACATGGGTTCGATCCGGTCCGGAAGATCCCACATACCGCGGAGCAACTAAGCCCGTGCCCCACAACTACCGAGCCTGCACTCTAGAGCCCACGAGCCACAACTACTGAGCCCATGTGCCACAACTACTGAAGCCTGGGTGCCTAGAGCCCATGCTCCGCAGCAAGAGAAGCCACCGCAATGAGAAGCCTGTGCACTGCAACAAAGAGTAGTCCCCGCTCACCACAACTAGAGAAAACTCGTGCACAGCAACGAAGACCCAATGCAGCCAAAAAAAAGAATTTTTTTAACAAGTTGCTGAGCATTTAAATTTTCTGTCTTTTATTATTGTTTTTGAATATTTTTTAACATTTATTTTATTTAATTTATTTATTTTTGGCTGTGCTGGGTCTTTGTTGCTGCGCGTGGGCTTTCTCCAGTTGTGGTGAGTGGGGACCACTCTTCGTTGTGGTGCACAGGCTTCTCATTCTGGTGACTTCTCTTGCTGCAGAGCATGGGCTTCAGTAGTTGCGGCATGCAGGCTCAGTAGTTGTGGTGCACGGGCTTAGTTGCTCCACGGCATGCGGGATCTTCCTGGACCAGGGCTCGAACCCACGTCCCCTGCATTGGCAGGCAGATTCTTAACCACTGCGCCACCAAGGAAGCCAAATTTTTTTTTTTTTTTTTTTTTGGCTGCAGGAGCTCAGTTCCCCGACCAGGGATTGAACCTGGGCCACAGCAGTGAAAGTGCCGAATCTTTTTTTTTTTTTAATTTATTTATTTGGCTGCTCCAGGTCTTAGTTGTGGCACGTGGGATCTTTAGTTGCGGCATGCATGCAGGATCTTAGTCCTCTGACCAGGAATCGACTCAGGCTCCCTGCATTGGGAGCATGGAGTCTTAGCCACTGAACCGCCAGGGAAGTCCCGAAAGTGCCAAATCTTAACCACTAGAGCACCAGAGAACTCCCTCTCTTTCATTGCTATTAAGAAGCAGTATTTTCCTATATGCATCTTTTTTTTTTTGCGGTACGTGGGCCTCTCACTGTTGTGGCCTCTCCCGTTGCGGAGCACAGGCTCCGGACATGCAGGCTCAGCGGCCATGGTTCACGGGCCTAGTCGCTCTGCGGCATGTGGGATCTTCCCAGACCAGGGCATGAACCCGTGCCCCCTGCATCGGCAGGCTGACTCTCAACCACTGCACCACCAGGGAAACCCCTACATGTATCTTTATGCTTTTGTCTGTCTATAGGATAAATCCCTACAGTCTTAGTTGCTACAGCAAAGGGTGCATGTGTTTAAATGTTTAATATTTTGCCTAGTTGCCCTCCATGGACATGGTGACCTTTTATGTGCCCACCAAAATGGTGCAAGAACACCTGTTTTCCCCCATACCTTGGCAGAAGTTGATTTGTTGCTAATCTGATAGGTGGGAAGTGGTATATCATTATAGTTTTAATTTGCATTTCCTGATGAGGAAATAGAGCATCATTTCAGATCATTAAGAGCAATCTGTTATGTTGTTTGCCCATTTCTTTCTTGGGTTGGCAGTCTTCTTCTTGTTGATCTACAAGTGCTCTTTATATATTAAGGCAGTTTGTCCTATGGCTCTGATATTTGTTACACGTATTTCCCCAGTTTGTCATTGTTCTTTCGATTATATTATTTTATCCATGTAGAGTTTTGATTTTTATGTAATCAGATTTTAACATCTTTTATTTTATAACTTACAGATTTCATTTCATATTATTTCCTTCTCCCACTGTTTTCTTTTAATATACTTACTATTTTGTACTTTTAAAACTTTGCTCCATAACTGAGTGATCCACAAACCCAGCCTCACCAGAAGCGGGGCAGGTTGGCATTGTGTGCCTCCAGTGGGACGTGGACAACATCAGCTACAATCATCTCTCACCAAAATGTTCACCTTTACTCCAATTCTAAGGAAAACCAGACTAATAGTCAATAGTCCTGGACTTTAAAAAATGTTAATGTCGTGATAGACAAAGAAAAGCTAGTGAACACTCTAGGCTAAGGGAGAGGAAAGAGCTTGGGAACCTAGTGAAGTTGAGATCTTCAGTTGGATCCCAGATTAAAAACTGGTGCAGGCCAAAGTGAGGGGCGTGGTTGGGAAAGTTGGATGTGGGCTGTATATCGGAGAACACTGCTGGGTCAATAGTAAATTCCTTGGGGCTGAAAACAGTATTGGGATAATGTCAGAGCATGGCCTTAGGAGATGCAAAGTATCTGATACCTGCAACTTGCTTTTTTTTTTTTTTTTAATAAGGGCAGCTCTTCAGCTTTCTTTTTTTTTTTAAATAAATTTATTTTTGGCTGCATTGGGTCTTTGTTGCTGTGCGAGGGCTTCTCATTGCGGTGGCTTGTCTTGTTGCGGAGCACGGGCTCTAGGAGCACAGGCTTCAGTAGTTGTGGCACACGGGCTCAGTAGTTGTGGTTCGCGGCTCTAGAGTGCAGGCTCAGTAGTTGTGGCACATGGGCTTAGTTGCTCCGTGGCATGTGGGATCTTCCCGGACCAGGGCTCAAACCCGTGTCCCCTGTATCGGCAGGCGGATTCTTAACCACTGCGCCACCAGGGAAGCCCACAACTTGCTTTCAAATCGCTCAGTATAAGTATAACCAATCAAAAGAATGCCAGGGAACCATTAAAAGGAGTGGGGTAGCTGTAAATGACCTCAGACATTAACTTAATGGCTCTGTGCCTCAGTTTGCTCATCTGCAAACTGTGGACAATAACAGTCCTTAGTTCACAGGTTTGTTGTGAGGAATAAATGCATTAACATAAGCAAAGCACTTTTAACAATACCCAGCACAGGGGAAGTGAAGCAGTATTAGCCAAATGATGACGACGATGATGATGGTGGAACAGAATGAGTTCCAGTACTTACCGTGAAGTGAAAAAAGTAAGGTGCACGACAGTGTGTATTACAGTGTGGAAAAAAAATAATGCACGTCGGGCACGTGTGCAGTCAGCGCGTACCTGATGCACTTGTACGTGTGTAGGAGGTCTCTGGTTAAGATGCACAAGACATCCACTAACAGGTGTCTTTTTCGAGGCGTCTCTTTCAGGGAGGGAAGAAGACTTAGTTTTCAACAATTAGCCTTTTAAGTTCTGTACTATGTATATATTACCTACTCCAAAAAATCCCAACGGTATATATATATATATATATATATATATATATATTTTTTTTTTTTTGTGATACGCGGGCCTCTCACTGTTGTGGCCTCTCCCGTTGCGGGTCACAGGCTCCGGACGCGCAGGCTCAGCGGCCATGGCTCACGGGCCCAGCTGCCCCGCGGCATGTGGGATCTTCCCGGACCGGGGCACGAGCTCGTGTCCCCTGCATTGGCAAGCGGACTCTCAACCACTGCGCCACCAGGGAAGCCCCCAACGGTATATTTTTTAAAGGACGTGGAATGGGGTCAGAAGAGGAGAATAAAAGATCTTCCTCCACTTTGGTGGCTGGTTGCCCGGCCAGCCAGTCCAGTGCCGTGGCCGCTGTTGAGCACCCAAGCTCTGCCACCATCGCTCACAGGCCTGCGAGAGCTCTTCTCTTCCTCGGAGACGGGAGGTGAGGGTGGACAGCCAGTCCCGGAGCAGACGTAAAGTGATGGCTCTCAGGTGGCAGCAGCAGCTTCCCTGGGGTAGGGATGAAGGACTCTGCCCCTGTGCTGGCTGACTCTGCCCCACCACGCCCCACCGTAAGCTCCGGAAGGCTGTTCTGCGCAAGAAAGTAGAGCCAGGGCCCTGGAGAGACGCCCGTAAGCCAGCTGACCAGCCTGTAGGCCCCACCGTGCTCCCCCTAAAAATCACCAGCACCCCATCTTCCTGCAACTCCAGCGATCGGCTGTGGAGCACATAGCGGGAAACGGCGCTCACAGAGGTCTGAGATCACAGCTTAGCGGACCTGACCTTGGCGGTTTCTCTATCACCTCTGCTCCTTCCTTAGTAAGTAAGACTGCATCATTCAGGGGCTCAGAACTACCCCCTTACCATTTAAAATCTCCAGATCATCTCAGCAGCACCCACAGCCTCGTGTGTTTAAACTGTCTTCCTCCACACGCCCCTCCCCCCAGCCCCGCTGCAGGAGAAACATAAAATTATAAATGGAAAATCATTCAAATGCTCTCTACCTGGAGAGAATGGAAGAAACCTAGAGGGTCCGAAACACATTTTAGTTCATATTCCTGCAGCAGAAGGACATACTGTGAGGACAAGGGTCAGGATGGATCGGTCTGTCGGAAGCCAGGGCTGCCTGGGGCAGGGGCCGGGGAGGCCTTGGTCTGGGCAGGGAGGGCAAGGCTAACCCATCTCTTTGGAAACTGGGCCCCTGGTTCGCCAGGTGATTTAGCTGGAAGAACAAGGGTGGGGCCCACACTGTGAAAGGTGTCTGAATCCAAAAGGGACGCTGACCCCCGAAGGAAGCCCCGCTTGTGGAAGCCAGAACTTCAGAACGACAAGGCGGTAACTTCATCTGTTTTGGAGTTGTTATTCAGTTCAGGGACACGGACCACAGGATTCCAGCAGCAGGAAACATGTGGGCTGGATACTCAGGAGATACTCAGGCTGAAAAAGCCTTAATTGGAGCTGGTCTCCAAAAGCCTCCCACCCAGCTCTCCACGTGGGAGAGAAGATGGAAGTGGGTCACATTCTCCCAGCTGAACCGGCATCACCGTGGGCTCCGACCACACAAGAACAAGTCCAGGGGCACTGAGTGACCTGGTCTCCTCGCCAGACTGGCCTTTTCCTCCTGATCAGATGCTGGATGGTTCTGAGGCCCTCCAGACTGAAGGGGCACCTGGTCAGCACCAGGAAGGTAGTGACACTGCAGGGGCTGGTGAAAGCAACATTGCCCGGGAGCAGAGCCCTGTCCTGGCACCTTCCTCTCACTCTGGATGTGGGCAGGCGCCTCTACCAGCCCTGTGCCCTCTCCACCCCAGCTCTGGCCTGAGGGCTAGTGGAAGAACATTGGGTGCTTTTGCAGAAACTGCTGGGCCTCCCTGACCGCGCTCTTTGGAGGGATCCTGAGGCCTGTGGCTGGGCAGACCTGGGGAAGAAAGAACCCTCCCCCACCCCACTCTGCATAAACTGACCCCAACGGGGGCTCACAGACAGAGGTGTCCCTGGCATCATGCCGAGAGCACCGATGCAGCCAGCCCCACAGCCTGCCTGCCTCCGTATGCCTGCTTTCCAAAGTTGGCCAAGGGAGACCTGTCAGGCAGGCAGGGAATTCCGGAGAGACAAGCACTGATGGTCTTCTCATAAGAAAGGCACTGGATTGATGGCATAACTTCAGAAAGCTGTGGGGACTTCCCTGGTGGCACAGTGGCTAAGAATCCGCCTGCCAATGCTGGGGACACGGGTTTGAGCCCTGGTCCGGGAAGATCCCACATGACGCAGAGCAACTATGCCCGTGCGCCACAACTACGGAGCCCATGTGCCACAACTACTGAAGCCCGCACGCCTAGAGCCCGTGCTCTGCAACAAGAGAAGCCACCGCAATGAGACGCCCACACACAGCAACGAAGAGCAGCCCCCGCTTGCCGCAACTAGAGAAAAGCCCACGCGCAGCAATGAAGACCCAACAGAGCCAAAAATAAATAAATAAAATTTATTTGAAAAAAACTGTGGAAAGAGCTCAATGCCATGATCGTTCTTCCCTGACTTGAACTCGGGTAACAAAGGGTTAAGAAGCCTTTAAGTGGAAACGTAGTTCTTACTAACTGGGACTGCCAAGGTGCTAACTGTTTCTACAGACGCCCACACTAGCACAGCTTTTGTTAAGTGTGACACGCAAGGGCTCCAATCTACTAACTCTTCCCCTGCTCTTCTGGGAAGCCAAACCCAACCCTCCACCGTAATGTCCGTCCAGGGCAGGTACCCATGCGACTGATGTGGACATCTGGAAATTATATCCTGACTCTCCTCCTGAGAGTTCAAAACACTCACCGACATGTTCTTGCTTTAGTCACACGACTCCCAACTAGATAATAAGCCTCTTGGCCCTAGACTCTAAGTTTTGTATGATAAGAACTAATTCTACCCTGCTCACCACAGTATTCCCAGGGCCTACCATGGGGCCCAGATCGTAATAAAAGTTCAGTAAATATTTATTACTTGAATCAGTGAGTTATTAGGAGGAAGGAGGAAAGGAAGGATGAATGGAAGATAGTCATCACCTCTTGCTATCTCTGTGTTCTTGGTTTATATTACAAAGACATCACGGCCAGGATTAGAAACCAAGCCCTATAACCCCCTTCTCTGCCCTGCCATCAACGGTCCTCGAACCTGTTACGATGCACAGTTTACATGCTGCTTCCAGAAGCTTCTACAGAACAACATGAACATGAAAAATGGAGAAACTTTCATGACCTTCAATCCTTAAGAAACTTTGGAAGGAGGAACCCCCCCCACAGAAGGACACCTTTCCCTCTGGGGGCTGTTGTCTTCCCCCTTTAACAAGGCTCTGCGGAGGATCAGGACATAATAGGTCTTTAATGACAGAGTATAAGCAGTTGGGGCTCAGTGCCCTTTCATAAGGGAAGTTCAAAAGCACTTTGGCCCAAACATCACAATGCCCCTGGGAGCTATTAAGGCACAAGGATCATTATCCCCATCTACAATTGAGGAAAGTAAGGCAAAGGGAGGTGACTTAGTTTGCCCAAGGTCAGATGAGACAGGGAAGAGGCATAGGATTCAAACTCTTTGCAGCAGCCAGTGCGCTGACTCTGGGCACCCTCACAATGTCATCCACGCTGGGCTTAAGGGAGATGTCTTTTCTTCTCTGTTGTTTCTGCTGCAAGGCAGCATCTAATATGGTGCCCAGAACTCACACACAGGAGTCCCACCAACTGGGTCTGAATCTTGACTTTGTTCCCAACTATCTTCACTTCAAACAGCTTATCGTGCTTAACCTTTCCAGGCCTCAGCTTCTGAATATGCAAAATGGTAATAATGCTACTTAGAAACTACAGTGAAGACTAAATGAGAAAAAGTACAGAAAATGTCATCACTCATTTTCTAAATGAGTACGTATCACTCTCATAATGAAAAAAAACAAAAACAAAAAAAAGAACATCAGTAACAAGAGAAAAAGGTTGCACCCACTCCGGGTTTAGTTTTCACAAGGAGACAGGCAACACGTGACTAACAACCGCTTCCGATTCGGCCACTGAAATACGCCAGAACCCTGAGAGTGACTTGCAGCACAGAAGTCCTATTTGATTCCTACCAACTCTCACTGGCCTCTCAAGGTTAGCAGAGCAGGTTGGCATCACGGACGCTGACAGACAGGGGTGCCTGAGTGAGGATCTGAAAGGCTGGCCAACTGCCCTCAGTCTGAAGAGGCCAACTTGGGATTCCTGGTGAGTTGAACTCCTGGGTTTGAAACTCCGTTTCTGCTGAGCTTCCCAACTCCACTCAGCCCAGACTAAAGACAGCCAATGCTTTCTAGGTACCACCATACTTGGATCAAGTGATGTGCAGGAGTGTAGATCAAATAATGATACAGGAAGTGTTCAGAGGTGACAGTGTGGCCTGGTGGTACTCAGCAGGGAACTGGTAGAGAAATGGGGATGGGGTCGGGGGGGAGGAAAGCTGCCCAGTCAATATTGGTACACTTCCAACAAAGACATTGTGACAGGGAATTCCCCAGTGGTCCAGCGGTTAGGACTCTCGTGCTCTCACTGCCGAGGGCCTGGTTCAATCCCTGGCCAGGGAACTAAGATCCTGCAAGCCAAGCGGTGCAGCCGAAAAAACAAAACAAAACAAAACACTGTGAAGACACTGTGACATACGGGTATGTGGGGGTCCCTGATGCACATAAGAACAGCAGCAAAACTCCAAGGTTACGCCAGAGTCACTACCATGACAAGAAGCTTTTCCTTATGCAGAGAACAGGACAAGCCGCTGTACAGGACAAAATGCTAAGAGCTGGCGATGCTCATTCATTCAACTCAAGAAACATTGACCGATTACCTACATACTCAGGGGAGAAAGGTGGCTTGATGGAATCTGCAGGACACACAGACACACACACCTGGAACTTCCTTAAGTTAGCTGATGGATCCCACATCTCCTGGGTACCTAGGTCAGAGACATGAGAAACCTGAGGGGAATAAATGCAACACTGATGGCCTCCAAAAGCCTTCCCAGGACAAGGAGAGCCTGCTCACCGCTCTTCCAATCGTCCGGGTCTTTCTCCTAGGATGGACCCCCAGGAAAGGTTCCTGTGCAGTGACCTCCCACTGTTCTGAATAGAAGAGTAAAATCCAAACTCCTCACTGTGGCCACAGACCCAACTCCTGCCACCTCCTCACTCAGTACACTCCAGCCGCCATAGGCTTCTTGCTTCTACTGTCCTCTCTGCCCATCCGCAGGGTCTCCATTCAAAGTTACCTCCTCAGAGCTCGTTAAAATTATGACCCAGGCACTCTCCATCTCATTGCCCTGTTTTATTCTCCGTGCATCTCTTTTCACCATCCTACATTATTTTGTTCACTTGTGTACTTGTTTACCGTCTGTCTCTCCCACTAGAATGTAAACTTCATTAGATCACGCAACTTGGTGATCTTGTTCTTGGCTATATCCCCAGCATCTACAACAGTGCCTGGCACACAGTAGGTGTTCAACGGGCAATACAATTTAAGAAATATTTATTGCGTGCCTACAAAGTCTAACTGTAGACCAAAAAAAAAGACAAAATCTCTGCCCTAAAAGAGCTTAAATTCTGATGGGAGATAAAAATCAGGTAAAAAAATAATGGTGAAATAACAGCTACTACTTCAACCAAGCCATACCAAGGTGCTCAGTGCTGTTCTAGGCATCTAATAGGTATTACTTAATTTAAGCCTCCCAACAACTCCGTGAAGTATTAATATTTTATAGGTGGGGAAACTGAGGCACAGAGAGGTTAAGTTACTTGCTGAAGGTCACAAAGCTCATGAGGGCAGAACCAAGACCCAAACCCAGATAGTCTTGGTATGAAGTCCATGCTCTGATTAAGAGCTATGCTTCCTATCTGCCGAGTGTTGAGTAACTACTTGGTCAGCGCCCTCAGCAGCTGTTCCTTGTAGGCAGAGCTGGAGAGAGAGCAGACCCATCAAGGAAGGGCTGTGAGCTCAGTGACATGGAGTCTGCTGGGTCGGCCCCCGTGGTGCACTCTGGTTGAGGAGGAATCTAATGAAAAGACATGGACAGGGTCAGGATTCCTGGGCTCTAGTTTTAGGTGCTGTGAGACACCCAGGCAAGTCAACCCGTACTTGATGAGTGTACTTTTGGGGCAGGATCTAGATGCTGTGAGGGATGGAAAAGCTGAATCCAATAGAGACCCTGGCCTCAGAAAGCTCAGGGTCATGCAAGTGCATACGAAGCTGAGAGGTAGAAAGTGACAGATACCATTAGCAAACGTACAAACAGCTATGGGATTTCAAAAGAGTTACTCACTCTCTAGGGACCACAGGTGCCCAACGGTAAGAGGGGCCCGGCCCCACGGTCCTTTATAGCTCGGATGTGTTCTGACAGCCCAGACTTGGAGCAACGTGGAGATCAAGTTTTATTCTGGTTAATGGTTCAAGTTCACGGCCATTGAGCTGCTCTCCCACCCACCATGAGATCAGTCCCAATATCTTTGGGCAACATCTTACAGCAGAGGCAGGGCAATAACGCTCTCATTTAAATAATGCAGCCGGATGTGGGAATGAAGCACAGTGTGTTCTGCCCTCCTCCACCTCAAACTGATTTTTAAGCCTACAAACCCTCTTCCCTCAAGGAGGGGGTGGGTGACGTTTCTGTGAGCACCTTGTTAGAACGTGGAGACTGCTCCCTATTCACCCTGTTCACATCAGTATCTCTAGAGTTTAGCACAGTACCTGGCCCACAGCAGGTGCTGAGTAAGGTTTGCTGAGCTAAACCTGAGCTTGGTCAGGTCTAGAAATTCTCTGCCAGGAGTATAACTCGAAGTCGGTGTTCCCTGAAGTTTTGCTTTAAAGCTCTGAGCCTGTCTCAGGGGGAGCAGACTGGTTTTACCTATTCACTTCTGCTACCCCTACTCTGGTCCAAGCCACCATCATCCCTTGACCGGAAGCGGCAACAGTCTGTCTCCCAATTAGTATCCCTGCTCCTTACAATCCAGTCTCAATAGAGCAGCCAGAATGATCTCTGAAAACAAATCAGATCTTATCACCTCTTTACTTAAAATCCACCTGTGGTTTCTAACTGCACTTGGAATAAAATCCAAACTGGCTCTTCCCACCTTCACAGCACTTACCATGACTAAAATTATTGTGTCCACTTACTTGTTTAATCCCTCCTCTTCAGAAGGTCAGCTACCGGAGGGCAGGGGCTGTGTCTCTCTTCACCACTGTAGCCCCCGGTGCTTGGAATGCTGCCTGACACATACACAAGGACCACTCACTCCACCAGGAAACCATGAATGACACACTGGCATTTAACAGCCAGCACCTTTATTTATAATTCAAAGTCCTGCTTTAAATCAAAGGAAACTTGGTCTCTCTGGACACTTTAATGGCCCAAGAGATCAGTATCACTTAGAGTCTAAAGCCAGGAACTAGAGCCCAGTAGTTGTAGCAGGGAGCTAAGAGCCAAGATACTTGGGAGCAGAACCTCAGGACAAACACTGACTTGCCTCCAGGTCCCTTGCCCACACACCCTGTGCCTCACTTTACCCAGCCGTCGGCCAGGCACACTTCCCTAAGTAGTGTGAGTGACAGGAGACAAAGTAATTAACAGCTATAGTGTACTTAGATTCTCAGATAGGAGGTGCTGCCAGCCTCACATCTCATTATTCATAAAACTCTTCATCTGCGGCCAACACAGGCCTCCTGGGCCTTCCCAGGGGCTAACCTGACAGCAGGTACTGCTCAGACAAGTTCAGCACACACGAGAGAGGCAGGCATGCGGGGCCTAACAGAGGTTGGGTATCAGACCTAAGTGTCTCGGTTACCAGGTTCAAGAAAAAGGAAAGTGGTCGGGGTGGGGATGATGGAAAGCAGGCGAGAAGTGCAGTCTGGGGCTCTGAGTGGTTAATCTTGCAGGTTCATATACACACGCCTGCCATACAGGTGAGATGTATGCCTACAATGTGCACCGTCTAGGAACACTCACTAGGAGAGGTGGGATGGGGACACGACAGTTCAACCAGACTAGGGAGAGGAACCGTGGCTCAGTGACCAGACCTTGGCAGCATTTAGTTTGGGAAAATATGGGAGGGCTCTATACAGACGGTCAGGATGCTGAGAGCAGGGCGCAGGTGAGGGAAGACACAAGAGAGCACGGGACCTGGAGTGCCGACAGACGGTGACAACCCCGCCAACGCGGTGGGGTGAGCAACAGAGTGGATGGCTCGGACACCTGTGGAGGCGATCCCCGGGGTAAGGGGGGTTGAGGACCGCTGGATGGTGGTCTGTCGCGGGGGCGGCGAGTGGCAGGAGCAGCGGGGGCCAGGTGTGGCAGGAGGCCCGGCCCAGACCAGGGCGCCGTGCCGGGGGTCCGGCCGGTGGGTCCGAGCGGGGTCGGGGGCGCCCTCCACGGCCCCTCCCCGAGAGACAAAGGGCCGGCGGCTCCCCCGAGCCCCGGCGCGGCGCGGGCCCAGGCGTTGAGGGCGAGGGCCGGCCTCGGCGCTTACCTGGGCCGCCCGACCCGGCCGGGCGGGCGGGGGCTGCGGGTCCGAGAGCGGCGCGCGGCGGCCTGTTCCGGGGCGCGCACAGCCCGAGCAGCCGCGGCGGCAGCAGCAGCAGCAGCAGCAGCAGCAACGGGAGCTACCGCCTCAGCCTCCGCCTCCCGTTCAGTGAGTCACCGCGGCGGGGAGGGAGGGAGGCGCCAGGCCGCCGGGGGAGGGACCGGCGGAGGGGGCGGCATCTGGCTCCGCTCGGGCGGCGAAGGCGCGGCCACGGCAACGCCCCGGGGGGGGCCGGGCGCCGGGGGCGTGACCTGATGATGTGTGGGCGTGGCCAGGAACACCCTGTGGCTCTCATTGGTTAACTCGGACAGAGGGCGGGGATTCCAGTTGAGTAGGGGGGCTGCGGAGTGCTCGGGCACGCTCATTGGGCCCCTCGGAAGGGGGCGGGACCAGTGGCCCCGGGGCGGAGCCACGAGATGGGCAGGTGGAACCCGGTCGCGGGCAGTGGCCGAGCGGCTCTCAGAGCAAAGGGGTGGAGCGGGTCGGGGGTTGGCAGGGGAGGAGGGGCGGGGGCTCGGATGAGGAGGCGGCCTGAGGGCGGAGCCCGGGTTAAGGATGGACCCGGCGTTGCGGTAAAGCAACTCTGCCTGTCCCTAGCTGCTCCAGAAGCACAGTGATCCCGTAAAAATAATGGCCTCTCCCACGCACGGGTCTGTGTTTAAAAATGGGAGCAGCCAGATGGGGCGGAATCCTTGGTGAGACCGATTTACCCAGGACCCCTGAAAAATCTGAAATGGACGAGGTTGCAAAACATTTAGAGGCGTGATCTTCCTGAGTCTTGGAGCTGGGAGTATTGCTACCTTTGAAGCAGTTAGGCCGACTCTTGAACTGGGGGCCTGTCTAACCTGGATCCTCCGAGCCCAGAGAGCCCAGGGATGGTCCTCTGTGGGTTAAACTTAGAATACTGTTTGTATTGGTAGTGAGTGCATTTTTCTGGGGAGAAGGGTGCCCTCGATTAAAATGTTTCTATAGGAAGTCTGACTATGTCTGCTAATCTGGCTGTCTGGAGAGAGTATAGAGAGAAACAGCCCCTTTTAGGCAAAATGAGAATTGCTCTGAACACCCCCCTTCCCTTTTAAAGGGACGCGTGTCTTCAAGTGTGGTCTCACTTTCAACATTTAACTTAACAATTGCATGGGGTGACACTAACCACAGTTTAGAGGCCTTACTGCCCCGCTTTCCCCAGCCTTTTCACTCCTTTTCTGTCCCATCCTCTTCCACTCCCCTCACTTTTCTTTCCCTTCCCTATGCAAGGATACAAGATACTTTTTTTTTTTACTGTATTTATATCCTCCAATGTCCATATTGCTCTTTTGATTTAATAACTGTTTTTAGTTACAGTTAAGGAATACTTTAATTTTATCAAAAGTCATGAGATTATGAACTTTTAAAGGCCAGAAATAGATTTTAATGATGTCTGTATCTCCATCAGCTTCCAGACTACCATGCCCATAACAAGAGCTCAAGCAATATTTCGCAATACAGTTACTAGCTTGTCCCTCAAGTTTCCCAGCGCATACCAATACAACAAACTTACATATTCAAGTTATTTTCATGTAAATATTGATGTTTAAACAAATGAATTGGGACTTCCCTGGTGGCAGAGTGGTTGGGACTCCGAGCTCCCAGTGCAGGGAGCCAGAGTTTCCATCCCTGGTTGGGGAGCTAGATCCCACGTGCATGCCGCAACTAAAAGTTCGCATGCCACAGCTAGGGAGCCGGCAAGCCGCAACTAAGGAGCCCGGCAAGCCGCAACTAAGGCGCCCGCCTGCCACAACTAAGACCCAGCGCAACCAAAATAAATAAATAAATAAATATTTTAGAAAATAATAAACAAATGAATTAAGGGACTTCCCTGGTGGTCCAGCGGTTAAGACTCCACGCTTCCATTGCAGGGGGCACGGGTTTGATCCCTGGTTGCGGAAATGAGACCAGGGAACTGAGATTCCCACATGCAAGGAGGGAAAAAAGAAAGGTATATGCTTAAGGAAAAATGTGGGAAAGGAATGCACAAAATGAAAAGGTGTCAGTGTGAAATAGTGGATGCTTTTTTCCTTTTTTCAAAATTTTCATAAATATATTGTTTTTATAGTTCAAAATTACAATAAGTTCATCAACATAGCCAGGCCCTTAACTGCCCCATCAGCTCAGAGTTGGAAAATTCTGCATTTCTAGATAGCAGTATTACTGCAGGATTAACGCAGAATGAAACACTGAAGGCTTAGGAGGCAGGAAACATCTGTTAGTTCTGACAGCCCAGCACTGCCTCTGCCCTTTGGGGAACTGCTCCTCCCCACCGTCTACCCACCAGAGGTGGTGATGAGGTTACCAACTATAGTATTCTACCCTTTCCCCTCCACAAAACAAGCAAACAGGGGAGACGTGAACCCAAGCTTGATCAATTTAAGTGCTGAGTTCTCTTGACCATTGGCTAAGAAGAGGATGTGACCTGAGCGGAGCCAATTGGAGTCCTTCTCTGAAACTTTCTGAATTGGAAATGAAGGGAAGTTCTTTCTTTCCTGTTGGATCAAGAGCTGTAAGGATGTGACCTCAAAAATGTTAGCATCATCCTCCACCCATCCCATGGAAAATTCTGAAGGAATGAGGCAATGTTACTGGACAGACACAGAGACCAAGATTTGGAGGGAAGGAAAGTGAAAGGGAGAGAACCTATCATGGTGTGTTCCATGGTTTCAGTAGACCTTGCACCAATTCTACACAAACCATCTCACACTTAATAGGTCCCCAAATCTGCCTTTCCTCTGTCAACAGCTGGCACCACTCCACCAAGTTGCTTATACCAGAAACTTAAGAGTATCCTTGACACCACGCTCTCCTTTATCCCTGACGTTCAGTCCATGTTGTTTCCACCCTCAGACCATACCTTGAATCTCCCCACTTCCCACCCTCTCCACTATTCTGCTCCAGTTTAACCCATCATCAGCCCTCATCATGACTCCAGCACTAACTTCCAAGTGTGCCCTCATTCAGGCTTTCCCTAACACCATCAATCCATTGCCCACACAGCAGTTAGAGGGATCTTCTTAAAATGTACTGATCTTGGGCTTCCCTGGTGGCGCAGTGGTTGAGAGTCCGCCTGCCGATGCAGGGGACACGGGTTTGTGCCCCGGTCCGGGAAGATCCCACATGCCACAGAGCGGCTGGACCTGTGAGCCATGGCCGTTGAGCCTGCGCGTCCGGAGCCTGTGCTCCGCAATGGGAGAGGCCACAACAGTGAGAGGCCCGCGTACCGGAAAAAAAAAAAAAAAAAAAATGTACTAATCTTGTCACACCTCTGCTATTCAACGACTCCTCTTTGTTTTCCTGACGAAGTTCAAAATCTTTAGCATGGCTACAAGGCCTTGCATGATCTGGCTCCAGCCTGACCTTGAACTACCTTTGCCAACTGAGCTTCCACCACACACAGGCCCTCTCCGTATTCCTTGATCACAGGATACTTCTTTGTGCTTTGGTACATATGAGTACCATTTCTCTTCCATTTACTGAAGTGTAGTTGATTTACAATGTTGTGTTAGTTTCTGATGTACAGCACAATGATTCAGTTTAACATATTCTTTTTTTCTTTTATGGTTTATTACAGCATATTGAATATAGTTCCCTGTGCTATACAGTAGGACCTTGTTTATCTATTTTATATATAGTAGTTTGTATCTGCTAATCCCAAACTCAAGGAGACTTTTCTTTACCTATACTAGGCCAGCCCCAGTCCCAACATGGCCATAAATTCCAGGAGGGCAAGGAGGTCACTGTGAACCACTCCCACCTAGTATAGTAGCTGGCAGTGTAGATGCTCAACAAATACTGCATGAATAAATAAATGTGTAAAGACTGAACCCAGGACTTTCCCTCCCATTGACAGCCACTCCTATTTCCCCATCTCCACCCGCAACTCCAATGCTACCGACCCTTTTTTCATGCTTCACTCAATAAATTTATGATTCTATATTTTACCCTTTCAGCTTTGGGGAGGGCCTCTCTGTGCTCCCAGACATATATGTATCTTTAAATAGCTGCTTTCTGGAGGAAGAAAAATCTCTATCCTCTGTATCAAAGGGATAACTCTAACAGTAAAATATTCAGGCCAAGTATGAAACAACAGTGGAGCCACAGCAGGCTGCAGGGAAGGAAAGCTATTTTGAAGTAGTTATGGCAACAGTGGTCCTCAAATTTTACCCTATAAGAGGGCCTCCTGCCTACAAGTTGAGCAGGTACAAGGTGAGAATGGGAGAGAAAGGAAAAGACTTTGTACTGAATAAAGAGGAGATTTTTTTTTAGTAAAGAAAAAATAAGAACCAATTCTTTTTGTGTTTTGAAAACCAAATTTTAAACACTAATAACTTCCAATTATACAGAAAGTTTGAAAATTTGTCTTTTGCATCGGTCTCTATGTTTTTTTGTTTTTTTGCGGTATGCGGGCCTCTCACTGTTGTGGCCTCTCCCGTTGCAGAGCACAGGCTCCGGACGCGCAGGCTCAGCGGCCATGGCTCACGGGCCCAGCCACTCCGCGGCATGTGGTATCTTCCCGGACCGGGGCACGAACCCGTGTCCCCTGCATCGGCAGGCGGACTCTCAACCAGTACACCACCAGGGAAGCCCCTCGGTCCCTATATTTGTCATCCTGTTTACATGCGATACAACTCTAACTTCTCTGGGGATAGACAGTGACGCAGGAGACAGGAGGCTAAGCGCGCAGCAGACAAAGCATGCCGCGGTCGTGTGCCCTTCTCTTTCACCTTGGCAAGTGACTTGTCATTTAAGTTTACTTTGGAGATAATAAGGAATTATTAAACACAATGATGAAAGCATTTTGTAGAGCAGTGGATATACATATTTTGTGTCATGAGTGGGGTATGTGCAGCTTTGAACACCTGGCTCGCCGCCAACCTGTCCCTAGAGTGTTGGTTTCTACAGCATCTGATACCTACATCACGGAACCTTGTTTGTACTGTGCTTGGGAACAATATAAAGAAATAATTATTCACTTCTTTGGCTGAGTGTTTTGACAGACCAACATGTCTTTTTTTTTTTTTAATTTATTTTTGGCTGCATTGGGTCTTCATTGCTTCACGCGGGCTTTCTCTAGCTGCAGCGAGCGAGGGCTACTCTTCATTGCGGTGCGCGGGCTTCTCATTGTGGTGGCTTGTCTTATTGCGGAGCACAGGCTCTAGGCGCGTGGGCTTCAGGAGTTGTGGCTCGCAGGCTCTAGAGCGCAGGCTCGGTAGTTGTGGTGCACGGGTTTAGTCGTTCCGCAGCATGTGGGATCTTCCCAGACCAGGGCTCGAACCCCGTGTCCCCTGCCTTAGCAGGCAGATTCTTAACCACTGCGCCACCAGGGAAGCCCAACCAACATGCCTAATAAGTGTACTTTCTGAGCCTCAAATGTTCACCTAGTAAAGACAAACCAACATAAGGCCTCAATTTGGATCCAAATATTCAGCCTATTAGTCTTTAAGCACAGTAGTCTGTTTATCACCTTTTTTTTCCAGCTGGTTATCGTCTAATTAAGCATAAAAAATTACCATCCCTAAAAGCAAAGAGTCTCTACTCTCTGGTAATAAATGACAGAACAGCTATCTTTCCCCCCTGCACAAACGAATGCATTTCATATCTGTAGATATTGAAATGTTACCAGTGTATTTAGGTGAGACTGAAAAGACCATTCCTGACAAGCAATTCCTTCCTTTAATAACAGGCCCTGTTATTAAATATTTGTAGCTTTGCCTGTTATTAAATATTTGTAGCTTTGCTCCTACCCTTCACTGTTCTAAGAGTAGAAATTTTCAAACCTACCTGAGAGTATAAACCCTCCTGTTCCACATTTATATGTTTAGCTACTTGCTATTTGTAAGACTGAGGTCAGGCTTTGCAGTAATGTGACACTTAGATTTTGCATTTTGGTCCAGCAGAGGTTGCTCAATCTAAATGAACTTTGTGGCTTTGTTTTCTGCACACACCGCTCCCCTCACTTTCTTCATTACTGCTCTTCTAGGAAATTACTTCCCATCAGCAGTACTTGCCCCCAGCTGGTTGTGAATCAGATGGGGCTCTTCTTTTATAGTTAATAAACAGTACGGGCTGAGGGCAGCAAATCTACACCCTGGTGCCAGCTAATGAAGAGCCTCACATGAAAGCTTATGCAAAGGGGACAGGCATAGTGCAAATGTCCTGGGATCCCAGATTATCCACTCTTCTCCCACACGCTGCATAACAGATACTAATGATTATTAATTATTTAAGCAAAGAACATGAGAGCCAACACAGGCGGCAAAAGGAAAATAAAAGAAGCTGCACTCTAGAATCCTCTGTTGAAATCATTTTAATTCACTCAAGCTATAGAGCCAAGGGAAACAGACCAAGATACTTAAGAGCTAAGGAATTTTAAAAAATCCTCTACCACTTTTTTCCCTTAAAAAGAAAAAAGGCAACTTAGGCTACATTTGTATACATTGCTGAAAAACTGTAATATGAAAATGAAATGGCTTCCACAGGCTGCCCTCTGTGATGGCATGTGCAGGCCAGGGAGTGACAGGATGAGGCTCAGCCAGGTCTTCGTAGGCTCCAGTGAACCCTGAGGTTGTGAGTCCCAAGTCTCCCCTCGAGGTGCGTCTTTCTTGCTCATACACAACTAAGGGCACTGGAAGTCTAACGCTTGAAGCTCCATCCACCTTGATTTTCTTTTCTTTGTGCTTTGTACTAAAACCTTCGTGAGATTTTCACTTCAAATTACAAACGTCGTGTCATTCCTGGTAGGTTTTACTTTTTCTTTGTATATATCAGGATACCTAGAACGGTTTCTTCCTATTACATAAGCTGTGACACTATTTTAAAAAGTTAAGAGCTCAAAAAAGGCACAGTTTGATCTTACTTTTAAATTCTTGGACAATCTCCACTTGTTTGAAACTAACTGGTAGTTCTACAGTGCAACCTTTCCAAATTGTCAATCCCCTGGCAGCTAATGACATTTCTTTCCTCTTACAATCGGAGTTTTCATTTCTAATTCAATAACATTTAGAGATCTAACGCTCATTATTACTGTAACTAACCTGGCTCTGTGACTAACAAGAGACTGTTTTCTTTGCAGGTGTCTTTTTCTGACCTTGTTCCAATATTCACACTACCTTCCTCTAAGTTCTTACGGGACCTTTCATTTGAACTGATTCAGAACTTCATCAACGTTTCACACGTGAACTATTATGTATCCCCTGGCTTTTGTTCAAGCATAGTCTCTTTAGCCAATCGCATGTCATTGTGCGAGGCAGGGGATAAAGCAGCAAATCAGACACATACTGTCCTTGCCCTCATGATGGATAAGACATACACCAATGAATTATACACCTGAATAATTCATTGCAATTATAGTTAAGTGCTAAAAGCTGAAACACAATGGGCTCTGAGACCATATAATTGGGAACCTAACCTTGCATTAGGGTCAGGGAGAGTTTCCCTGGGAAAATAATATTTAAGCTCACACTTGAGGTATAAGTAGGAGTTAACTAAGCAAAGAGTGGGGAGAAGAGGATAGCACACAGTGGGACCAGCCCATAAAAAGGCCATGAGGAAGCAAGAGAGGATGGTGAGATCAAACTACTGTGAGAGAAGGCTGGGTGGCTGGAGTGCAGAGTGATGGGGAAAGAGGTCGGGCCCCTATCATACAGGACTTCATAGGTCATGCTAAACATTCAGTATTTATCCCCAAAAGTAATGAGAACCACCAAAAGGTTTAAACAAGGATATGACATTGTTGGATTTGTATTTAAATAGATGACTATGGCTTTTGCAAGGAGAATGAACTGAAGTGGGATAAGAACGGCGTATTAGCAAGTGACTGCTGCATAAAAAAACCACCTCGAAACTCAGTGGCTTGACAAGCATTTGTGGTTTTTGTTCAGGGGTCTGCAAATTGCCTGGTGTGGGTATACTTCAGGCTGTGGGTTGACTGTGACTCTTCTGGGTCAGGCCGGGATCAACAGGGTTTAGCTGTAGATTGGGATTAAGTCTGCTCCATGTGTCCTCATTCTCCTTGAACCAGAGGCCACAAAGGGCACATTCCTCTTATGATGAACGGCAGAAGAGCAAGAGTACCAAGACAAACTGTGGAAGCACACTGCAGACCTCTCCAGGAGTCATATCCATAAACAGCCCATTTGTCAAATTCAGTCTAATTGCCAGGCCCCAAACAGTGGGATAAGGAAGTATATTCCACCTCAAGGGAGGAAGGTCTGAATAAATAATTGTTGAGTAATACTCCAATATATCAAAGCAGCTATCGTCAAGGCATTTTCCATTCTTGATGGAGAATAAATACATGGTAGTCTGTTGCTTTCTTTGTCCTAACCCACCTTGCTTTAGCCCCCAAACAATTGCTTTAATTTTCCCAAAGCCTTTACCGGACAGAATATAAAACTGTATAATATTATCAGCTTAGAATTATCAGCTTAGAATGGCACAGCAGGCATTCAATTTATGATGGATGAGTCTGGCACAGTGCTATGTACTCTCATCAATTTTTAGATTTAATTTATTGTTTTGGGGGGGTGGGGTTTTTTGCATTTATTTTTCTTTTCTTTTTTAAAAAATTTATTATTTGGGAGGAAAACAAATCCGTTTTCCCCCCCAAAGTCCTGATTTATCTCACATTCTTGGGCTTAGCTTTAACTGGGATTCATTCTTTTCTTCCATTCTTGCAGTTAGGAATGCATTCACAGCCATAGTCCTGGGTCTTTAATAAGAAGCTAGTCTTGCTTTGGACATCAATATTTTTGGTGGGGTGTGAGGCTGAGGGGAGAGTTCATGTAACTTGGAAGCAGCTCTGGGGAGTGAAAGTGAACTATTTTTAGCTGAATTCGAGTGGAGGCAATGCACTTGAAGAATCCAAAGGCTTTAGCAATATCTTAGATTGACTTTAATGAGTAGTTAGACTAAAATAGCTACAGGCTCCAGGGGGCAGACCAAACCTATTGAGAACCTCTCCTGGGAGATAAAAAGGCACTCATATAGCTCACATCATGAAGTAGTGTCAGCCTCTTCCATGCCCCCAGCAGGATGCTCAGCATGGGAGCATTTCTGCTCATCTTACTAATTGGTGGCTAAGTACAGACAGAACAGAAAGGGACACTTATTTTACTAATAAGTAGAAAAGCTTTCTCAGGAAAGCAGAAGACATGCTCACAGAGAAGAGGAGGCAGGGAGTCCTTAAGCAAGCATACAGGTGACACTTGTGACTTTAAAACAACTTGGAGCAGGCAATTTCCATTTAATTTCTTTTCAGAGAAGACATATAGAAGCAGCATGCTAAAGGGGCTGCAGTGTCTGGAAAAGATAAAAGGACTGGTTTTAATTTGCCTTCCATTTCTGCTGCTAATGACACCCTGCTGAGACAGACTGTAATATTAACACACAAATTCCCACAAACCCAATAACATCCTTTCACTAGGATGTCTTGGGTTATTATAAGATCTCTTTAGCACAAGTTATGTCATTAAAGGAAATGTAAAAGTAAATTAATCTCACATCCAGGAAACGAAAAGACAGGAGAAACAGAATTGTAGGCTTTTCCCCACATTAGGTACTCCTAGTTAATATATTTTATGATCTTAATTTCCTGTTATTTCAAATATCTAGATATGAACACAAGCTTCCCTTTGTCAAACCAAACACAACGCCTCCATTTTATTTAGTATTCTTAAAATGTATATTTTAAGATTTTAAATATTTTAATGAAAGTGGCATTATTTAATTTTGTACAGTTCCTTACACTGTAGTTTCAAAGCCATTTAACCATTTAATAACTATTCTTCACAAAATATCTACATGAATATTTGGAAGGTGACTTGACAAAATGAGACCAAAATTAAGTATAAAAGAGTGGCACAATTAGGATTAGAAATGTAGTGACAGGGTTCAGGGGACACACCACCCCACGATATGGCACCTTGGCATATTGACTATTTTAAGCTGATGGAACTTGAGAAATGGCATGAGTAGTAAGGACTTGCGACCTTCCCTTGAAGCAGGTCATAAAACCCTCATGTGAGAGGTGCCCTCCCCAATACCCGGAAGGAAGGAACATTCTTACCTTCAAAGAAGAGACAGAAAGGAATGGGAACAAACAGATCTGGCTAAGTTTCCCTCAGTTTCTTACACTTAGCTCACCTTTGTTCTATCTCATTTTCCCACAACTTTCCACCCTTCATCAAATCTAGCACACAAGCACTCAGATTTAACAGTTTCTCTGGGTCTTCATTTCCTTACGAAGGTTCCCATGTCACATAACACTTACAGTAAATAAATGTGTACGCTTTTCTCTTGTTAATCTGCCTCTGTTATAGGGGTCCCAGTTAAGAACACAAAAAGAGGAAAGATATCTTTCCTCCCCTACAGGAGTATTCCCACTTTCTTTCCATTTAATATTCTCCAAAATGACTTAATAATATAAATACAGATGACTCTTGAACAACATGGGTTTGCATGTGTGGGTCAATTTATACCCAGATTTCTTTCACTAAATACATACTACAGTACTACACAACCTGTGGTTGCTTGAATCCACGGATGTGGAACCGCAGATACCAAGGGCTGTCAAATTGTACATGAATTTTCAACTGCGCAGAGGGTGGGCACCCCCAACCTCCGTGTTGTTCAAGGGTCAAGTGTATTTTAGTGAGATATGCATTTTACAATATCGATTTTATTTTATTTATTTTTTTATTTTTTTGCCACTTTGCGTGGCTTGAAGGATCTTAATTCCCCGACCAGAGATTGAACCCAGGCCCACAGCAGTGAAAGTGCCAAGTCCTAACCACTGGACCGCCAGGGAATTTCCTACAAGATTGATTTTAAAATGAGGTAAAAAATTATAGATGAAAGAGATCATTTAGATCAAATTGTACAGATCAGAATTATTTCCAAGTGTAATCTTCCTTATGTGAATACACATCTGAAATAATGTTTCTAAGGATCCAGCTATGATGGAGTGACAGATTTGGAGGGAGGGGTAGGTCTATTTAAAACACAATTTTATCATTGTGAAATAAACCTCTTGGTGATGCAGCTGGATATCTAAACTTCTATTAACCATATAAACACTTAAGAGTCTTATTTTTTTAATAAAAGGACTCTATTCAATATCCATTTTAGAAAATTTAACCAAAAAGAGCCAAGTAATGTGTCTGGCGTATCTCAGCACTCAATAAATACCTGATGAAAGAATAAATGACATCACAATCAGAAGAGGTAGCAGACAGAAGCTTTCCTTGCTTCCACATAGTAATTGTCTTCATTTTCAAGACCTAATCCCCACCAGGGAAAGCACATTTTGAGTTTTTCAAAGTAAAAGGGTCTAGTGTACACAATTTGTCCAGTGCCTTCATTGTAACAAAATTAACCTGGCACAATCAACCTCCCTCTCTGGCAAGAGCAGCACCGTGGGAGGTCGTAAGAGTACTGTGGGAGCAGTCAGGTTCCCAGAAGAGAGGCACACACATGAATGAGCACACACTCACATCCCTCATTTCTGCTCCAGGCTCACAAGTTAAAGACAGAGTTCACATTTTCCTTCCTGAGAATGGAAAGTAGATTTAGGTATGTCTCACATACTCTTTTATTTGGACCCTTGCTCATGGTATTTTCTTGCAGAGGAATAAACCACTCATAGTTCTGGAAGACAGGATGAAAAGAAATGCCACGAGGCTGAGGCTAAGGGGCTGAGATTTTGCCTGTTTGCTCGAAAATTACAAATGCTCCTCTCCTGAGTAAATATGAAACAAAATATTTAAATAAATGAGTATAAGCTCAGAGGTCTTGTTTGTTTTGCTGGTTCAAATGCAATGGAAGTTTATTTCTTGCTTCTATGAGTTTAAAGTGGACTTTCCTGATCGGTGGGTGACTCTCTTCCAAGCATTGATATAGGGTGCCAGATTTATCGCCTCCTACAGGCTGCTATCTTTTTTAAAAAATTTTATTTATTTTTATTGAAGTATAGTTGATTTACAAGCTCAGAGCTTTAAAAACCAAATCTAAGGTATAATTTACCAAGACCTAGAATAAACGTGATGTAAAATTTGAGGTGCTAAGTTAAAAAAAAATTTTTTTTTGAGGGACTTCCATGGTGGTCCAGTGGTGAGGAGGACGCGGCACTTCCACTGCAGGGGGGCATGCGTTTGATTCCTGGACAGGGAACTAAAATCCTGCATGCCGAGTGGCGTGGCCGAAAAAAAAAATTTTTTTTAAAGATGAATAAACACCACATTTTCTAAGAACATGGTCAACCATAGGATTAAGACAATCACTTACAACCTAATCCAGGCCAAATATTTACTTTTACCTAAATTACCTATTTTTAAAATTATCATCGAGGGTCACTGCCTCAGTTTTCAACTTGGCCTGCCTGGTTTATGAGTATTGCAGGAATAAGGCCAGGCCTAAAAGAATCAGGTTTTCATACAAGCCAAAAAAAATCACTGAACTCTTCTTATATATATGACAATTTAGCAGCAACAAAAACATAGTACTTGAACTAAGACATTTTAGAATGAACAGACATAATTACAATAACTTAAACTCTTAAACCATGTATTGAAATTATGACTTGAAACACAAAATCAGAGATTCTTGTGGGAAGGCTTCAGAAGTTCAGTCACAGTTGCCAGAAGCTGAGGACGGAGGACCTGTGACTGATGCATAACCTTAGAAAGGACTCTTACTAGCATTATCTGCCTCTTTTGGTTTTTTAATTAATTAATTTTTGGCTGCGTTGGGTCTCCATTGCTGCGCACAGGCTTTCTCTAGTTGCAGCAAGTGGGGGCTACTCTTCTTTGTGGTGTGCGGGCTTCCCATTGCAGTGGCTTCTCTTGTTGCGGAGCACAGGCTCTAAGTGCACGGGCTTCAGTAGTTGTGGCACGCAGGCTCAGTAGTTGTGGCTCGCGGGCTCTAGAGCTCAGGCTCAGTAGTTGTGGCGCACGGGCTTAGTTGCTCCGCATGTGGGATCTTCCTGGACCAGGG
Organism: Delphinapterus leucas; assembly: GCF_059928025.1. Lineage (NCBI taxonomy): Eukaryota > Metazoa > Chordata > Mammalia > Artiodactyla > Monodontidae > Delphinapterus > Delphinapterus leucas. The sequence goes on along the minus strand of NC_143129.1, from coordinate 183,051,458 downwards.
CTCAAACCCGTGTCCCCTGCATTGGCAGGTGGATTCTTAACCACTGCACCACCAGGGAAGTCCCTGTCTTCTTCTTTCTTAACTCAAAAGAAAATTGGTGGCTCTCCTTGACCTCCTTTATAGAAAATATTTTTTACTTGTTTATTTATTTTTGTTTGCGGTACGCGGGCCTCTCACTGTTGTGGCCTCTCCCGACACGCAGGCTCAGCGGCCATGGCTCACGGGCCCAGCCGCTCCTCAGCATGTGGTATCCTCCCGGACCAGGGCATGAACCCGTGTCCCCTGCATCGGCAGGCGGACTCTCAACCACTGCGCCACCAGGGACCACCAGGGAAGCCCTACTTGTTTATTTTTAAACGTAGTCCATTGTCTGAGGCTGTAAGGAATGTGATGCTCTCAGAGAAAAACAACCAAGCGTTAGGAATCTACCAACTGACAGCCTCAAACCGCGCTCAACTTTCCTGGTCCTCTGCTTGGAACAGCATGGACTTTGCATTGTAAGCTCTTAAGAATGTCACTAACCCCTTGTGTTTGAGGCCCTTTCAGCATTACAGTCTTTCCACCTTGCTATTAGTGTGAGCAGGGAGAGGGGCTTTCAAAAAGAAAATGAGTGAGGATGTCAAAAGGCCATATTCTAGGGTGATATCTAGTAGAGCCATATTTCTAACCTGCTTTTTGCAACTTAATGAAAATATTAAGTACTAGTTTCCCCAGTTTCTAAATCTTTTCAATTCCAGGGCCACACAGACTGGAAGCAATTACAGCTTGTTCACGGGGGTCTGTGGGAGTGCTGACAGTTTTAATTTACATATTAATGCTGAAAAACAATTTGAGAGGCAAAGAAGAGTGTTCTTTGGTCTTAGTAATGAAAAGACAAGAAAAAAAAGTGGACGGGAAAGTGATTGAAAAGCTCTAGGCAAAATGGTCTGGGTTTATTTTTTCTGTAATAATTTCAAACTATCCACCGGTCACTGTAATAAGATACTATTCCAATGGTGGATTTGCACAGTCTTTTATTTTGCCTAAGATGACCATTCTTTGGCTGAGTGTCTTCAATAAAAGGCCTATCGACCAAAGTTAACAACCCATCTGTCCCAACTCCAACTCGTTCCTGGGAAAAACTCATTCTATTGCTTGACTTCTTCCTCTACCTAACTTAACACTCACAGGATAAAAACAAAGCAAAACGCTGAAAGAGAAATTGTTTTAAATTATTAGATTTCATTAAACAGCCAGGTTGGACACTTGATCATTGGAATTTATTTCTGCGGCAACCCCAGTTCTTTGAAAAATGCAGGAATTCTTTCCATTAAAATATTAGCTTGACCCAAGGATGTCAAAAAGCTGCCTTAGCATTAGTTATTGCAGTTTGAGACCTCCCAAGAGGTCTAAAAAACTAGAAGATTAAATATAGCAAAATATGAACATAACATGAACATAGTTTACAAGTCATTTAATAACTATAGTTGTATAGACTTTTCAAATTACTTTTCTAAATTACCAAATTTGTGAAAAATATATCATATGGCCCTTGAAAAAACTATTAAATGGTGGATTAACCCCAATGTAAAGCTTTCTACATTAAGAAAGAGAGGGGAATGCACGGTAATCCTATGTAGTAGTTAGCTCCTATGATCCCCACTGAACAGATGAGGAAAATGAGGCTCAAAAAATATGGTCACCAAAAAAATATATATATATATTGTCACCTACCAAAGGTCACACGGCCATGACTGACAGTGTCTTGCTAGGCACTGCAAACCTGGTCACTTTGAAACGAAGGTTAATTTTAAATTAAGTACTAGTCATCACTTACAAAATGAATATATTAATGTGATTAATGACAAAATATTTCACTGAGGTTAGTCTTACAGAAAGTTTAAGGGAAACCAAAATTAAGGACTCCAGATTCATTTAGGCCTCTTTCAAATATAAAATATTCCTAATTTTCCTTGTCTTACTACTACTGGAAGGGAATCTTGCTATGAATTAAAACAAAACCCAAACAGCAATTCTGTTCCTAGGTATATACCCAAAAGAATTGAAAAGGGGTATTTAAACAAATACTTAGGCACAAACGTTCATAACGGCAGCACTATTCACAATAGCCAAAAAGTGGAAAAAACCCAAATGTTCATCAAGAGATAAATGGATAAACACAAAGTGGTATCCACTCAAGGGAATATTTTCAGCCATTAAAACGAACGAAGTACTGATACACACTACAATGTGGATTAAACTAAAAAATATTACGCTAAGTGAAAGAAGCCAGACACAAGAGGTCACATACTGTATGATTCCATTTATATGAAATATCCTGAATAGGTAAATCCATAGAGACAGAGAGTCGATTAGTGGTCGCTAGAGGACTGGAAGGAGGAGGGAATGACTGCTTAGTAAGTATGGGGTCTCCTTTGTGGGGGATGAAAATGTTTTGCAGCTAGATAATGGTGGTCATTGCACAACACTGTGAATGTACTGAATGCCATTGAATTGCACGCTTTAAAATGATGAATTTTAAATGGTCATGTGAATTTCACTTTGGTTAAAAAAAACACACAGAATAATGAAATAATGGTGATTGACCATAAAGCCCTAGATGAATAACAGGTAATTTGCTTTTTCTTAGTTTGTCACAATTTAATGAGTTTGTGACCATCATAAACCAATATATAAAAAATTACCCATTAAAAGTTCCAAATAAGGCATTAATGTAGCTGAGGTCCCCTAATTTGTCCAGTTGGCAGAGCACCTAGTAGAGTTTACAGTACACAAGAAGCTTTAAAAATGTTTTTAATTTGTATAAAGTCTAAAGAAAAATATTGAGAAAAATGTGAAAGAATATAAAGTGGCCAGAGCCTAGGAAATAAGGTGACCTACATGCATATGGGAAAAATCTATATATCTGAGCATGCAGAGAGACGTAAACACTCAGGAGAGAAACCGGCTTCTTCTCATAACTTATTCTGTGTTTCTCCCAAAACTGAAGAGTAAATAGTAGTTTACAGTCACCACCCTCTGGGTTTCAGCAAAGAGGTCACACACAGGGAGGGCCTCGAGCTGCCACTTCCAATTGCTTCCCTGGTGAAACAACGCAGGAGGTTAAGTTACTTCAGGAGACTCTCAACAGGGCTCCCATTGTTCCAAGCTCAAAACTCAGAGATACAATGGGCACCATTCATACTGAGAGCTTACGGGCTGGGGAATGGTCACTCAGTGACAACTTTTTTGGGGACATTGAATTTTCATAAATACGGACTTATACCGATATGTGGGAATTATTTTTTAAAAGCAGCACAAAATAAAGAAATAAAACTCAATGGACACTAAACTGACAGGACACCCAAGTCTTATCCCCAGCTCTGTCTCTAATGTGACTTTAAGAAAGTCACTTGCTCTTTCTGAGCCTTACTTTCCTTGTTTGTAAAATGAAAATGATTCTAAGATCACTCAGAACTCTAAAGTTCTGTGAACACATATGAGGTCTGTTGATGTTGCTACATTATTTACTCCAACAAGTGGGGATAAATTATGAGCAGAAAAGAATCATCAGTTCACATCTTTTCATTTACTACCAGCATTTAAAAACAAGGAGGCTCAGTAAAGACAGGCAGAGACACTATTTTGTTTTCTCTTAAACAGACAAATCATAATGAATAAGGTCCAGTGAGCCCCTCCATCCCAACAAGTCCAGGATCACAGAAGTGGGTATCCCTACACAAAGCACAATGATGAAAGGCATAAACAAAAGCCTTAAGTATGTTTTTCTGTCACCTTTTCTTAGGTTATTAATACATTTCATGAATCTCTTGACTTCTTTGCCATGACTCAAAATCCCCGGAAGAAAAATGCCATTTACAACAAGAATGCGATCGATGTCCTAAGTTTTCACACCATGTCATTTTTTTGTTTTTTCAACCTCAAAACTTGCCAAAGCAAGAACTTTGTCGCCAGAGCCTAAGGAGAAAGACACATAATAAACAGAAATGTCATTTCAAATGCATTTATAGTTCCAGGTAAAGAGAGGAAAATCTATCACATAGATGATAAAACAGAAAATGAAACGAGTTTTTATTATCAGCGCATTATCCCTGACCCTCCCCACCACCACGACAATTTCCTTCCCTGCACAAACAACTCAGCCACATAGGGCAATTTATTGGTTACAAATACTTACTTTAATTAGGGTATGAAATAGAACATGTAACATTTTAGTTTACTTTTATATTTACATTTAGCTGAAATATTTTTAAAGCATTAGGCTATATTAATTTGATTATTTTTAATTAAATAGTATTGGAAAACAAACCCATTAAAAAGCGGTTTATAAAGAAAACAATTCTGGTTTCACCTCTAAACTCAAGAAAAGGCCATCATTTTATCTCACCCGTGCCATCTGTCAATCTAGAGCAGTAATTCATATCCAGCTTTCAGAAATACGAGGGTACTCACCAAGGTCTGTAGAGACTTTCTCAAACTGGCTGAGTATAGCACCTGCGTTTGCTGACAAGAAGGCCTCGTCATCTGCTGTCAGCTAAACAAACAGAACAAAACCCAAAGGACTGAGTTCAAATGTGAACAAAGTGGCTCTAGGAATCACTGTTAAGAATGTCTTAGGGGCTTCCCTGGTGGCGCAGTGGTTGAGAGTCTGCCTGCCGATGCAGGGGACACGGGTTCGTGCTCCGGTCTGGGAAGATCCCACAGGCCGCGGAGCGGCTGGACCCGTGAGCCATGGCCGCTGAGCCTGCGCGTCCGGAGCCTGTGCTCCGCAACGGGAGAGGCCACAACAGTGAGAGGCTCGCGTACCGAAAAAAAAAAAAAAAAAAAAAAAAAAAGAATGTCTTAGGACCACAAACTAAATCACAGATCAAGAAGTTCTATACCAAATACTTCACACTTTTTCTTTATACCTAATATATTAAATTAAATACAAGTACCTTCTCTCCAAGTTTCCTGAGAGCTGTTAGTATCTCCACTTTCTGCTGAGTATACAGGTCTCTTTCCAGCTTTCCTACCATGAGATCTCTATCCATCTGTAACAGATGAATGCAAAGCATATGGTATTTAAGTTAAAAGCATTCTTTGCATAAAATCAAGCTTTTCAGATGTACTTTTTAAAGAAAAGGTCCTCTACCAATTAATATTATAAAGAACTATAGAAACAACTCAAGGCAAACATGATAGAAATGTTATTGCACAGTTCTAATAAATCTTGATACTAATCATAACCATTGTCTTAGTTATAAACTCTACTGAGGAATTAGTAGGTCAATAGCTTCTTTAAAGAGGAGCTATCCTCTAAGAACTCTATTTCATTAAACTGAAGTGTGGTCTAAAGGCCTGAATGAGACAACTGGTAACAGATCTCCTGGAACTTTGGTTAAATATCACCTCTACCACCAGAAACATTGATAGCATGTACTATGCTTTGGTACTATTCTATGTGCTTTACACATTTTACTCCATTTAAACCTCATAACAACCATAAGAGGTAGGGACTATCATTACTGCCTTTTTACAAATGGGGAAACAGGCACAAAAAAAGGTTGAAGAAGGACTTCCCTGGTGGTCCAGTAGTAAAGAATCCGCCTTCCAATGCAGGGGACACGGGTTCGATCCCTGGTCGGGGAACTAAGATCCCACATGCCGCATGGTGCGGCCGAAGGAAGAAAAAAGAAGAAAAAAAAAAAAAAAGAGGTTGAAGAAAATAACTTCCCCAACGTCACATACGTCCACAGTAGAACAGGGGTACAAATCCAAACAGTTTGATCCAAATCCATGCTCTTAACCACTATGCTATTAAGTTACCAATGGCTGCAAATAACTTATTAATGTCTTAACTATATTCAAGTCTATAAACAGACTTCCTCAAGTGTCAGGTTTATAAAGATGTTTGAAATTCTTAGATGGGAAAGGCCGCACATGCATAAAGCATGGCTGCTAATGAATGCTAGATGGGATTTCAATTCAGAGCTCCAGAAATAAATAGTAAAACTTTAAATGTGGAGTTGTAGCAGAAGCAGTCAGTAGCAATTTAAACTGCCATATGCTGGTTAAACCTCTACATTTGTTATCAACAACAACTGCTCAAAGGACTAATTTTGTCAGAAACCAAGTTGTGGGTTGTGGCTCTAAAGTCAACTGACTAGTTTTTTGAAATAGACTATTTTTTAGAGCAGTTTTAGGTTCACAGTAAATTGAGCAAATGGTACAGAGATTCCTCATACACCCCTTGCCCTCACTCATGCATAGTATCCCCATTATAAACATCCCCACCAGAGTGGTACATTTGTTCCAACTGATGAACCTACACTGACACATCGTAATCACCCAAAGTCCATACTTTATTAGGGTTCACTCTTTTTGTTTTTTAAATGTAATTAATTTATTTTTTTTAATTATTTACTTATTTATTTGGCTCCGTCGGGTCTTCGTTGTGGCGTGCGGGCTCTTTTAGTTGCGGCACGCAGGATCTAGTTCCCTGACCAGGGATTGAACCCGGGCCCCCTGCACTGGGAGCACAGAGTATTAACCACTGGACCGCCAGGGAAGTCCCTAGGGTTCACTCTTGGTGTTGTACATTTTCAAATGACCAATTTTTAAACTTTAGAATAACATAATGAGCAAATTCTTGGGCTGAGAAAAGAAATACATACAGGGACTGGATCAATTTAAAGAAACTTTACCTCTGCTAACCTTGTCCGAAGCTGACCTGGTTGTTTCTTTGCAAACAATCTGATGACCTCTGGGGTTTTAAAGGCCTGGCTGATAGCTGCCTGGATAGCCTAGAAATACAAGAAGGTGAAAACTAACCAAAATAGTCCAACAAAGCAGATATTACAATATTTGATTGATAGGTCTTCAATTCTTAATAGGTCTTCTTTGTTCATCAAACAGTATTACAACTTTAGCATCCATTTGCTATTTCTATGCATGTCACTGGAGTCAAATATATAACTAGATGAAGATCTGGAAGCAAATGCTGTTTTATCCATAAGTAGACATTTCTCTAGAAGTTAAACCCCAAAAAGGGTACATTTTCTATCTTAAATATACTTACTGGAAAAAAACAACAACAAAAACCAAACTGTGTCACCAATGTAAGTAAATGATGCTTACCAGTTGCATTCCACTTAGTTCATCAACCAAAGTCATATTTCCAGACATAATTTTCTTTAGTGAATCATTAAATTCACTTAGTTGTTCCAGAGTTTCTTTTTTGGTTTCTTCATATTCATCTGTATCAAGTTCCTCTCTGAAGTACAGTGAACATAATATAGAAAAATATAGAGTTCCACAAGAAAAAAACAATCTTAGTATTTATACACTAAGACTTCAGATACATATATATACAAAAAATATCCTGGGGGAAAAAGGCTGAAAGGAAATATCAAAATACTAATGATGGATGTGTTCAGACATTAGTGTGGGCGTTTTCCTGCAATTCTGACAATTAAACTTTCTTATTTTTTTTTAAACCAAAATGAGACATACTTAACAAACAAACCACATAATAACTTCCTTTTAAGCAGTCTCTGAATCAATGGTATAGCCTTGGGCAAGATACTTGACTAGCCAAGTCTCAGTTTTTTTTATCTATTGTATAAGCTGTAGATAATGATAGTACTTACTTTATAGGGTTGCTATGAGCATTAAATGAAATATGGAAAGTACTTGGCATATAATAGGTACTTGATAAATAGCTGTTATTATTACCATCATTATCATTAATGGTAGGTAAAATTTTATGCACCTTGAAATACAACAGCAATGCAGTACTTGCCATCTGAGTACTCCAAACAAGCCATTTATTAAACATTTACTACAAAACAGCTCCCATTTATCTAGTGCCTGCTTTGGGCCAAGCATTGTGTTGTTCCCTTCATCTGCAATAGTTACAATAGTCTTTCAAGGTTGTTAAAAAGGCAATGAGCAGTCTTATTTCTTTGAGCAGTTAAGGCTGAAGACACACCAGAAGTTCAAGCAGTACCTTCTCAGCTTGATACCAGGCAGGGCTACTTCAAATACTGAAGACAAGATGGGTGTTATTATTTCCATTTCATACTCAAGGAAATGGAAACTTAAGGTGGTTAAATATTTAGCCCAAGTTCACATTCACTTTGAAATTAATCTAAATACTTTCATATCCCAGCCTTTTAAACTCCAAAGCCAGTACTGAGTTTATTTCTCCAGCAGACAAAGCACTGTGAAGAACACTACAGGGGAAACCAAAATCACACATGGGCCTGCACACATGGAGCTTATAATCTAGCTGCAGGAGACAAAAGCCATTTTACAGCATAGCAGCACACAATTATACTATTACCTGCATTCCTCCAGGTCCTGTAATTGCTGCATTAGTCTATCCAACTGCTCTTCTAAGTTCTGCTTTAATTTGCTTGTCTCTGTCTTTCCTCTGGAAGCCATTTTACTAAGGAGAACAATAAAGCAATTTAAAGTAGGCTATACTCAAAAAAAAAAAGTGGTGGGGACTTCCCTGGCAATACAGTAGTTAAGACTCTGCGCTTACCCTACAGGGGGCGCTGGTTCGATCCTTGGTCTAGGAACTAAGATCCCGCATGCTGCATGGTACAGCCAAAAAAAAAAATTGGCTATACTCTTTCTGAGCTACAGGTGTGGGGAAGATAGTCGTGCAAAAAAAAAAATCTCAATTTATATATAAAAGTTGAAACGCATATAGTAGTAACACCCCACAAAAATGCCTGGGAGTCTTCTTAATTGAATTCACAAATTAATTAGAAGTCTTAACTATTAGTCTATCTTACTTTAAACATATTTGATAGATGAAAATACAGATTTATAAAGAAACAGATCAGGCGTGACTCTGCTTTACAAGATTCATTTTAACATTCTTTTTCGTTCTTAATAAGTACACTCCAGGACTCAGAATTCTCCTAGTATTATCTTATTGGTCTTTAGGTGCATTTACCTAATGACTTGTGGGCATGAACAACTTTTTTTTTTTTTTTTTTTTTGTGGTACGCGAGCCTCTTACTGTTGTGGCCTCTCCCGTTGCGGAGCACAGGCTCCGGACGCGCAGGCTCAGCGGCCATGGCTCGCGGGCCCAGCCGCTCCGCGGCATGTGGCATCTTCCTGGACCGGGGCACGAACCCGTGTCCCCTGCATCGGCAGGCGGACTCTCAACCACTGCGCCACCAGGGAAGCCCAATGAACAACTTTTGATGTGAATTTCTTCTTTGGAAATGTGCCCATTTTTCTACTGGATTATCTTTCTCTTACTGATTTATACAACATGGATATAAAGTCCTTGCAATTATGTTGCAAATATTATCTCTTGTCTCCTGGCTTTAAATTTTATTTATGGCATTTTTTGTTATGGTAAATTATTATTTTTAATGGCCAAACCTATGTTCTCCTCTATGTTTTCTTAGTTTTGTGTCCCATGAAAGCAAGCCCTGACCATCTCAAGATTTTTAAAAATATACTATTTTGTTTTTGTTTTTGGCTGCACTGTGGGGCTTGTGGGATCTTAGTTCCCTGACCAGGGACTGAACCCGCGCCCATGGCAGTGAGAGCACCAAGTCCTAACCACTGGACTGCCAAGGAATTCCCAAAAATGTACTATTTTTTTGTTAATGCTGTGAAGTAGGGATCTTTTATTTTCTTTCAAATGGATAGCCAGCTGCCCCAACACTGTTTACTAGTATTTATTTATGCTACCTTTAATTGAGACTCAATAGAAACAGACTCAAGTCTGTTTCATTGATAATATTCTGGTCCTAAGGCATTACTTTACTATTTTAATTATTATAGCTTTAGAGCTGGTGTATACTGATGACTGATAAGGAGTTGGCTCTATTATTTTTTTTCCCCAAAATTCTTGACTATACTTGTACATTTTCCCTTCTAGATGAATTTAAGAATCATTTTGACAAATTCCAAAAAAAATTCAATTGAAATTTTTTTATTTTATTTTATTGATTTATTTATTTTGGGCTTCATTGGGTCTTCGTTGCTGCGCGCAGGCTTTCTCTAGTTGTGGCGAGCAGGGGCTACTATTTGTTGCAATGCATGGGCTTCTCACTGCGGTGGCTTCTCTTGTTGTGGAGCATGGGCTCTAGGCACGCAGGCTTCAGTAGCTGTGGTGCACGGGCTTAGCTGCTCCAAGGCATGTGAGATCTTCCCGGACCAGGGCTCGAACCAGTGTCCCCTGCATTGGCAGGCGAATTCTTAACCACTGTACCACCAGGGAAGTCCCTCAGTTGAAATTTTGACAGGGGTTACATTAAAATTAATATGGAGAAAATCTGTATCCTTAAAATTTGAAACTTCCAATCAAGCAATATATCTCTCCACTTATCAAAGCTTTCTTTTATGATCTCCAGTTTAAAAAAAAGTATTATTTTATTCACAAAGGCTTTAAACACTGGATGTTCTTAGATATCTTGTATTTTTTGTTAATATCGGAAATAAGGTTTTTGTTATTACAATTTCTTTTTTTAAAAAATTTATTTATTTTTGGCTGTGTTGGGTCTTCATTGCTGCACACCGACTTTCTCTAGTTGTTGCGAGCAGGGGCGACTCTTTGTTGGGGTTCCCCGGCTTCTCATTGCGGTGGCTTCTCTTCATTGTGGAGCACGGGCTTCAGTAGTTGTGGCTCATGGGGTCTAGAGCACAGGCTCCGTAGTTGTGGCGCACAGGTTTAGTTGCTCCGCGGCATGTGGGATCTTCTGGACCAGGGATCGAACCCGTGTCCCCTGCACTGGCAGGCAGGTTCTTAACCACTCTGCCACCAGGGAACTCCCTGTCCACCATTTCTTACAGGTAAGACTCCAGCCTTCGAGACCTTCCCTGAGTTCCAAAGGGTGGATTCTGAATAGCTGCTAATCAAGGGAGGAGTAGCCAAGAAACTACCTGAGGCAAGATTAAAGGGACAGAGAAGAAGCTCATCCTTCTCTCTTTTTTTTTTTTAAAATAAAAGACTGGCTAGGGCTTCCGTGGTGACGCAGTGGTTGAGACTCTGCCTGCTGATGCAGGGGACGCAGGTTTGTGCCCTGGTCCGGGAAGATCCCACATGCTGCGGAACGGCTGGGCCTGTGAGTCATGGCCACTGAGCCTGCGCGTCCGGAGCCTGTGCTCCACAACGGGAGAGGCCACAACAGTGAGAGGCCTGCGTACTGCAAAAAAAAAAAAAAAAAAAAAATTTTACTTATTTTTTTTTGCTGCGTTGGGTCTTTGTTGCTGTGCACGGGCATACTCTAGTTGTGGCGAGCGGGGGCTACTCTTCACTGCAGTGCGTGGGCTTCTCATTGCGGTGGCTTCTCTTGTTGCGGAGCACGGGCTGTAGGCACTCGGGCTCAGTAGTTGTGGCGCACAGGCTTGGTTACTCCGCGCCATGTGGGATCTTCTGGTCCAGGGATCGAGCCTGTGTCCCCTGCATTGGCAGGCGGATTCTTAACCACTGCGCCACCAGGGAAGTCCTCATCCTTCTCTTTTGAGCCTGCATTTTCTTCTACTTATCAAGGCCAAGTCATCCATCCTTCAAGGTCAAGTTTCACCTTCTCCATAATGCCTTCCTTGGTTCCCTCCCAATCACTACATTGTGAGTTATTTGAGAGTGGGGATTTTACATTTTCTTTATACACCAGCGGCTAGCACAATGCTGGGCAGATAGAAGGTACTGAATAAATAAATGGTAAATGAATAATGATAATTGATCGCTTTTGCGATCAATTGCGATTTTGGAGACTAAGATCTATGTCTTAGTCTCCATTTAACACTATGTCTGCCTTGAATTATATGTGATTTCATCATAGCTTGTTGTTTATTTGTCTGTCTTCCTCTCCAGACTGTAAACTGAGAGCAGAAAATGGGTCTGATTCCTTTCTTAGCCTCTTCAGCACTTAATACAGACTACATATTCGATAACTGAATGAACTGTATAAAGGCACAACGTACTGTAAGGAGGTAAAGCTATTCTAAATGAATTTCAGAGAAGATGAAGATGCTTTAAAAACCTTACCCTCATGCTACATTATTTGAGATTTATCCCAGAAAGATTAACTCACGGGCACCACCTAGTATTCAATAAAGGTGGTGCACCTTTTACCGAAACTGCAAAATTACTCTTCAAAAACTGTAAGTTTTTTGTTTTTTTTTTTGCAGTACACGGGCCTCTCACTGCTGTGGCCTCTCCCGTTGCGGAGCACAGGCTCCGGACGCGCAGGCTCAGCGGCCATGGCCCATGGGCCCAGCCGCCCCGCTGCATGTGGGATCTTCCCGGACCGGGGCACGAACCCGTGTCCCCTGCATCGGCAGAGGGTCTCTTAACCACTGCGCCACCAGGGAAGCCCAAAAACTTAATTTTTGAGAATTAAGGTACTCATTCATGCTCACCTGTCTCTTAATCCTCTGAACTCTGCTCAGTGCGGACCGGTCTCAAATTGCATAAACCTCCAATTCTTGAAGTTCCAAGTGTCTTAAACTTGAGGAAAGCGAAACTGTTCATCAGGACTATAAGAGGCTCAAAGTTCAAACCACCTGGGGGTGGAGCTGGCTGGGAAAAGGGAAACCATTAAAAAGTGGTTTTATTTACTATACATAAACGTATACCTAAAGCAGTCCCAGTAACTGCCACTTGGGCAGCCTGCAACTGAAACACACCCTCTCTTTCTAGGACGACATCATAGGGGCGGGAGGGGGTGTGGAGGAGGAGGAGAAACCCGTTTTCTCTTTCGACTGTGCCTCTGGCAGTCTTTCTGAGGTTTTTTTCTAGTGAGACCGAGAGTGTTACTCAGGAAAACCCCGCACCCGGATCTGCCTTGAAGGAAGTTGTCATATCCAAAATCACGGAAAAGGAGCGCATACATTTTCCCGGCTGGAAGCGAGCAGCGTCTGGACCTCAACCATCCGGACGCGGTCAGGGAGCAGCCCCGATCACAGCCCCAAATCCCATCTCCCACCGGGGAACATGAAGCTCCCACATTTGGGTCGTGCGGCGGCCGGCTCGACTAGGCCCGACTGCCACCAGAGGTCGCCGGGAATCCGCTGCCTCCGAAACTCTTCCACTTTTCCCGACCAGAAACCGAACCACCTCCTCAGGCCCTCGGGGTCCCTTCTCCGCCTCCACCCACCACTCGGTCCCAGAGTTCGGAGCCAGGGGCCCCGCCTACCTGAGGGGCCCCGCTCGGCGGACGCGTAGAAGAGGAGCACTTCCGTCAGACGCACGCACTTCCGGCCTCCTGGAGCCAATGAGGGCGCGGCCGCGGATGTTACCCTCATTAGCGTCCGGGCTGCGGAGCGTCTCTCGGAGAGCTCGGGCTGGTTCGCTGTGAGGAGGAGGTAAGTCACCTCCCAGAGCTCTTGAAAAACCCGTCTCTGGTTGAGTCAGCTCAGGACTGCTTAGGGTCTTTGAGGGTAAGGTACAACTGTCCCGGAAGCTAGGTCACATTCAAGTTTGGAACAGGGAGGCTTGCCCCTTCATTGTTTCTGTTTCTCTCTGTGGAACCGAAAACCTCGGTAAATTTGCCTCTGGAACAAGTGAGTGCACCCTGGGGGAAAAAAATCCTTTTCAAGAGGCTTCTTGGGCTTGGCGGGGCACTTCTCTTTTTTCTGAAATTCGTAATTTCTAAATCTATAAAAGACTAGATCTATGTTCCTGGAAGCGGGACACTCACTCCTCTTGAGGAGAGACTGCTAGCTGTTGGCAGCAGTCTAGAAGTTACTCAGAAAATTAAAACATTTTCAGATGTTCCCAGCCCATCTCCTTGAAGTCATTAGTCCCCAAGACGACATCAGGGTTTACGGCGAAATTGTTTCTCAGGTGTTGTCTTTAAAGTTAATTATATTTCAACCACCCAGGACAAACTTCCAAGATTACCGTAGAACTCCACCAGAATGAATTGTTTGTCCAATCATAGAATTTCTTAATTTATCACCGTAAATTGTTTCTCAGAGTTACAATTTGCATGTGAAACCACTCTTCTAAGTCCAACTTAGAGAAGACTGTTGACACACCAGTTGGAATGGTTCCAATAGCCTACCTTGCAAAACGCTTCAGATTCACAGAATTTGCTTTGTAAAAGTAAGTGGCTGTCATGTTAATATAATTAGCTCTGATTTTTGACATGTGAATATGTGTGGAAGCGTCAACGTTTTTGTGGAATATCGAAATCTCAATGACAAATAGTTAGGGCCAGTGCCACACAAAACAAAACTGGAAAATATACTTCTTTCATCGTTGGAAGAACTTGCTGAATAAACATTTTCTCACTGTGTTCACCCGCTAATTTTGATGATGATAATAAGGTGTTCTATTTTGGCATTTATGTTGGTTTTAGTGTGTACAGTCTTAGAAGTGGTGGAGGAGAGGCCTCACCATATGTGCGTTGTATTTGCATGCTGTTTCTCGGTGACAATCTGATTCAGCGGTTCTATGCTGAGAGTGTTCTTACATACCTTTGAGTTCTGTTTAGAGCTAATGGACAATGAAAAAGTATTCCTAGTGCATAGACAAGAGAAATTGGTTTGGGTTCCAGTTCTCAAACAAAAATAGAATACAAGCCTGAGGGGAAATAGGGAAGAGAAGATGTTGGGAAAAGATGAATGAATATTAGGTAGGTAGTCACAGGAGAGAGCATTGGGGAAGAAAACCTCAGAACTGGGAGTCATAACTGGAAAACCAGATGAATACTACTTGGCAGCTGGGAAGGTTTAGGACACCTCAACTTGGACTTGGGAGGGGAGTCCAGAGAGCACTAGCTGCTCCAACTAGGTAGGGAATATGCAGGGGCAGATGAAACTTGAGTGGCTAATAAGAAGTACCATGGGGCTTCCCTGGTGGCGCAGGGGTTGAGAGTCTGCCTGCTAATGCAGGGGACACGGGTTCGAGCCCTGGTCTGGGAGGATCCCACGTGCCGCGGAGCAACTAAGCCCGTGAGCCACAACTACTGAGCCTGGGCGTCTGGAGCCCGTGCTCCGCAACGAGAGAGGCCGCGATAGTGAGAGGCCCGCACACCACGATGAAGAGTGGCCCCTGCTTGCCACAACTAGAGAAAGCCCTCGCACAGAAACGAAGACCCAACACAGCAAAAATAAATTAATTAATTAATTAATAAACTCCTACCCCCAACATCTAAAAAAAAAAGAAGTACCATGAGCCAAAGGCACTCTGAATGCGTGGACCTCTTTCTAATGTCTACGAGTAGATAACGTACCATTGTAAATCTTGTGTAACGGTTAAGCGCATGAACTTTTAGAGTCAAGGTTGTTACACAGGCTGTGAGATCTTGAACAAGTTAATCAACCTCTTTCAGCTTAAGTTTCCTCATATGTTAGGGAAAAAAGGAGAGAATAATAGTACCTACTTCATTGGAGTGTTGTAAGGATCACATGAGTGCTTAGTATATTGCTTGGCACACAGGAAGAACTCAATGAATGTTACTGTTATAGTTGTCACCATCATTATAGTTACATTAGTATAACTGGATATTTATTTTTGAGAAACAAGCCCATCCAAAGAGAATGGGTGAATGTATTGCCATTCAGTGAAGAGCACAGGAGAAAAAATAAGGATTCCATAGCAGGAACCCTGAAGCTTTCTGCCCTTCTGTTGTCAGTTTCCCCTGCCCCAGGCAACCACTGATCTGTCTTCTGTCATTATAAATTCTTTTCTAGAATTTCATATAACTGGAATCATATAGCATGTTCTTTTTTGTATCTGGCTTCTTTCACTCAAAATAATGTCTCTTCAGATTCATCCATGTTATTTGTATCAGTAGTTTCTTCCTTTTTATTGCTCAATAGTATTCCGTTATTTGAGCTAATAATAAACTTCATTCATTCATTCATTTCTTGATTAACATTTGAGTTGTTTCCAGCTTTTGGCTATTACGTATAAAGCCAAACCATACAATTCTTTGTGTAGACGTATGTTTTCATTTCTCCTCATTATTTTTAAGCTATGCTCTTAATTTGTACCTAAAATCCTTTCTTAAAAAAAAAAATCCTTTCTTTGTGGCCTCCTTAGGGACCTTTCTCCATCAATTATTAGCTTTCTTGCAGGCTGTGTGGCTTCCTAATTGTGCTTTTCCCTCAACCAACCAACATTCTAATTCTGTTCTTCAAAAAAAAATCAAATCAAATAAACAGCCTTCTTTTAACCATGGTATCTCCTTGAAGGTAGTCTTTAGTGTCTCTGGGTTTTACTGCCAGGTTCTAGTCTCTCTCTTTTTCTGTCTACCTACTAGATCTCCCTACTCGGATGTCCTGTGTATACCTCAAGTTCAGCGGCACCTTTAAAACCGTAGTGTGTGTCTTTATGCTTTCCCTTCATACCTCCCAACCTGTGCTTCCCCTGATACTCTCTGTTGACTCTCGGCACACCATCTAAGTGGTCTCTAAGTCAGAAATCTCCCTTCACCTCCTTCCCTCCTCCATTCACTCAGCTCATCTACTTGTAAACCCTTGACACCGTCCCTCCTGTTATTACCCTTCATTATCTCTCACCTGGACCAGTGGAGCTTTACAAACTTTAAGATGTATACACATCACCTGGGGATCTTGTTAAGATGCAAATTTTGATTCAGTAGACCTAGGGTAGGGCCTGTGGTTGTGTATTTCTAACCAGTTCCCCGGTGATGCCCACACTGCTGTTGCATTCTGTCTCACTCACTCTCTTGGTAATGTCATCCAGTCTTTACGACTTTAAATACCATCTATATGCAGATGACCCCAAATCTAGTAAATCTCTAGTCCTCTCCCCTGACCTGGGCTCTGTTCTGCGTTACCTACTTAACACCACTGTTTGCATATTTAATAGACATCCCAAACTTAACTTCTTTATAAGCTGAACTACTGATCTTCTCCCCTAAACCTATTCCATGACCATCTTTCTCTTAGTTAAAGGTAACTCTAGTTTTTTAGTTGCTTAAGCCAAAAATTTTTGGAGTCATTCCTGACTCCTCTTTCTCTCGCAGCACACATTCCATCCATCAGCAAATCACACTGGCTCTACCTTTATAATATATCTAGAATCGAATGACTTCTCACCACTTCCACTGCTACCACCCTGGTCCACGTCAGCATCAGCTCTCACCCGGGTTACAGCAGTACCTTCCCATCTGGTCTCCTTTCTTCCACCCTATTTCCCCCTACATTCTGTTGTCAGCTTTAGCAGCCAGAGAGATGCTTTGAAAATATGTTTGGTCATGTCACTCCTCTGCTCAGAAACCCTGCAGTGGCTCCCTTTTACCGCTGATGACATCTACCAAAACTCCTTCCCTCTGTTAACTCCTGCTCAGCCCTTCTGATCTCGCTGGAGATCCTGGAACTGGGCAGACCTGCTTCTGCCTCAGGGCTTTTGCCTTGTTTCCTTTGCTTAGAACATTTTTCCTTTAGGTGTTTGCCTGGCTCACTCCCTTGTCTCCTTTAATTCTTTGCTCAAATGTCACATGGTGAGGCCTTTCCTGACCACCCTATTTAGAATTCCAACACTCCTTATCCTCTTGCTTTACTTTGTTTTACTCATAGCGCCATTATTTAATATGCCATTATACGAATGCATTTTTTAAAAATAAAGTTATTTATTTGTTTTTATTTTTGACTGTTGGGTCTTCGTTGCTGCGCGTGGGCTTTCTCTAGTTGCAGTGAGCCGTGGCTTCTCTTGTTGCGGAGCACGGGCTCTAGGCACGTGGGCTTCAGTAGTTGTGGCACATGGGCTCAGTAGTTGTGGCTCACGGGCCCTAGAGCGCAGGCTCGGTAGTTGTGGCGCATGGGCTTCATTGCTTGCGGCATGTGGGATCTTCCCGGACCAGGGCTCAACCCCACGTCCCCTGCCTTGGCAGGCAGATTCTTAACCACTGTGCCACCAGGGAAGTCCTGAGAATTATTTCTAAAGTGCACTGATATATTACTCCCTATTTAAGCCCTCTAAAACATCCCCATTCCCTACAGGATGAAATCCAAACTCTGAGCATGGGGACACCCTAAAACAATCTTCCAACAGTTCCATATTTTTTTTTTATTTTTTTTATTTTTTTAAACATCTTTATTGGGGTATAATTGCTTTACAATGGTGTGTTAGTTTCTGCTTTATAACAAAGTGAATCAGTTATACATATACATATGTTCCCATATGTCTTCCCTCTGGCGTCTCCCTCCCTCCCACTCTCCCTATCCCACCCCTCCAGGCTGTCACAAAGCACCGAGCTAATATCCCTGTGCCTTGCGGCTGCTTCCCCCTAGCTATCTACCTTACTACGTTTGTTAGTGTGTATATGTCCATGACTCTCTCTTGCCCTGTCAAAGCTCACCCTTCCCCCTCCCCATATCCTCAAGTCCGTTCTCCAGTAGGTCTGCGTCTTTATTCCTGTCTTACCCCTAGGTACTTCATGACATTTTTTTTCCCCTTAAATTCCATATATATGTGTTAGCATACGGTATTTGTCTTTTTCTTTCTGACTTACTTCACTCTGTATGACAGACTCTAGGTCTATCCATCTCATTACAAATAGCTCAATTTCATTTCTTTTTAAGGCTGAGTAATATTCCATTGTATATATGTGCCACATCTTCTTTATCCATTCATCCGATGATGGGCGCTTAGGTTGTTTCCATCTCCGGGCTATTGTAAATAGAGCTGCAATGAACATTTTGGTACATGACTCTTTTTGAATTATGGTTTTCTCAGGGTATATGCCCAGTAGTGGGATTGCTGGGTCATATGGTAGTTCTATTTGTAGTTTTTTAAGGAACCTCCATACTGTTCTCCATAGTGGCTGAACCAATTCACATTCCCACCAGCAGTGCAAGAGTGTTCCCTTTTCTCCACACCCTCTCCAGCATTTATTGTTTTTAGATTTTTTGATGATGGCCATTCTGACTGGTGTGAGATGATATCTCATTGTAGTTTTGATTTGCATTTCTCTAATGATTAATGATGTTGAGCATTCTTTCATGTGTTTGTTGGCATTCTGTATATCTTCTTTGGAGAAATGTCTATTTAGGTCTTCTGCCCATTTTTGGATTGGGTTGTTTGTTTTTTTGTTATTGAGCTGCATGAGCTGCTTGTAAATTTTGGAGATTAATCCTTTGTCATTTGCTTCATTTGCAAATATTTTCTCCCATTCTGAGGGTTGTCTTTTGGTCTTGATTATGGTTTCCTTTGCTGTGCAAAAGCTTTGAAGTTTCATTAGGTCCCATTTGTTTATTTTTGTTTTTATTTCCATTACTCTAGGAGGTGGGTCAGAAAGGATCTTGCTGTGATTTATGTCATAGAGTGTTCTGCCTATGTTTTCCTCTAAGAGTTTGATAGTTTCTGGCCTTATATTTAGGTCTTTAATCCATTTTGAGCTTATTTTTGTGTATGGTGTTAGGGAGTGATCTAATCTCATACTTTTACATTTACCTGTCCAGTTTTCCCAGCACCATTTATTGAAGAGGCTGTCCTTTCTCCACTGTACATTCCTGCCACCTTTATCAAAGATAAGGTGTCCATATGTGCGTGGGTTTATCTCTGGGCTTTCTATCCTGTTCCATTGATCTATCTTTCCAACAGTTCCATATTAACTTAGAAAAAATTATAGTAAAGTAGAAAAAGGAAGAGAATTCTTTGTGGAATTTTTTGACCTTTCTCCAGTGAAATGTTTAACTATGACATATGTCTAATTAGGAATTCCATTTTTACATATCTTTAATTTTAATCTAAGTAGAAAGTATATATTGAAGACTAATGGTATATTGAATATACCCAAGCTTTCAGATTAGATGAGCATTTAGAAATTCAATATTCAATTCAATTCAATTAGTAATTAGAAAGTTTTCACTTCTAGGGTTTAGCAGCTGTGGAAAAAGTAGTGTGAAGACTAACTTTAAATTTTTTTTTTTTTTTTTTTTTTTTTTGTGGTACGCAGGCCTCTCACTGTTGTGTCCTCTCCCGTTGCGGAGCACAGGCTCCGGACACGCAGGCTCAGCGGCCGTGGCTCACGGGCCCAGCCTCTCCGCGGCATGTGGGATCTTCCCGGACCGGGGCACGAACCCGTGTCCCCTGCATCGGCAGGCGGACTCTCAACCACTGCGCCACCAGGGAAGCCCTGTTTTTTAAGTTTTAAATGGAGAGTAGTGGATGTCAAACATCAAGTATTTTTTTTCTTATAGTAAATTTAATGAGTGTAATGCTTAATGTTTTTATTTTCTCAAACTTCCTTTATATTCTCCCAGAAAGTTGCTCATAGGTGCACATGCCCAACATTTTGCTTACAACTTCAGAGACTTTGTACCTCTGAAGCCCAGGTCCCAGATTGAGAACTGCTAAAACAAAGCATCCCCCATGAAGTTGCTCAGCAAAAGTTTTCCACTCGGAGCAAACATGGGTTATAGCAGAAAGTGTTGTCAGTCTGTGAGGGACGATTGCTGATCGTGGCTGTCTAAGTTATGAGGGGCTAAAAAAATAGCAGTTTTAGAATTTTATACTTTTCACCTGTGTGGAGAAAGAGCATGCTTTGTATTTCATACGATATTGGTAGCATAAAATAAATGTTTCTTAATGAAATTAACTCTGGTGACTTGGTTTTGGAGGAAATGATAAAAGCATAAATGTGCATGAAAATTCAGTTTTATAGGTTATGGGTTAAGGTGCTGGTTAAATTTTGCTTCAAGTTATGCTTATCAATTAAGAAACAGAATTTCGTTTTCTGGAGTTACGTTAAGAATGTTGCATAATTTCAAGACACAGAAGTACCAAGCAGGGACTTCCCTGGTGACGCAGTGGGTTAGACTCCACGCTCCCAATGCTGGGGGCCCGGGTTCGATCCCTGGTCAGGGAACTAGGTCCCACATGCATACTGCAACTAAGAGTTCACATGCCACAACTAAGGGACCCGTGTGCCGCAACTAAGGAGCCCTGGAGCCACAACTAAGGAGCACATGTGCTGCAACTAAGGAGCCTGCAAGCCCGCCTGCTGCTACTAAGACCCGGAGCAACCAAATGAATAAATTAGTTTTTAAAAAAAGAAGTACCAAGAAGCCTTGGTCTTAAGAAGCAGCCTCTTGCATTTAGAAAAAGTCAGTTAAAAATTTCCAACTAGCGAAAAATGGTTGGATTCTGTATGTATTTTGAAGGTGAAGCCATTAGGACTTCCTGATGGGGTGTGGGAAAAGAAAAACAATGCATTTAGGATGATTTGAGGTACTTGACTGTAGCAACTGGAAGGATGGGTTTGTCATCAGCTGAGATCTTCAAGTAGATCAGGTTTGGGGGTGAGGGGCAAGATAGTTGAGAAAAAAAGAAACTTCTGATAAAAATCCTATCTTGAGATAAGTTGACATTCATCTGACATGTTGATATTTGGTTAATGAGGTCTAGAGAATGTAAAAGGCTGTGTTACTTTTAAATAGTTTCTGTTAACCATAGTAAAAGAATTATTTCAGGGGATTTCACTGTTAACCTATGAGTTACTCGCGTTTCTAACTCCTAAGTTTTAGAGCTATGTCTGGAATGTGAAAGGTGCTCAGAAAATGTCAGTGTGGTGGATGGATAGTGTGTTGGTGGGTAACTTCCCCTGCAGCAAGTATCACCTGAACAGAGAAGCAGATGGAAAACAATCATTCCCATTTGTGAAGATCTATGTCTGTCATAGATGTGTTGCGAGATGTTTGTATTAAACTTGTTCCTTCTGCCAAGAGATGCTGTTCTTCCCCTCAAGAAATGGCATTATCTCCACTTACTAAAGACTTTGAGAGCATCTGTGAGTATCTAGCTACTACTTAAAATCCCTCAGAATCTGTGCATACACACAGAACAAGTCAAAAGACAACATCATGCAGGTCAGTTGGCTATTTTCTCTAGACAGCAGTTGACTGTCATGATGCAAGAGATTGGTGTAGCCCAGGTAGGGGAGATCGTGATGAGTTTTACTCTAAAATCTCCCACTGCACTTTTAAAGAAGTGATAGATTGACCTTGTTCAAATATACAGTCTGGATCACTGTGTTCTTTTGAAACTAGACCTTTGTTCATTACTAAGATCTATATTTTTCTTTTTCCTTCTCAATACTTTTATAGTGGCCATCCAGCTGATGCTACTAACTTCACTGAAACAGAAAAGGAGGTTCAGAAAGTCAAAATACTAATGATCTTGAAAGTATCTAATAGGAGATCCTTACTGGGGCTGAATTTGCTTGTGATATCGACCCAGTGATTTTGGTTGAACGATTCCTTTTTATCCATTGTCAGTGCTCATTAATGTTGTCACCTGACAAATTTCTTCCCAGTGACTGGTTTTGCTGTGCTTCTTGTTGTCGTGGCTCTGATGTTCAGCTGACCCCACTTCATCTAGGAGTGGCAGGGTGGAGATGGTCACATGTTTGCTGGCAGTAGTCAGATGACAAGGCTGCTGGAAAAGGCTCAACCTGCCAAGACATATATCTAAGGCAGGGGACCAGCAAGGCTCAGATGTCAGCTTCATACTGTTGATTTAGCATCTGGCCTTGGACAGGTTACACTGGCCAGCCAAGTCAGCCCCAGGCTTGAGCAAAACACTGTAGGATAAAGAATGGGATCTAATTAAATGGAGTGGAAATAATGTGAGAAGGATGGCTTTTTATATCCCATTCTAACCCTCTCTGCTTTTTCTTTGCTTTTAAAACTCTGCAGCTTCTTGGAGCTCCTGCTTTAAGAGGAGCTATACGTTCCCCTTGCAATGTAAGAATCCTACCTGAGCATTTACTTCCCTTGAAGGACTGGTTAAGCCTTTAAATAGGTATGGGTTACTTGGGAAGTTTTTGCTTACCTGTAGAAACCACACTGCTTACTGAAAGCATCACAGACAAGTAGTAAAGTTCAGGAGTCCTTTTTTCCTATATTTGGGAGGAAGAAAGAACTGTTAGGAATACTTGTCTTTTAATTGCAATACATATTTTAAATGTTTTTGCTGAAAGGGTTTAAACAAAGGCACCAACTTAGCAGGAGATGGAAAGCTTGCTGCTTAATGTGCCAACCCCGTCCAGCAGTTCCTACCACTGTTGATTAA
This sequence comes from Delphinapterus leucas, assembly GCF_059928025.1. Classification (NCBI taxonomy): domain Eukaryota; kingdom Metazoa; phylum Chordata; class Mammalia; order Artiodactyla; family Monodontidae; genus Delphinapterus; species Delphinapterus leucas. Next base: position 183,028,450 of record NC_143129.1, on the reverse strand, counting down.
TGTCTTAACTTTTTTTTTTTAATTCTAGTAAAGCAGACTTCACTCTACAAAAAGAAAAATTTCTCATGGAATTTTTAAACTTTCCCTGTTGAAATGTTTTAACTGTGATGTGTCTACTGAGGAGTTCTATCTCTCCATCTCTATTCTTAGTGTAAGTAGAAAATAAATGCTGAGGACTAATGGTGCATTGTATACAGCCAAGCTTTCAGGTTAAGATGAGCCTTTGGAAATTCAGTATTTAAAAACGTACACAGTCGGTTGCCAAAAATGTTAACACTACGGTGCAGACTCCTTCACTGAAGGACCCCACACCAAATACAGAAAACATCCTCTTTAGTGCCTGTGGGACTGGTTCCATCTGAGTAAGCAGCACGGTAAAACCTAAAAGGACAGCAGAACAGCCTCAGTTTACTGGGTTGAATTATCTCAGAAATACATTTCTCTTTTTTTTTATTGAAGTATAGTTGATTTACGATGTCTTGTTAATTTCTACTGTATAGCAAAGTGAGTCAGTTATACATATATTTGTTTCAAGTTCTTTTCCATTATGGTTTATCACAGGATATTGATTACAGTTCCTAGTTGTTGATCCATCCTCTATATAATAGTTTGCATCTGCTAACCCCAAATTCCCAATCCTTCCCTCCCCCACTCCCCCTTCTCCTTGGCAACCACAAGCCTGTTCTGTATGTCTGTGAGCCTGTTTCTGTTTTGTAGATATACTCATTTGTGTCATATTTTAGATTCCACATATAAGTGATATCATATAGTTGCTGCAAAATGGCATTATTTCATTCAGAAGTATACTCTTGAATGCAGACCCTAAATAGAAGGTGTTTCCTCATGTATCTATTGTGGAACAAAAGTGCTCAAAACCTAGCCAGGCTAAGGTTTTCCTTTGATCGAGGTCATGTGCTTACTATTGGCAATGCTAGTGATAATAACTGTGACAGTTTTTTTTTTTAATTCCCCCGTTATTTCATTTAAACCTTACAGCAAAACTGTGAAGCAGGTATTTTTATCTCCATTTTAGAAATGAGGGCAAGGAAGGTCAGAGAGAAGTAGCTCCTGCTGTTGTGGGATTACTGTTTGAACTGGCCTCCCACCAGGGAATTCTCTGGAGACTCTTTCTAGAACCATGTTAAGGCATCCAATAACTTTTTTCATTTTATAAAAATTTAGACATAGTCTTAATTTAAAGTTCACATCACTCTTAAAAGTACATACAAAGGAAAATATAAGTAAAATATACTAGTATATATATACTAGTTTAAGGTATTCCTAAAACTTCAGCACATTTCAGAGTCCAACTCTTTTGTATCATTTTTTGACTTCAATTAGTTGAGGTCCCTGTTTTTCTACCTATATCATCTCCTTAGTAACTATTTATTGAATGAGTGGATAAATCTGATGTTTTTATAACTGTAAAGAATTTTATAACATCAAAACAAAACATTAGTATTTAATTTAATTTGGGTTCATATTCAAGTTGTAGGATGACTAAAAGAGATACTAAGGAACTTTTTAAGAATTCACTTCAGGGACTTCCCTGGCGGTCCAGTGGTTAAGATTCTGTACTTCCACTGCAGTGGGGCACGGGTTCAATCCCTGGTTGGGGTACTAAGATCCCGCCTGCTGTGCGGCATGGCCAAAAACCAAAACCAAAAAGAAGAATTCCCTTCACCTGAATTCTAAATGTGAATTTCTTCTTAGGTTTCGGTCTTTGAGCTCTTGAAGAGCAAGAAGTCCTATTCTACCCGTTTTTATTCTAGTAGTGTCTGGCAAATAGTAGACACTTAAAAGTGCCTGACAGAATGACTGCACACTTACCAATTGTGAAGAAAGTAAAGATGATATTACCAACCAGGTTGGTGAGGAGAGGTTGACTGCAGTATCGAGAAGATCTGGGCCTAAAAATCAATACCCTGGGTCATACATAAATTGATTACTTATTAGAAGAAATCCACGCTGTTAGTGTAACACCAGAAGGCCCTGACCCTTGAATTCTAATTGTGGCACTAGGTTCATTTGGCTCCAGGCAACTCACTCCTCTTAAGAACCTTGGTTCCTTTACTGTGACTGCAAATTAATTAATGCTAGCATTAATAAAAATATTATTAAGAGTTACTAATATCTTAATTGGTGGACAAATAATGTTTACCATTTTTCTAATTCATGTTAATTTGATATTTTGGTGAAAAAGCATTTTGTGGAAATTCTGGAGTAAGGAAATATGCCCTACCACACACAAACCTCTTATAGTAGAAGCTGGCAAGTTTGAGTTAGGCTAATTACAAGGAGTGTCACGGTTTCCATTCCTTCCCCATCACTTAAGTTTTCAGATTTTTTTTTAGGATTTTTAGAACTGCAGTTGATTTTGAATGTATCAAATTGCATTTGCCTCGTTTTGCCCGAAAAAGGTATTAACTGCCTTCTTCAGCCAAAACTACTTTCCAACATAGAATCTGAAATAACAGGTCAAGTCATAATCTGGTTGAGTGTGCCTGTGTCACCCTCAGCCCTGCAGAAGTTAGCTAATGCTAGGCTGTTGGGACTGCTCTCTAGGGAATTTATAAATTGAAATGTCGGTGCTCTCGTTGTTTCCCATTTGACGACTTCTTATACTAGAAGAAATAACTGTTGACTAAAAGTTAAACTCAATCTGCCCAAATCCCAGCTCTCCTGGCTGTACTGAGATTTTTGACTCTTCGAAGAGGTGAAACAGGTGACTACCATTGATAATAGGGGCAAAACAATGGGGCAGGCTGCAATTAAACACATAACAGGAATGGCAGAGGGCACCCGAGCCATCTCCACAGGTAAGACGTGCATGCTGAGCTGCCAGGGGAGGGGGTTGGCTGGAGAAATAACTTACTTCAGCAGAACATAGAACTGGAGGGTCAGAATGGTGATCCCAAGCAGGAACACTGTCACTTGGCTGCATGGGACACAGTGAGTTACATAATACATTACTTTTTCAGTGATAAAATGCCTTCAAGAAACCAAATTCAAGTTCTGTTTCATGAGAATGTTACATCAAACCACAGAAATAAAAGTTTTAAACATAGCAAAGATGAACTGAGATCCATCCCATTACAGCAAAATTATGTCTAATAATACTTCAGTAAGAATAATAGTAACCATTTATTGAGCTCTTACTATATCACTGTGATTACTGGTCTCTAAGGAATCTTGAGAACCTTGCTTTCTTATTTATTTGTTTATTTAGTTATTGTGGCTGTGCTGGGTCTTAGTTGCGGCATGCGGGATCTTTAGTTGCAGCATGTGAACTCTTAGTTGCAGCATGTGGGATCTAGTTCCCTGACCAGGATCGAACCTGGGCACCCTGCATTGGGAGCATGGAGCCTTAGCCACTGGACCACCAGAGAAGTCCCTGAGAACCTTCGTTTCTTTACCATGGCTGTAAGTTAATGCCATAAGACAACCCACAAGCAATAGTAAGAATTATTAATATTCATAATTAGTAGACAAATGTGTCACATTTTTTATTCACTTTCTCATTTAATATGCACACAATCCTATGAAATGGGACTGTGGTTTCCCATTTTATAAATGAGGAAGCCGAGGCTCAGAAACATTAAATGTCTAGTCTGAGGACAAACACCTAGTAGTAGCGAGCAGTAGAGCTACAGCAGAGGGTGAGCTACAGCATGGTTAGGACCCTGTGGCCCTGTACTGTGCTCGCTCTCCCCCCAGCCAGGTGGTTCACACTGAGTGAGTTAACGTACCTACCACAACTTACACAACCAAATGAGGTCTGTGGTTACCACTCAGTTTTGAAATTCTTTTGAGATTACACTTACATAGTTTCCACACATGTAGGAAAATCTTATTCCTTAACTAATAGTTCTACCTCTTCACTGTAAACTGTTATTCACCTTCATTATTTATTTTATTAATTGGATTTAGCACTGAATGACTTTAGGGTATTTGTAGAAATTAAATCTCCCCTCCAAAGACAAAGATTTACCCCCAGTGAAGGTACTCAAAACAAAAAGCAATTTCAAAATATACCCCCAGGGCTTCCCTGGTGGCGCAGTGGTTGAGAGTCCGCCTGCCGATGCAGGGGACACAGGTTCGTGCCCCGGTCCGGGAGGATCCCACATGCTGCGGAGCGGCTGGGCCCGTGAGCCATGGCTGCTGAGCCTGCACATCCGGAGCCTGTGCTCCGCAACGGGAGAGGCCACAACAGTGAGAGGCCCGCGTACCGCAAAAAAAAAAAAAAAAAAAAAAAAAAATATATATATATATACCCCCAGACTAAAGCAATGGCACATTGTTAGAACTAGAATATGGTTACATGTTTAAGGTTACTATTTTAAAAGGAATAGTGTCCCTTTAGAGGTGTAAATCTGAGAAGTTGTCAAGTCAATTGCATTAACAGTCGGTCAAAATAGATTTAATTATATTGAGCATTCTGAAGTGTGACAAGAAAAGCCAAACAGTTTTTTTTTTTAAGTTAATGTTTTAAAAACTGACTTAATGTTTACAAAATGTTTCATTAATGTTTACACATCAATGTTTTTGAAACTTAAAGTCAGTGATTTTAAAGTTGAAAATAAATTTTACTTCAACCTCAGGACAGCCTCAGGAAGAAATGAACTTTTTGCCACAGTGGGCTGATGAGGGACACTTACAGCCTGAGCTGATGAGATCTTGGCAGCCAGCAGTGCAAGTGATAGGCTGTATGAGCCAGACAGAAGTGAATCATGGTGGCCCTGGTCCTTGAGCACCTGGAGCAAAAGGCAAGGAAGACCCAGAACAGTCCCGTTAGAGCTTCCAAACCTCCTCTACACTCATTCTTCACCTGCCGAGGCCCCCTTCCCTCCACACGAACCCTTCGGGGATACGGAGGAAGTACTCTCCAATGGAGAGGGGCAGATCCTTGTTCTTTGAAAGCCACTCTAAGCTATGATAGATAGAAGCTCGCTGTAACCTAATTCTTCTATGGCTTTGAGGATCTAAAGTCTAAAGCTGGCTGTGTTAACAGTGAATTAATAGAACTGAGCTGGATATTTGAGACAGGTCATGAATGTGAAAAGAGAGAAAGCTTCCTTTAAGCTGAGAGATCAGCTTCCCCCAGCCCCTTCCCCACCCCTTCCCTTGGGGAGGACCTGGAAACCTGAGCTCGCCCCCAAGGTCAGGGAGGGGCTTCAAGCTCTTTGTTCCATCCTTCCCTGCACAGCCAGCAGCTCCCAGGGGATCTGCACCTCCTGCTCTCAAGCTTACAGTTCTTCAGCTCACAGCTTAGTCCCCCTGGGGAGTGGTACCTGAAACTTGAGATGGGTGGGGCTGGAACTGACGCTGGACTCCAGCTGAATCAAGCCCCTCCACCACGGTCCTTGAGAGCCTGCTCAGTAGCTGGCCAGATACTCTGATTTCCCTGTGGGCCCAGGGCCACACCATAATACCACAGGTACTTTGCATGGGAATTGGAGGGGGGCAGATAAGGAGTGGGAGGGGGGGAACAAGCCCCAAGTGAATCCTGGTATCATCCTTGGGATGATAATTGAAAGGTAGGACATTTAAATCATTCTAACCAGTGAACTCATTTTTTTAATGCTGTGTGGAGCATTATTGACTCTTCTCTCCTTTATTTCCTATTAACAATTAGCAGTGTCCCTGTGATCCCTGCCACTGTTTGGAGTAGACCTCAAGTATTTATTGAATAAATGTTTCCTAATTTCCATTCCCACTGACTGTACTTAAATTGAAGCTTTCATTACTTTGTAACTGGCCTTCCTATCGTTTTGCCCCTTCCAGTTAATCCAATAGCATCACCATCATCAGTATTGTCACTTTCCTCACAAATAACAGCTATCATTTATTTGGTAGCTGTTTGACAATGCATCAGGCACTGTCATAAGCACTTTGCCGTAACATATCATGGTCTCTATTTTACAGTTGAGGAAACTTAAGACACAGAATTAAGTGATCAGGTCAAGATCATACAACCATATAAGGATTTTTAAACACTCATGTCACCTTATTTTTCTAGAGCATTGTTTTTCTAGAGCATTGTTTTTCTAGAGCATTGTTTTTCTAGAACCCTGTTGTCACTCCATTGCTCAGAAACCATCAGTTTCCTGTTGTCTAAGGAACTGAAGTTCACATTCCGCAACTCCTCAGCCAGAAGGGCTCATTTCCAATCTACACAGCTCCAATTTATCTCGAATTTTTCTTTTTGTTGAGAGAGAACCTAGGAGTTAGGAAACCTAAATTCTAGCCCTGGTTCTGCCACTCACTAACTTTGTCTCATGCGAGCATAAAATCTGAGCAAAAGTAAGTTGGTCAGACTAACAATTGGGTCTGAACACAATTGGGCTACAAACAAATGGTCCTGATACAGGTCTTCTGAGTGTTGGCAAGGCTTACAGGTACACAGTGAGATGTTTTATAGCCTTAATTTCCAACTCATTCTCAACTTATTATTTCTTTGAGATGTTTGTAATAGTGAAAAATTAGATAAATCTAAATGACCAATGATAGATGATTAACTAGAAAAACTAAATATCTAACAATAGGTTATTATTTGGAACAAACTAAATGTCTTTGGCCATTTTTTGTTCTTTTATGGTGAGAATTAAATTATAATGTGCATGAAGAGTAGTTTGTAAGTTAGAAAGTATCATATAAATGTTAGTTTACTTTTTTTTTTTTTTTTTTTTGGCCGTGCCATGAGGCTTGTGGGATCATAGTTCCCTGACCAGGGATTGAACCCATGCCCTCAGCAGTGAGAGCTCAAGAGTCCTAACCACTGGACCGCCAGGGAATTCCCAAATGTTGTTTTCTTTATTGTCATTCGTTATGTTTCAACTTTAATTATAAAAATACTTCAGGCTCTACAGGTGATTCCCTAAAAGTTCCCAAAACACTTTGAGCAATTAGGCATCCGGGGAACCCCTGAAAGTATTTTATTTATTGATAGTTAATAGGGAGTGTTTATTAAAGAAATAATTAGAACTGAGTGCTTTGAGTTGGAGATAGACAGCTTCACTGAGTCCCAGCACAATGAATGAAAAAGACCCCCACTATGATGCATCATTATGGCATTTGGGATAAAAAGAACATGCTTCAGATCTTCCAAAAAGACAAAGCAGGTTACATGAAAAGGAACAAGAATCAGAATAGCACCAGACTTTCAACAGCAGTGTTCGGTGCCAGAAAACAATGAAGAATGCATTCATAATTTTAAAAGAAAATTCCAGCCTAGAATTCTCTCAGTTAAGGAATAATAAAGACATTTATTTTATCTCCCATTTGCCCTTTATTATGAAGCTATTTGAGGATATGCTCCAGAAAAATTAGGAAGTAAAACAAGAAAGACAATGACATGGTCCTAAGAAATAGGGGATCTCCCTTAGGAGAGAGGTGAAATGTCATATTTCAGAATGACAGATGCACAATGGGTTAGAGATTTTCGGCCCAGATTAGAGAAAGAATTTCAGGAAAAAAGCCTCCATGAAAAAACAGATTCAGTAGAGTAATAATAGTTGATTGAACCATTTGAAATAAATTTTTTTTGAAGATCAAAAAGAGTTGAGGGACTTTCCTGGTGGCGCAGTGGTTAAGAATCCACCTGCCAATGCAGGGGACAAGGGTTCAATCCCTGGTCCGGGAAGATCCCATATGCCACGGAGCAACTAAGCCCGTGTGCCACAACTCCTGAGCCTGTGCTCTAGAGCCCGTGAGCCACAACTACTGAAGCCTCTGCGCCTAGAATCTGTGCTCCGCAACAAGAGAAGCCACTGCAATGAGAAGCCCGTGCACCGCAACAAAGAGTAGCCCCCTCTTGCTGCAACTAGAGAAAGCCCGCGTGTAGCAATGAAGACCCAACGCAGCCATAAATAAATAAATAATTTTTTTAAAAAAAGGAGTTGAATTACAGCAACATGATATGCAACATAAATAATTGCTATATTCATAGTGTGTTCGTTACTTGCCAAAAGCAGCTTTATGTAGCATATGTGTATTGTCTCATTTAATTCTCACAATAATCATGAGGTAGGTAATATTATTTTCTCTGTTTTAAGACAGAAAAACTGGGGCAAAAGGAAGGTTAGGCTAGGGTTAGGTTGCCCAAGGTCATCCAGCTCATGTAAGTATTGGAGCTGTGGTTTGAACCTGGACAGCCTGATTTCAGAGCAGGGGTTTGTAGCTTATGCTATATAGGTAGGAGGTTGGAGGATACTTTTTTTGTGGACGCTGACCAATCCCAGGAGAAAGACCTGTAATACAGCCAAGTTACCATACAATGAAGCCCACTGTGCAGAAGCCCTACCTACCCACTTAGAACTTCCTATCAGCTCTTTGAAGGAAATATAAAATGTATCATTAATATTGGTAGAGAAATAAGAGAGCGTAATGCATTGGTGAAACAAGAACAGAATACCATAAAAAGGAACATTCAGAGGACAAAGGTCTAAAACATTGAGTATTGGGAATTCCCTGGCAGTCCAGTGGTTAGGACTCAGCACTTTCACTGCCGAGGGCCCAGGTTCGATTCCTGGTCGGGGAACTAAGATACTGAAAACCTTGAGATGTGGCCCAAAAAAAAACTGAGTATAATAGCAGAAATGAAAACCTCAATAGGTGGATTGGAGGATGAATTTGAGGATATTTAGAAATTAGAGCATGAAGGTAAGAGATGGAAAAGAGAAGAGAAAGGGTAAGAAAATTGGAAGACCAGTCCCGGTGCTTCAGCTCTAACTCTTAGGCATTTCCAAAGAGAACAGAGAAAATGGAAGGTAGAAAATCATCCATGAAATAACTCAAGGACATTTTATAGAACTGCAGGTTATGAGTTCTGAGATTGAAAGGGCCTGCTCAGGGCCCAGCACAATAGATGAAAATAGAGCCACACTGGAGAACATCACTGTAAAATTTCAGAACATTTGGGGACAGAGTTCTCATAAGCTTCAAGGGAGAAATAATATAAGCCACATTAAAAGGATCAGAATTACTGGAAGTGACTTTGGATTTCTCACTGTTAGCACTGCACTGCAGTCTAGAAGCAATGCCTTCAGAATTGTGGGAGAAGGTGACTTTCAGCATAGACTAGAGATTCTCTCTATCTCTCCCCCCCATACATAATCTATGAGGATTAGCTCTCATACACCCTCACAACTCTCTCCCAAACTTCCCAAGTATATAGCCTGAGTGTAGTGGGGGTGTATGAGCTAATTTTCTTTGATCATGAGAGAAAGTAAATAGACACTCTTTGAATAAATTAAGAAATAATATTAGAAGCACATAATATAGAATTACGATAGATTCGACCAGAAGAAATAGCTGAAAAAGTTAAAAGTGGTCACCTCTTAGGGATTTGGTTGGGGGGGTTGGTCGGTGAGATATGGCCAATAACTGTTGCTTCCATTATGGGCCTTTTGTCACCCTATGATTTCAAATCTATATACGTGAATTCGTTTAATTAAAAAAAATTTTTTTTAATTTATTTTATTTATTTTTTGGCTGCGTTGGGTCTTTGTTGCTGCCCACGGGCTTTCTATAGTTGCAGTGAGCAGGGGCTACTCTTCATTGCGGTGCGCGGGCTTCTCACTGTGGTGGCTTCTCTTTTTGCGGAGCACAGGCTCTAGGCGCGTGGGCTTCAGTAGTTGCAGCATGCGGGCTCAATAGTTGTGGCTCGTGGGCTCTAGGTTCGTGGACTTCAGTAGTTGCGGCACACAGGTTCGGTAGTTGTGGCTCATGGGCTCTAGAGCGCATACTCAGTAGTTGTGGCGCATGGGCTTAGTTGCTCCGCAGCATGTGGGATCTTCCCAGACCAGGGCTCGAACCTGCATTGGCAGGTGGATTCTTAACCACTGTGCCACCAGGGAAGCCCTAATAAAAAATTTTTAATAAAATTTTAAACTCAGTTGCCTTGCATTACTTCATTAGGGTTATGGAAGGATCAAATGGAATAACTGATATGGAAAAGAGTTTGTCCGTTGTAAACTGTTATTCAGTTGAAAGTGATAACATGACCATGTTGACTAAGAGGCAAAATACGGTTTTGAAGGACAGGTTGTTGGGAGTTATATTTGGTGGATGATAATGTCATTGTATCTGTTAACCCGGCCACAATAGTGCAGTCGCAAAACAAACATTCATTTTTGCTCATGAGTCTAGGCTCAGCTTGTGGGTTTGCTGATCTGATCCAGGCTCAGCTAATCTCACCTGGACTTGCTCGTGCATCTAAGCAGATTGTCTGGGGTTTGGATGGTCTAGGATGGCCTCAACCACATAGCTGATGGTTAGCTGTCTGTCAGCCGGAGCACCAGCTCTCTCCTGCAAGTTCTGTCATCCTCCAGCAGGCTAGCCTGGGTTTGTTTTCACGTCAGGGGCAGGAGTCCAAAAGAGAGTGGGAGTGCACAACACCTCGAAGGCCTAGGCTCAGAATGGGAGCACTTTCCCATGTGCCACATTGTTTGGGCCAAAGCAAGTCACAAAGGGTGCGAAGGAGATTCCATCCCTTTATGGTAAGAGCTGCAAATTCACAATGAAAAGGAAGGGTGGAGAAAAGGGGTCATTTTTGCAATTCACCCAGCATAGTCAGTGAAGCTATTTATTCCACCTCTTTGGAATGAGAACATGGAAAGACATCAGAAGCCCTGTAACTGAACTTACTTTCTTTTTCCTTTGTAGACAATAAGAGAGGTGTCAGAGTTTTCCATTTAGATCTACAACTTCAAATTCTCAGCATGGAAAACTCAGAGAAGACAGAAGTGGTTCTCCTTGCTTGTGGTTCCTTTAATCCTATCACCAATATGCACCTCAGGCTGTTTGAGCTGGCCAAGGACTACATGAATGGAACAGGTAGGAAGAGTAGCCAAAAGCAATGATGGGGTTCAGGATGCACTGCCCTACAATACAGCACTTTGGCATATTGGATATTTTAAGCGGAAGGACTTTGATAAAACAGCAGAGGCAGGAAGGTCACTCTGACCTCCTCCCTCCACCCCTCTTCCCTGAAGCAGATCGTAAAACGTTCATGTGAGAGGTGCTCTCCCTAAACCCGGAGAAAAGGAGCATCCTTATCTCTGAAGACAAAGGGAAGTCAAGCAAACATTCTTTGCTAAATTCCCCTGAGTTTTCTACCTATCGTATTCCGTATTCCGCCATGACTGTTTACCCTTCATCTAATCTAGCATAAAAATACAGTAAGTCCCTTATATAGAACAAGTTCCGTTCCAAGAGTGAGTTCATAAGTCCAATTTGTTTGTAAGTTCAACAGAGTTAGCCTAGGTACCCAACGAGCACAATTGGCTATATAGTACTGTACTGTAATAGGTTTATAATACTTTTCACACAAATAATACATAAAAAACAAGCAAACACAAAAAATAAAATATTTTTAGTCTTACAGTACAGTACCTTGAAAAGTACAGTAGTACAGGACAACAGCTGGCATACAGGGGCTGGCATCCAGTGAACAGGCAAGAAGAGTTACTGACTGGAGGAGGGAGAGGAGGTGGGAGATGGTAGAGCTGAAGGATCGTCAGCAACAGGAGACAGAGGGCAAGCTGCAATTTCACTCACGCCTGACGTTGATGGCACAGGTTCTGGTTCCTTGGTTCCTTGTTGGATTCAATTCCATCTACCGTCTTGAAAAAACAATCTAGGTAGTAGCTCTTTTTTTCTCATCATAGATGACTTGGTAGCCCTGGATTGCATTCTGAACGGCTGCCGCAACCTTCGTGTACCGTTCTATGTTCAGGCCCTATGCCTCAATAACTAACAGTGCCGCCGCAAATAAAGAAAATCCCCTTGCCATTTCCTGAGTCGTGAATCTCTTCCGTTCTTCAGTTACTTCTTCCTCTCCTCTCTCTTCGTCCTTTCTCTGGGCCTCCAATTCCATCACAGCTTCATTAGTAAGCTCCTTGTGTTGCACAGCAAGGAGTTCAGTGAAGTCGTCCTCTTGCAAATATAGCTAGAAATAAAGATACTATATTACTGTACCCTTACAGTACTGTACAGTAAAGTACATAAAAGCACAACCACTTGTAGAGGATGTGGTGCCCGTGACAGTGTACGCCAGACATGTTAACTAACTTATGTGATTGGACATGAGAACACACGTTCGCATCTTTGAAAGTTCGCAACTCGAAGGTTCATATGTAGGGGACTTACTGTACTTAGGTTTAACTGTTTCTTGGAGTCTTCATTTCCTTATGAAGGCTCCCGTGTCACGTAAATCTTACAGTATGTAAATTTGTATGCTTTTCTCCTGTTAATCTATCTTTGTCAGTTTCACACCCCGCCAGGGACCCTAAGAGGGTCGAGGAAAACTTTTTCTCCCCTACATACACACAGATTTATTTTGTTTTGTTACATAAGTGATCATGCTGTGTGCTGATAGGTGGATGGGTGTCCAAACTCACTAATAATCAGGGAACTAAAATAAAAAATGAGATATATTCTTCCCATCACATTGACACAAGTTTTTAAACTTGATAATGTCAAATATCAGGTGTTGGGAAGGAATGGGCTTTTGTGTATACAAATAGATTAAGGCTTTTTACAAGGCAGTTTGGAAACATCAATCAAAATTTAAACTGCTGAGGAATGGGGAGTCAGTGTTTGATGGGTGCAGACATTTCACTTGGGGAAGTTGAAAGAGTTCTGGAGATGGACGGTGGTGATGGTCGTACAACATGTCACAGTACTATACACTTAAAATAGCTTAAATGGTAAATTTTATGTATATTTTACCACAATTAAAAGTAAATAAATAAACCTGGATCCCTGTGAAAAAAGGAGGAGGGGGGAAATCTGTGATTATGAAACCATATGGATGATATTTCCTGTGCATAAAATCTAATTTGTTATAATACCTCATATCAAATCTGATTCTTTACCCAGGGAAATATGAAGTTATCAAAGGCATAATTTCTCCCGTCGGCGATGCATATAAGAAGAAAGGACTCATCTCTGCCCATCACCGAGTTATCATGGCAGAACTCGCCACCAAGAACTCAAAATGGTTGGAAGTTGATACATGGGAAAGTCTTCAACAGGATTGGATAGAGACTGCCACGGTGCTAAGGTATCCATGGTGCAGTCAGCTTTGCCATGCCATTCCTGTGTGAGGTTATCACATGGTAACAGGGTGTGGGTGGTGCTCAGCCTTTATGGCTGTCACTGTGTTTTGAGATGTTTGCACACTTGTTAACTGTATATCCCGATTAAAGAATAGAGGAAGCACACCTGGCCTGTCTGTGCCCCAAGTGAGAAAGGTAAGGTTGTAAGATGATGTTACTGTGGTCAGTCTTCTTAAGTATAAAAGAGAGAGGCAGGTAATTTAAGGAAGAGAAGCCATGATGCTTGATCACGGAGAGAGCTGGTTTTGGGAGCTGCTTCTCTGACAGCATATGGGGGTTGTCACAAATCGCCGTGCTCAGAACGCTGAAACAGCTCCAGTTTAAGGGTTCAGAAACCAGAGTGAGTAACATCTAATTATTACTGAATGTTCTCTTGAGTATAAAACACCAGGACTTTTGGAAAAACCTGTCTAATGTCTGTTCTTAGAGTTCGAACCTTCTGGTTCTAACCATATCAGTTAGGGTTACGATAGGAAATAGAGCATTTTAAGCAGAAAGGGATTTTAGGTACTCATGCAGAAATGTTGAAAGGGCTGGAAGAGTAGAAGTGGTGGCTTCTTTCAAGGTCATGCCTCCTTAACTGCAGTTGGAGTCAGGAAACTGTTCCTGCTTCTGCTGCCAACGATGCTGCTCTTAAACTGTCCCAGTCTATAGGGTCTGGCCACCACGCTGACATGGTAAGAGATTACTTGTCGGGGTCCAGTATATACTTGTTTGCTTTTTATGTATTATTTGTGTGAAAAGTATTATAAACCTATTACAGTACAGTCCTATATAGCCGATTGTGTTAGTTGGGTACCCAGGCTAACTTTGTTGGACTTAAGAACAACAAAGTCCAACTTTGTTGGACTTATGAACGTGCTCTCAGAAGGGACCTCATTGGTATTTAGGGGACTTACTTTCTGTAATCAATGTTAATGCTTGTTTTTATGACACAGACACATACAGCTTAGAATAGTAATAGCTACCATTTGCTGTGCTCCCAGGATTTTCCTTGCTTTCCATTCTTGACAGCCAGAGCCCAGGGCTGCCATGCCATATCCTAGCCAGCATCCGTTCTGACCCAGCAGTACTATGTATTCGAAGGCATCCATTCTGAGTAGTTGGGCATTGTACCTGTGGTTAAATGTGTTTAACAGCTCCCAACCTTTAACATTGCATCAGAGGCTCTTAGGCATCTCCAGAGGGATGACGTTTCAGTTGAGCATAGTGAGAAAGAGAAATGTTCTATTGCTTTGTTGCTTTATAGACACCATCAAGAGAAGCTGGAAGCCAGTAGCTGTGATCAGCAGCAGGACTCACCTGTACTGGAAAGGCCTGGACGGAAGAGGAAGTGGGCTGAACAAAGACAAGATTTTAGTCAAAAGAAATCACTAGAGCAAACAAAAACAAAAGGTCTGTATGTTTTGCCAGGACTTACCAATGATAGCTGATAAGACTCTAGAGCTGAGCAAGCCCCCTTTGTATTTTACTTTCATATTCAGTATGTGTGGGTGCCTGGAAAATGCCCCTCGTTAGTTTTCTTTTCTTTTTTTTTTTCCCCTTTGGCTGCACTGCACAGCTTGCGGGATCTCAGTTCCCCGACCAGGGATTGAACTCAGGCCATGGCATTGGAAACCCGGAATCCTAACCACCAGGCCACCAGGGAATTCCCCACCCCTTGTTAGTTTTATGATGGAAGGAAGGGAGAGTCAGAGGCACCCTGAGCTTATTTATCCTGCAGGAGGTCGACCTTAACTTTTGAGGGATCCTGGATCTCTTTTTAGAGAATCTGAATCTGATAGAAACTATGAACCCTTTAGCCAGAAGAACACACATACGCATTCATTTTGATGCAGGGCGTTATTAAAAAGGCAAACCCTGGGACTTCCCTGGTGGCACAGTGGTTAAGACTCTGCACTCCTAATGCAGGGGGCCTGGGTTCGATCCCTGGTCCAGGAACTAGATCCCAGATGCATGCCGCAACTAAGAGTTTGGATGCCACAACTAAGGAGCCTGCAAGCTGCAGTGAAGAAGCCCGCCTGCCACAACTAAGACCCGACACAACCAAATAAATAAATAAATATTTTTTTAAAAAAAGGCAAACCCTGAAGCTCTGTTTTCTTTTTCTTCCCAGGTGTGCCAAAGGTGAAGTTGCTGTGTGGAGCAGATCTCTTGGAATCCTTTGGTGTGCCCAATCTATGGAAGGGTGAGGATATCGCCAAAATCGTGGGAGACTATGGGCTTATATGTATTACTCGGGCTGGAAATGATGCTCAGAAATTCATCTATGAATCCGATGTGCTGTGGAAACACCAGAACAACATTCACCTGGTGAATGAATGGATCACCAATGACATCTCATCCACAAAGATCCGGCGAGCCCTCAGAAGGGGCCAAAGCATTCGCTACTTGGTACCAGACCTTGTCCAGGAATATATTGAGAAGCATAGTTTGTATAGCTCGGAGAGTGAGGAGAGGAATGTTGGGGTGATCCTAGCTCCTTTGCAGAGAAAAACTGCAGAAGCTGACACATGAGAAATTCTCCAGCATGGTATTGTGGACTTTCCTTTTGGGAATTTGAAACAGTGTGGGTGTTAGTAAATGGGGGAAGGAATTGTGATCCTCTTTAATAAATTAAAGTTTAAAAGGTTGGTAAAAATCAGTAGTAATTTATAATCAGGTTTATCTTTATCAGAAGTTACTAAGGTGAAGGATTTCAATTTTTTTTTTAGGAATATACAAATCCCTTTATCTTTAAAACAAGAGATTAGTAGCAGAGCTAATTGTAGAAGAACATTATAGAAGAACATTTAACATACAAATCCCTTTATCTTTATTTTTTATTATTATTATTTTTATAAATTTATTTATTTATCTTTGGCTGCATTGGGTCTTCGTTGCTGTGCACAGGCTTTCTCTAGTTGCGTCGAGCTGGGGCTACTCTACGTTGCGGTGCGTGGGCTTCTCATTGCGGTGGCTTCTCGTTACAGAGCACGGGCTCTAGGCGTGTGGGCTTCAGTAGTTGTGGCACGTGGGCTTCAGCAGTTGTGGCTCACGGGCTCTAGAGCGTAGGCTTCAGTAGTTGTGGCACGTGGGCTTAGTTGCTCTGTGGCATGTGGGATCTTCCCGGACCAGGGCTCGAACCCGTGTCCCCTGCATTGGTAGGTGGATTCTTAACCACTGCGCCACCAGGGAAGTCCCCTCTTTATCTTTAAAACAAGAGATGCGTAGCAGAACTAATTGTAGAAGAACCTTGTAGAAGAACATTCAATCAAACTAACTACAAAAAGAATTCAAAAAAGACATCCTGGCTTTACCACAGAAAGAGAAGTAAAGTGTGAAAAGTAAAGAGACCATTTAAGATCCTAATTTTAGTTACGAAAGGAATGAACATTTTATGCATGCCTTTTTTCCTGGGCAGCGCTCACTCAGGGTGGCCAAAGAATTCTTAAAATAGTGATCTTGTAAAATGCATCACTGATCAGTCATCTCCAGCTGTGCAAAATACCGGCGGTGAAGTCCTGGCAGAAACTACGCCAGGAGCTGGTTCTCTCCAGCACACATCAGAAGGCCAGTGAAGCTTTGCTAGGCACGCTTACCTGCAGCCCCACCTGTAGAGGCAGGGAGAGGGGTCCGAGCCCTGGAATGTTTAGAAAGGTACACAGGTGTTTCTGATGCCCACGAGAGGCAGGGAGCCTCTGCCTTCCCCACGTTATGCACAGATTCTCTTAGCACAGCCCTGTTGTGGCTCGTGGTCCAGCCCTGGCCATCTGCCATCTCTGTATAGAAGGGATGTCGTGCTAGCTGACACAGAGAGAACCACAGAGAATGAGAGATCTCACTCAAGGATTTTGTGAGGTGTGAATGCTCTTAGCCTTTACTGGTAGCTTAATCAGATGGTGAAAGGACACGAGAAATGCCGCACTGGACCAGCCCAGCAGTTCCTCTTTCTTTTTGTGGCTGCGTTGGGTCTTCGTTGCTGTGCGCGGGCTTTCTCTAGTTGCAGCGAGCGGGGGCTACTCTTCATTGTGGTGCGCGGGCTTCTCATTGCGGTGGCTTCTCTTGTTGCGGAGCACGGGCTCTAGCCGCACAGACTTCAGTAGTTGTGGTATGTGGGCTCAGTAGTTGTGGCGTGCAGGCTCAGTAGTTGCGGCACACAGGCTGTAGAGCATCGGCTCAGTAGTTGTGCTGCATGGGCTTAGTTGCTCCGTGGCATGTAGGATCTTCCCGGACCAGGGCTCGAACCCATGTACCCTGCATTGGCAGGCAGATTCTCAACCACTGCACCACCAGGAAAGCCCCCCAGCAGTTCCTTTAGCTCAGAATTTTGGTTCCTGATGAGTGGCTTGTGGAAGAAATCTCCACAGCCTCAATCTAAAACTCTCGAGTTTCTGAAGACCCCTGCTGGTTCTATTCCAGCCCACTGTGAACCTGCCATTTGTGGATTTAAGCAGAAAAAGAGTCTGTTTTCTTATACTTTTTCTCTTCTTGTCCTTTTGTAGGAACTTTACCCAAAGTAGAACACTCAAATAATAATTGAAGTCATAACGTTATGTTAAAAACACAAACTTGTTATATGGTTTGCTACTGATTAAAATTTTGTGGAAGTTTTACCAATTAATAAAACAAAAAGACCAGAAATAGCTTTTTCTAGAATAGTTTCATGGTTCATGAAAATCACTCTGTGATAGAAAGAGGACTAAAGTTAAATTTCTAATGAAAGTAGAATAGGGACTTCCCTGGTGACACAGTGGTTAAGAATCCACCTGCCAGTGCAGGGGACATGGGTTCGAGCCCTGGTCTGGGAAGATCCCACATGCTGCGGAGCAACTAAGCCCGTGCGCCACAACTACTGAGCCCTCGTGCCACAACTGTTGAAGCCCGTGTGCCCTAGAGCCCGTGCTCCACAACAAGAGAAGCCACCGCAGTAAGAAGCCCGTGCATGGCAGTGAAGAGTAGCCCCCGTTCGCTGCAACTAGAGAAAGCCCGCGCGCAGCAAGGACCTGACGCAGCCCCCCAAAATAATAATAATAATAATAATTTTAAAAGAAGAAAGTAGAATAATTTACCTTTACATACCTACATCTAATAATTTACATTTCATACCTACACCACTCTAAAGGATTTATACCCCTGTAGGAGAAAAAAATGTACTTATACCTGTGCAGTTGGATAGTCAGATCTGAAGCCACCATTTAAAAAAGGAAAATGTTAAATAAACTTGGCAAATGTAAATTCTACAGCTCGTGGCTTATTCTTATAAAGTCAACGGGCCGACTTCTCAAAGACGGAGGAGAGCAAAGCCTGGCACCCAATAGCTTCAGTCTCTTATCTGCTGAACAAATGCAAGGTTATAATCTCAGATTGTAGAGATGAGGATCATTCTTCCACTCCTCAGCTTTTCGGAGTTTAAGAATTGTAGCAGTACTGAAAAATAACAATCTGGAAACAGATGAAGTTATCAAAATGTAACTTTGATTTCTTCTCCTGGGAAACTACACTTAGTTTATATGAACTGCGTGTGAACTGCAGGAACTTTCCAGTGCTAGAAACTTCTTTTCTACTTTGATGCCTTCCTGCCTAGAAGTGCTCACAGTCTGCTTAGCTGTGAGTATATTGACCTCAGGGCCCACTGGGTAAAGCATGTGGGGACCCTCCCAGGAGACCTGGTAACAGTGAAATGATCCTATTGTTGGGCTACTTATGGATCAACAACTTTGTACATGGAAGGAGCTGCTTGCCTTTTTGTCCCAGTACCAGGATGCTGCTAATGCCACAAAGTAATAACATAGTTTAGGGTATCCTTAAGGACAGAACTTCCTCTTTGGATAATGAAATAAGACAATGAATTTCACAAGGGAATAAATATCAGTAACTGTTGTGGCTTCTGTTGAGGAAGAGGGGGAAAATGCCATTGTTTGTTCCCTACCATACCTTTTTCATACTTGGCTCTTGTAATGTGAATTTAAGAGTTTAGGAAGTGTGTAGAGCTGGTGTTTTTTATGTGTTGTACTCCCTTACCTCTTACATTGTCTAATTTGAAGCAGCAAAAGAACGTTCAGTAGAAGTCCTTTACTGCAGCTTCATTCAGTTGAGCCTACAGCACGTGGGGAGGTCTGTGTTGTTGTTTGCCGGTAAGTGGACAAGTGTGAACAGCACTTGTTAGCAGTTCCTTGGAACTGGGGCACTGAATGCCTAGTGCGATTGAGCCAAGGGGGTGATTTAGCCTCATCTCCTGTGTCAAAGGATGCTCTTTCTTTTCCTGCCCCCTTGAGTATCTCACTACAGGGTAGAAGGAAGCATCCCCCCAAGGTCAGCATGCACAGCAGTGGTGGGGCTGCTGTCATCCTTACCCCACCCTCTCCAAGTCACTTCTCTGGGAGCCCGGAAGTTGCTGTATTATGAAATGGGCTCCTTTGACATTTATTTCTGGGTGCCACGGGACATCCATTCCTCCACCATTCTCATAATTACTCCCAAAGGCCTCTTGATCTAAAATGTTCACCATAGCATCCACCTAACTATGAGAAGGCATAGACAGTATCCATCTCTAAAATCTGTACCTAGTTCACCAGTGGTGCTGTTTGAACTTAATAATGTCAGCACTTAGTGAGCACTTAATAATTGGGCCCGGCATGTGCTAACATGTGCCTTATATCATAAGGGAAATGGGCACAATTAGGTGACTGGTGTGAAAGGCAAAACTGAAGCTTGAACGAGCAGTTTGTCTTCAGAACCTGTGCTCTTAACCTCTTTACTCCTTGTGTAATGTATTACTTTTCAAAGAATGAGGTTTTAGTCAAATCTTGAAATTTGCATCCACCCAAAGTGGATAAATACAAATAAATAAAACTTTCAACAGTATGGTAGTCTGATGGTGATGTCTGATGTGTTCAGTCCATACAGATGGACTAAGTTGAACTCGCCCAGTGTTAGCATTTCCTTGGAACTGGGGCAGTGAATGCCCAGTCAGAGGAAGGAGGGGTATGAGCCGCAGTTCACTCTTAACCAACAAAAAGAGGAAGAAGGGCACCCAGCTGCCCATGCTGGTACCAGAACATCACCCTGCAGCCCTGTTGCCTGTGAGTCAGCCGAAGAAGCTTCTGCCTGGGAGGCGGGTTTCTAGCTCCAGGCATGTCAGTCAGCCTATGGGGGCAGTCACTTGTCTCTCAGATTCCCTTTCTGTAAACAAAAGTGATGTTTTTTTGTGTGTTTTTTTTTTGGCCGCACCGCAAGGCTTGTGGGATCCTAGTTCCCGGACCAGGGATCGAACCTGAGTCCCCTGCATTGGCAGCACGGATTCTTAACCACTGGACCGCCAGGGAAGCCCCCAAAACAATGATTTTTGAGGCCCCTTCCGGCTCTGAAATGTTGTAGCCCTGATGGAGAGTTGCCACTCACACTGGCTTCTCACCACTCTGAGCTGCCACCTGTCCCCACCCTTCTGCATGACCAGGAAGTAGTTCTCGGAACACTCATCACTTGAGGTGCTAAAGGGAGCACCCTTCAGCACCTGTCACCAGCCTCTGTCGCCAGGCTGCTTGCAGTTAGGGAGGGCGGACAGAGAAATGCTGCATTTGGAGCATCAGCAGGGAAGTCTCCAGAGCCACTCCTGAAGGCTTCCTCAAAATGAGTGCCCAGAGGTCCTGTAATCAGGAAACCAGGACAGAGGGTGTTCCAGGTGGAACTCCTTATACTACAAACTATTTGTCACTTATCTGAAATTTGAGGAGTCCTGTTTCTGGTCTGTTTTTTTTTCCAACTCCAGCAACCTTAGGCAGGAGGAACAACCTAAGAGGAGGTATGGAGAAGAACAGGCGTGTGACTATGGGCTTTAGCAAGGAAGCCAGCCTGACCGAGACCAGGCGTGTGGGGTGGGATGTGGCGGCTCATAGGAGGGGAGCTTGGAAGGGTCCAGGTAGGGTTTCGGGCCTGCTGCAGTGGCGCCGGCACATGGTGGGGATTCCCATTCCCTGTTGTGGCTCTTCCTGAGGGACGATGGCCCTCCTCCCGCTGAGGGGACTTCAGTGCTGGGATTCTGATCCACTTCTGCCTCAAGCGTCTTACAAGTCTGAATGGTACAGCAGGCAGTGTGTCCCAAATCAAGTTAAACTGCCTGATAAGTTTTTCCAAACCAGTGAGTATCATGACAACAGTTACATTTTAAAACATTAGGGAAATTTTCAGACATAGGTTTAGTGATAAAAGTATAACGAACCCCTGTGTATCCAGGTCTTATCCCTGGAACTGCACCGAGCTCCCTGACGGTGTTGCCTCCTGCGTTAGGGAGGGGAGGGTATGGATAGGGTGAAGTTTACTACTGTCCACACCATTCTTTGCTGGACCAGTATCAGACTCCATCAACTGTCCCTCATCATCCCCATCCATTACTGTCTAGGAGAAGCAGTGCTTGTACACAAGATTAGGACCTCATCTTGGCTCTAATTTTATGGTTTACTTTGCCAGTATCAAACAGAAGGAAAGAAAGGGCTCAAATTTGGCCAGATAACTTTCTCTTTCCTTTCGAGAGAGAACTTTGGTCTTAGTCTAGAAGAAAGATCTTGAAATTGCAGAGGAGAAAATTATTCCTCCTCCCATGGGCAAGTCCAGGCTATGTCCACTTCAACTAAAATTCAACCCTCTCCCTAACAGATGGCCCTTGCTCAAGCTGGCCAAAAGCCATACCAACCAGCACAATTGCTAGAACTATTATTAGTTTATTTCTGTGACTTTCATTTTCAGGCCAACATTTAGAACAATCAGATTTTAAGGATAGGAAGGAAATGTGATTTCTCCATGTCCTGTTCCTTTAGTCATCTGGAATTTAAACAGGTTTCATGCTCCAGAAATCTGGTCAGAGTTCTCAGTTCTGTGCCCTTTACGTGGCAAAGTATATCTAATCCCAGGACTTGATATCATCCTGTCACGTTCCACCAAAGGAATCAATGTTTCATACTTATGAGAATCAATAGCCTCATCTGAGCAGGGCGGTGCCACTATGGTTTCCTCAGTGAAAATGGTATTTCTCCTTTGGAAAGGTCATAGCCATTCATTCAACAAACATTTATTAAGCACTTGCCAGGCACTGTACTAGGCACTGGGGATACTATAGAGGTGAATAAGATGAACATGGTCTCTGCCCTTGACATCTTAATGAAAAAGGTAGTCAGTAAACAAAGCGAGAAAAGATAATTATGGATTATGATAATTATGAAGGATATAAGCAGAGATGTGATACAGAGTAAATGTATATCAGAAGGCTGTTCTGAAAAGGTGACTCAGATTTTTGAAGAGATCCAAATATTTCTCTGTTCAACTTCTAAACTAACGGAAAAATAAGACAAGAGAAACAATAAGTGGAGAACCAAAATAGCACCTTTTTTGCCACACCTCGAGGCTTGCGGTATCTTAGTTCCCCAACCAGGGATCAAACCAGGGCCCTGGCAGTGAAAGTGCCGAGTCCTAACCACTGGACCACCGGGAATTCCCAAAATAGCACCCTCATGACTGATAAGGTCCAGGTTAGAAGTTGTAGCTTCGTGTGAGGGTCAAAAGAGGGATTGCTAACTGTGACAGATGGTGTTTTCCAAGCTGGCTATTATGAGAATCTCCCATCTCACGTGCTCCTTTTACAGTGTGACATTGAGGGATGAGGTCCATGTTCCCTCCCTTTGAATCAGAGTGGGCCTTGGACTCTGGTGGAAGTGATGTTATATAACTTCTCAGACTAGGTCAAGATGGTACAGCATCTTCCTGGTTCTCTTGGGATGCTCCCTCTTAGAGCCCAGCTATCCCTGCTTGAGGGAGCCCAAGCAGCCCATGGAGAGGCCCACATGGAAAGGAACCTGGCCCCCAGCCCACAGGCCTGGCTGGGCTCCCAGCCAACAGATAGCCATGAGATGGATCCATTTGGGAAGTGGCTTCTCTAGCCCTCCCAACTGGAGTCAAGTTACCCCAGCTAATGCCACATGGAGCTGAGATGAGCCATGCCCTGTGAGCCCTCCCCAGATTGCAGATTTGTGAGCCAGTTAATGATTTGTATTATTTTAAGCCATGGAGTTGGGAGTGGCAAGAATAAGTTATATACTAACTTCCCCAGTCTAGGCAGTCTATCTGAGAGAAAGTTCAGGTCTGTGAAATAGACACACCCTCAAGTCCGTGTCAAAAGGGAGAAGAAAATACTGAGAATCTGTGTTTACAATATTTGATAGACTAACTCTACCTAGTGGATAAAATTCTTCAATGGCTGTTGTCCGTAGGGCAAGCAACTCATTCCAGTTTTCCTAGAACTTTAACAGTTTTAGTAATGAAAGTTCCATGCCCTGGGACTCCTTCAGTCTTGGGGAAACCGTAATGGGTGGTCACCCTGGTTTCCCCCAACCAGGTAACTCATTCCACCTCCATGAGGAAGAAATAGGGTTGGAAAAAAAAAACAACAGGGTGTTTAGGGAAAATTCTTCTCCATGAAGAGCATGGTTAAAAATGACTATTTCCCTAATAGTGACTTTTGAACTGGAAGCCAGAGGAGCTAACCATGCAAAAACCAGGAGGAAAAACCTCCCAGGAAGAGGGAACACTATACAAAGACTGTGAAGAAAGAAAGGGTTTGACCTCTGCACAGAATCACCACCACAACAGAACTGGTATGATTGGAGTTGCTGAGTCGAGGGAGACAGAGCGTGATGATGTTGGAGAAGTATCCAGGAACCAAATCAGAAATGGCTTTAGGAACCATTTCTAAATGGGAGGGAGTGCAATTTCCTCTTAGAAAAAATGGGACAACACTGAACACTGAACATTTTAAGCCTGAGAGTGATAAGATCTGAATTACATTTCTCAAAAGCTTGCCAGACTGCAGGATGGAGAATGGTTTGGTGGGGTCAGGAGTTGAAGCAGCAAGTCCAGGAAGAGGCAAGACAGGATGGTGGCTTGGGTTAGGTTGGAAGAACCAACAGGATTTGCTGATGGATTGGATATGGGTGAGCAGAGAAGGGAGAAATCCAGTGTCTAAATGGGCTTTGGGCTTAAGCAAGTGGGTGACTAGTGGTACAATTTATGGAGATGAGGAAAGCCAAGGAACAATTTTGTTTTATGCTTTCTGCCTTGTATATGTTACATTCGAATGCCTTTAAGTCATCCAAGGAGAGACATCGAGAGGCATCTTTTTTTTAAAATAAATTTATTTATTATTTATTTATTTATTTATGGCTGTATTGGGTCTTCGTTGCTGTGTGGGCTTTCTCTAGTTGCAGAGAGCAGGGGCTACTCTTTGTTGTGGTATGCAGGCTTCTCATTGCGGTGGCTTCTCGTTTTGGAGCACAGGCTCTAGGCGTGTGGGCTTCGGTAGTCGTGGCTCGCGGGCTCTAGAGCACAGGCTCAGTAGTTATGGCGCACGGGCTTAGTTGCTCCACGGCATGTGGGATCTTCCCGGACCAGGGATCGAACCCGTGTCCCCTGCATTGGCAGGCGGATTCTTAACCGCTGCGCCACCAGGGAAGTCCCGAGAGGCATCTTAAGCAGTGAGTGGTGACACATGAGCTCTGGAGTCAGGCTGCCTGAGATCGAATCCAGACTCTTCCGCCAACTGTATGAACTTGGGCAAGTTACTTAACCTCTCTGTGTCTCAGGTTTTGTCTCTGTCAAATGGAGATACTAAAGTAACTATTGGAGAGGTAGGATTTTGTGATAAATGATAATACACATAGTAATCACTCAATAAATGTTGGCTATTAATATACTTGAGTCTGGAGCTCACGGGAGAGATCAAAAATGGACAGATAAGCTGTACACCTGAAACTAACACAACATTGTAAATCAACTATACTCCAATAACGTTTTTTTAAAAAATAGAAATAAAAGAAAAGAAATGGACAGGTAAGTCTTGGAGCCAGCCTATAGAGAGGGTGTTTGTGGCTATTATAGGTTAGCCCACATTCCCAACACCTTACTCTTTGGCCTTTCTGTACTGACAAGGCTAAAGACTAGATACTAGATTCCCCAGGCTCCCTTGCAGTTAGAAGTAGCATAAGACACAGTTTGGGCCAATGAGGGTAAACAGAAATCTGCTGAAGGGATAATGGCAGGTGGTGCTCTACCCCTTCTTTCCCGGAATGTGGATGTTCCGGCTGGAAACCCAGCAGCCAACTCATCACAGTGAGGTGACCGGCAGGAATCACAGAGCCAGGAGAATCACAGAGGTGCCACTTCCGTGACAGTGGAGCTGCCGTATCATCACCCGCAACTGCTTATCCCAGGGCTGCTTGATAGGTAAGGAAAATAACCCCCTATTTATTGAGACCACTGGAGTTGGATTTATTGGTATATTATTTGCAGCTGACACAGTAATCAATGCCATGCCTTTGAAGGAGATCCCTTGGTTAGTAACGTGTAGGCAGAGAAAACAGTGTGGCTGTGATCACGGTTTGGAGTTAAAGCAGAGAGGAGGAAGCCCAAAGGAAAACTGAGCTACCTCCAAAAGGGAGGTAGCAGAAATCCAGGAGCGCGTGGCTAAGAGTGGGGCGGGCTTCCCGGAGGCCTGTGCTCGCTGCTCCCCGCACAGCTCCTCCCGGCGGCGGTCCCGCCCCGGTCCCGCCTCCCCGGCCACACATTTACCTCCCGAGTCCCCACCGCCCACCGCCAGTGCCGCCCCCAGGCCCGCCATGCCCGCCGACCTCAGCGGCACCTGGAACCTGCTGAGCAGCGACAACTTGGATGGCTACATGCTGGCCCTAGGTAGGGCCGGGGGGGCCGTCCGGGGGCCTCGGGCTCCGGCCGCGCGTCCGGGTCAGGGCGGAGGAGGCCGGGCTGTCCTGTAGGTCAGTCTCCCTGTCTCCCCTCACCCTCGTCCGTCCGTCCTTCCGTCCCCCCGTCTGCCTGAGGATCCGCCGGTTACCCCGCTTCCCCACCCCCGTCCATCCTCCGTCTCGCTGTCCGTCCGTCTGACCGTCGGACTCCCACCCCCGTTCGTCTGCCAGTCCTCCAGTCGGTCTGCCTGTCCCCCTATCCTTCGGTCTCTCCCATCCCCTTGCCCCCCCACCCGTCTGCCCATGTCCCGGTCCCTCCCGTCCTTCCTCCTGTCCCCCGTCCGCCCACCCGTTCCCCGTCCTTCTTTCTCCCCCGTCCGCGAGTCTCTCTGCCTGTCCTTCTGTGTGTCCGCCGGTGCCCCGTGCGTCTCTACCCCGCGGCCGAGGCTCCTGTCCTATCGCGGACTTCCAAGCAGGAGGGGGCAAGGGTGGCATGGGCCCACCTCGCTGGGAGGCTCGGGGGCACGATGGGGGTCCACCCGGGTGAGGGGGCGCCCCGGCCCGAAGCCCCTCCCGAGAGAACCTCGCTGCGCAGCCGCTTGAACGCGAGGCTCCGGGCGGCGGCTCTGGGATTCCCCGAGCCCAGCGGCCGTCCCGGCGAGGTCCCGGCCGGCCGCATCAGCATCACCTGGAGCTGGTTCGGGACGCGGATTCCCGGGCCCCAGAGGACCTTCCCCAGCCGGTCTCCGGCCGCGCCCGCGCCCCCAGGTGACTCTGGTGCCCGGTGGAGTTCGGGAGCTACGTTTGAAATCTTCAATTTTCTGGCTTCTCCTTCCCTCGAGGGCTTGAGGAGGGTCAAGAAACCCAAATCCCTCAGAGGCCACTACCCCGTCCCCCACTACCCCGGGGCCCAATTCCAGCCGGGAGGACTGTGGGTGGCCGTCTGGGGGGCGTCGCTTCCACTGCCCCCTGCCCGGCTTGGGCTCCGGCGCTCTAGACGCGGAGGGAAGGGAACGCGGGGGCCTCCAGGGTGCGTAGGGGGCCGGCGGGGCCTCAAGAGTTTATTTCCTGCCGGGACTGTAGAACGCCTCCCTTCCGTGCCGATTCTTAGTTCGTCCTGCCCTTAGTTTAACTCTTCAGACTTGGTAGTTCTGAGCACCTACTCTGTGCCAAGCACTTTCGCCTAAATGACGCCCATCAGTGGCGCTATTGACAGTTGGGCCAGAGTTGCTGGGAGTCTAGGGGCCTGGGGGCTGCTCTGGCTCCGCCTCCTCATTATCTGACCTGGGCCTCAGTTTCCCCATCTGTAAACTGAGAGCAGGGGGATCCATTTTATTTTTTCTTTTAATTGTGCTAAAATAAATATAACATAAAATCGGCCATTTTAACCACTTTGAAACGTACGGTTCTGAGGCTCCTGTGTGTTTTTAAGATCTCCCAGCCTATGGTAAGATTCTCCCCTCCCTTTCTCACACTAAGTAGGGAAGTCTGGAACTTCTCAAGCTAAATCTGATTCATACTGACACAAAGCCTCATAGGCAAGGAAAAAGTATTTTTCCTCTACCCATCTTAGGTTCATTGGCTGGAGCCCTGTTAATTAGACTAAAAAAGACAGAGTAGGGACTTCCCTGGTGGCCCAGTGGTTAAGAATCCACCTGCCAATGCAGGGGAGATGGGTGCGAGCCCTAGTCCAGGAAGATCCCACAAGCCGTGGAGCAGCTAAACCCGTGCGCCACAACTACTGAGCCTGAGCTCTAGAGCCCGCGAGCCACAACTACTGAAGCCCACGTGCCACAACTACTAAAACCCATGCACCTAGAGCCCATGCTCCACAACAAGAGAAGCCACCACAGTGAGAAGCATGAGCACTGCAACGAAGACCCAATGCAGCCAAAAATTAATTAATTAATTATTTTAAAAAAGAGTAACAAGACACGAACAAAGGGAAGTTTGTTAGCACATGCATGGTGAAAACACACAGGAACATTCAGTGATGAGCATCTCAGAGTGGTTAGAACTTGGTTATGTGGCATCTCAGCAAAGAGTGACAAGACAAAGAAAAGGGCTTTGACTTTCTAGGGGTGGCAAATTGTGGGAAGATTAAATACATGGAGGAACTAATGGAAAATGAGAGCTAGTTAGTAAAGTCTATTATGTAAAATCTGATGCCATCTCTAGGCTGATAGGAATCTAGTGTTGTCTCCCTAACTTCTGTCCGACCTGGTACAGAGAGAGGGGGGACACATTTACACAATTATGTCCTGCTTCTGGGGGAAGGGCAGAGAGTTTTTCTTCTATCTTCTTCCCAATCATCTTCATTTCAAAACAGTCAGTATGACAAAGTGGCACGTTTGAGGGTGGCATATTCTACCTTCACCTGAATCTCATTTCCTCTCTTTCCCATTCATAAGAAGGAATTAATGATGACTTTTCCCAAAGGCAGTAAATCCTGATAATGTACTTATCTCCTCACCCCCAAATTAGTGGCGACATGTGACCATAAGTGCTTTCTCCCCTGGTTTCTCTGGCTAGCATCTGGCTTTTTTACGGAGGATAACGTGCTAAAGATCAGGGGATGGCTTTGAATTTTGCCTTGCTATGCTCTTTCTCTTTAACCATTTCCATGGCTGGCGTTTATTTATTTATTTATTTGGCTGCATTGGGTCAGTTGCAGCACGCGGGATCTTTCATTGTGGTGCGGGCTCTTTGTTGCAGCACACAGGCTTCTCTCTAGTTGTGGCGCACAGGCTCCAGAGGGCCTGGGCTTTGTAGTTTGCAGCAGGGAGGCTCTCACGCTGAGGCGCGCCAACTCAGTAGTTGCGGCCTGTGGCTTAGTTGCCTCGTGGCATGTGGGATCTTAGTTCACCGACCAGGGATCGACCCACGTCCCCAGCATTGGAAGGTGGGTTCTTTACCACTGGACCACCAGGGAAGGCCCTCCATGGCTTTTAGAGCAAACTTCTTAGAGAAGAA
This sequence comes from Delphinapterus leucas, assembly GCF_059928025.1. Lineage (NCBI taxonomy): Eukaryota > Metazoa > Chordata > Mammalia > Artiodactyla > Monodontidae > Delphinapterus > Delphinapterus leucas. The sequence goes on along the minus strand of NC_143129.1, from coordinate 182,999,631 downwards.
AACAGGGAATGGAGTCAGGGTCAACATTTCAAGTGTGCGAAGACATCTTTTGTTAAGCCTGTCACGTATCGCAAAGGAGCCTTCTGAGTGTTGTAATTAGTGTTTTTCAAATGTGTATTCATGGAATCCTTCACCTGTCCCCAATACTGTCTTGCTTTTCTTTACGCTCTGCTATGACCCCTTGTTGGATACTTTCTTTTTCGTGATTTCATTAGAAGCTTATCAATTATCTGCCACTGTATTAGATCCTAGAGGCCAACAGAGGCTATTTATTTACATTAGCTATATTCATTTATCATCCAACCCATTTCACAGAGGATTAAGCCATAGAGTATTGAGTCAATATCCTGCCTCACTACTCCTTTTTTTACATTTGGTCCAGGTTCCAGAAAGATACTACTAGATCCAGACAACACATGAACTGTTACTTGCAGTCTGTTTCCCAAAAGAAATATAAGTGTGCTAAGGATGCTGGAGTAGAGGCTACTTAGTATAACAGACCACCAAACTGGAAACCCAGATAACTAGCCAGTGATTGTTGGTAATAGAATCAAAGTCATATAACCTCTGAGTTCATTTAGATTCCCCATCTGTTAGAGGTGGTTGGATCAGATTTGATATTCTAAAGTGTCTAAAATACAAACCAAGGGATCTCTTAGTGTTACCTGAAATCTGGGTTCACCTCTTGGTGGGTGTCCAGCCAAAAGACACAACCAAGCCAAAGATCAGGAGAAGAAAGGACTTATTATTTCTTGCAGCAAGTAAGGACAACACTGTGGATCTTTCCCAAAGCAGTGTCTCCCTGAATAGCAAAATTGGTGAAGTTTTAAGCTAAGGGTACGTGCATATTCATGAAGGGGTTTGAGCAGAGGAGAATTCAGCATAGAATTGGGCAGAGTCCAAGCTTTAGTTGATTCAACTCAGGAGGGTCAACACCATCATATACTCCACCTGGGTGGGGGCCTTAGTTCCTGTGGAACTAAGACTGTATCAGATTGTTCTGTATATTCCTTGAGGAGGAATTGTTACCAAACTCAGGTTCAGCTTCTCCTGCTCAAAAGCCAATACTAAAGAGGCAAGTGTTGGTAGAAAGGGAAGTCGCTTTAATCAGAAAAGCTGGCAATCTGGGGAGAAGTTGGACTCATGTCCCAAAAGCAACTCCAAAGATTATGCTCAGCCATGAAAGTTTTTAAAGGGAAAAAGGGGGAAAAAAATCTCAGTTAATTATTAAGGTAGGAGGTCAGATTCTTCGTCATTTTTCCATTGCTTGCAAACCTGCTGACTTCTCCTGATCTCCCTTTGGATGCTATTTTGCCTGTGTGGTCTGCCTGTAAATTTGCTCAGGGAGTTGCTGGGGGTAGAAAACTAGTCATTCTTTACTTAATTCTTCATTCCTACTTCTTTTAATCTACGGAAAGAATCAACAGGTTAGGCAAGGCATTGTGGACATTTAGTAGAGCATAAGTCAGGAGTTAGGTTAAATGTTACCTTGTGATGTCATTGTCACAATTAAGGTTTAAGGGGAACAAAAATAGGCAAGCAGGAAAGGGGCAAAATAGCTGCTTACAGAAGTAGGACTCTGTTTTATTGCTGAACTATTTTTTCTTGACGGCTTTTCCTTTGTTCCTGCATTACTAAGACCTGCTCAAGGGCACTCATTATGGCCAGGCTTAGATCACAAAATGGCTAGGCCATGGGACTTCCCTGGCGGTCCAGCGATTAAGACTCTGTGCTTCCAATGCAGGGGGCGTGGGTTCAATCCCTGGGGAACTAAGACCCCACATACCGCACAGCATGGCCAAAAACTAAACTAAAATAAAATAAAAATAAAAGGCAACACCAAAAAAATAAAAATGGCAAGGCCAAAAATGGTTTCTCTTATGTCAAGAAAGCCATGCCTGGTTCTCTTTCTCTGGGTGGGGACCCCCTAACCTATCTGCTTACATTAGCATTTTATACAATAGCTGAAATCAGCCTAAAACCTATTGCCAGTTGCCAAAAGCCTGGGAAGAAAATGATTTGGCACACATGGCTATTTGTGTGGCAAACTCTCTTCTGCCTTCCACATGTAAAAACATAGACTCCAGGGTCAATGCATTTCTCCTGGGCAAAGTAGGGGCCCAGATCCAGATGATTGTAGGGTCTTGTTACTCAAGGACCAGCAGAACTCCTTAGAATGCAGACACTTGTGCCTCATCCCAGATCCTGGATCTATGGAATCAGTATCTGCGTTCAACCAGATTCTTCGGTGATTCTGAAACTGAGTAGAATCCTGTGGGGCCCTCATGGGTACAAATCCTTTCTGTGTCCCTCCTTTCTTATTTGTAGGAAGTAGGCTTCATTCAGTTTCCTTGACCTTCCCTGAGTTCCAAAGATAAGATTCAAGTTGCTTATCAGGGAAAGTAGGGAGTGCAGAAACAAAGGAGGAGCAGTCAAGAAACAACAGTGCAGCCTTGGGGCAGGATCCTTGTTCCTCCTCAAGGAATATACATAACAATCTGATAAAGAACATTCAGTGATGAGCATCTCAGAGTTCTTATGCTTGAGTTCTTATGCGGGAACCAAGGTCTCCACCCAGGTGGATGATGGTAACTTCAGACTGAGCACAAGATTCCTAGAACACCACCCTGAAAGTCTGCACACAGTGGAAGAGAGCAAAGACTCTGACCCCCTCCCCAAATGATTCTCCCTTTAAAAATGTTTATGGTTGTTTTTTTTTATAAATGTATCTATTTATTTATTTTTGGCTGCACTTGGTCTTTGTTGCTGCACACGGGCTTTCTCTAGTTGCGGCGAGCAGGGGCTACTCTTCGTTGTGGTGCGCAGTCTTCTCATTGCGGTGGCTTCTATTGTTGCGGAGCACGGGCTCCAGGCACGCGGGCTTCAGTGGTTGTGGCATGCGGGCTCAGTAGTTGTGGCTCACGAACTCTAGAGTGCAAGCTTACTCTAGATGTGAGTAGTTGTGGCTCATGGGCTTAGTTGCTCTGCGGCATGTGGGATCTATCCGGACCAGGGCTCGAACCCGTGTCCCCTGCATTGGCAGGCAGATTCTTAACCACTGCGCCACCAGGGAAGTCCCCCAGCATCTCTTTTGAGGGGGAAAATTACTCCTTTCTGGCTAAGGCTGATCCTGCAACTCCCCAACATGGCTCTGATACTGCGCTTTCCTAGCTTCTGCCAAATTGCAGGGAGAAGAAAGGCAATTTGTCCTTTGGAAATTGAAGAAAGTTTGCTTGGGTTCTAAAGACTGGAGGAGCTAGCTCTGGATTTGGGAGTTCTTGGTGGACCCCACAATAGCAAAGAAAGACCGAAGGTGTGAAGCTCTAGGCAGGAAAGAATGCTGTGCTAATGCCTGCAAGGGCTTGACCATCTTGTCTGGACTCCCCTTTAATCTCATGAACATGAGAAGGCAGGGATGTTACCAGCTTGTCCAAGGTCACCATGTAAACTGGATTTAAAGCCAGTATCTCTTGGCTCCAAGACCCACATTGCCTCAAGATTAGAAGTGGCTTTGGGATGAAGGGTTAATGTGAACAGATGAAGTTTAGAAAAGTAAATGTTTGTGTTGGCCTCTTTGAGATCCTGCCCTAAAATGTGTATGCTCACACACATCCTTATAATAGGATGTGCATCCTTTAGATTGTTTCCTCCTCCTGCTGGAATGTCTTGTTTCCTACTTAAAAATCTAATGGTGTGGAAAAGCATGGTTTGACCTGGACAGAAGCCTTATGACCACTAAAGCCATTTGGCCACTGAGGTCATGGTAAGTGTAGACCTGGCAGAAAATGACCAGAACTTAAGCTAATTTAAATTTTGATCTTTAAAAAGGCCAGCCTTGCAACTGCAAATCTGTTAAGTGACAATCTTACAATGTGGTAGTGAAACCGAGTGCGGCCTGCGCACGGAGGCCTTCTTTTGTCCACCATTTCTTCTTCTTTTTAGAAAATATTTATTTATTTATTTGGCTGTGTCGGGTCTTAGTTGCGGCACGCAGGATCTTTTGTTGTGGCACAGGCTTCTCTAGTGGCGGCGTGCGGGCTCCTTTCTAGTTGTTGTGTGGGGGCTTAGATGCCCCACAGCATGTGGGATCTTATTTCCCCAACCAGGAATCAAACCCGAGTACCCTGCATTGGAAGGTAGGTTCTTAACCACTGGACCACCAGGGAAGTCCCTGTCCACCGGTTTTAAAAATTTATTTATTTATTTATTTTTGGCTCTGTTGGGTCTTCGTTGCTGCGTGCGGGCTTTCTCTAGTTGTGGTGAGCGGGGGCTACTCTTCTTTGAAGTACGCGGGATTCTCACTGCAGTGGCTTCTCTTGTGGAGCATGAGCTCTAGGCAGGTGGGCTTCAGTAGTTGCAGCACGGAGGCTCAGTAGTTGTGGCGCACGGGCTTAGCTGCTCCGCGGCATGTGGGATCTTCCCGGACCAGGGCTCGAACCCGTGTCCCCTGCGTTGGCAGGTGGATTCCACTGCGCCACCTGGGAGGTCCCTGTCTACCATTTCTTACAGGCAAGACTCCAGCCTCCATGACCTTCCCTGAGTTCCAAAGGGTGGATTTCAAACAGTTGCTAATCAAGAAGTTGCAGCCAAGAAACCACCTGAGGCAAGATTAAAGGGACCAGGGAAGCTCATTAAAATGAGATGACCACATGAGATGAGGTTAAGGAAGTGTAAGCCCTGCTCACACCCTAATCTTGTCAGAGACTTCCTCGCCTTTGAACCACTGTTATAAAACCCTTCATCAAATCCTCTGGGGTTGGGACACACAGTTTTTTGAGGCCAAAGCCCGCTGTGTGTCCCTTTGCCTGGCAAAGCAATAAAGCTCTCCTTTTCTACTTAACCCAAAACTCTGTCTCCTGGATTTGATTAGGCGCCGGTGCGCAGAGAGGCCGAGCTTTCAGTAACAGTAGTACTAATTATAAATTTACTAGCAACAAATCATCTCACTGATGGTAAAAGCATAACTGATGTAAAGTAATTATCTAAAGTTTGGATTCTTGTTTGTTTGCCTTTTTTTGTTTGTTTATTTGTTTTAATTTATTTATTTTTGGCTGTGTTGGGTCTTCGTTGCTGCACGCAGGCTTTCTCTAGTTGCGGTGAGTGGGGGCTACTCTTTGTTGAGGTGCGCGGGCTTTTCATTGCAATGGCTTCTCTTGTGGAGCATGAGCTCCAGGCGGGTGGGCTTCAGTACTTGTGGCATGCAGGCTCAGTAGCTGTGGCTCGCGGGCTCTAGAGCGCAGTCTCAGTAGTTGTGGCTCACAGGCTCTAGAGCACGGGCTCAGTAGTTGTGGCGCACGGGTTTAGTTGCTCTGCGGCATGTGGGATCTTCCCGGACCAGGGCTCGAACCCATGTCCCCTGCATTGGCAGGCGGATTCTTAACCACTGTGCCACTAGGGAAGCCCTGTTGTTTGTTTTTCTTCCACATACAGAATAGGGTTTAAGGAAAGTCAGTGATAACTATTTTAAATTTGGCTTGGTCATTTTAATAATCAGATAAATATTTTAAGGGTTTAGCCTCAATGTTTAAACATTGCTGAAAACAAGTAAAGACTGGATCATTTGCATTTCTTGCTAAAAACTTGAGTTCTATGTTAAAAAAACTAAAAAAAATTTTTATTGAAGTATAGTTGATTTACAATGTTGTGTTGATTTCTGCTGTAAAACAGTGATTGAGTTATACGTATGTATTTTTCATATTCTTTTCCATTATGGTTTATCACAGGTTATTGACTATAGTTCCCTGTGCTATACAGTAGGACCTTGTTGTTGATCCATCCTATATATAATAGTTTGCATCTGCTAATCCCAAACTCCCAATCCTTCCCTCCCCCACTCCACCCCTCTTGCCAGCCACAAGAGGGGTGTGAGTCTATGTCTGTAAGTCTGTTTCTGTTTCGTAGATATTTATATTTTAGATTCCACATATAAGTGATATTATATGGTATTTGTCTTTCTCTTTCTGACTTATTTCACTTAGTATGATAATCTCTAGGTCCATCCGTGTTGCTGCAAATGGCATTATTTCATTCTAAAACATTTATACTATCATTGAGCTTAGAAATGGGTGGGACTGGGAATTCCTTGGCAGTCCACTGGTTAGGACTCCACGCAGTCACTGCCCAGGTTCAATCCCTGTTCACAGAACCAGGATCCCGCAAGCCACATGGTGAGGCCAAAGAAAGAGAAAAAATTTTTAAGAAGACAAAAGAATGGGTGGGGGCTAATGAGATGCTGAATGACCCCTACTCAGGGCTTGGCCACGTTTTCTAGGCTGGAAATGGAAGTATGAGGCACCTGGCCCCGAGAAGCACAGCTAACCCCAAGTGGCAGTCGTGTCAGGAAAAACCGAATCTGTTAGGCAAACAAATTAAAACAGGGGTCAACTCTGGGACCAAGCTACCTGCAATGAGGTATGTAAATCTCTGCAATGAAGATTCCTAAAACTTTATTCTACATAATAGGACAGTCCCTAAATAGGAGAACCATGCCCTGTGACTCATAGAATTGTCCAGGGTGACGAGCCAGCAGACAGCTGTGGCTGCCTGATCATGTCACAATGTGTCACCTGCTCTAAACGTTCCAGTGGCTACCAGCTGACTCCATCTTGCTCTGGGTTGAAGCCCTATTGTCCTTACTGTCCCCTCACATCTCATCTCTAGGTCCCCTCCTCCTCCTCAATCTCCCTCATTCTGTTCCAGCCACCCCAGGCTCCTGGGTGTTCCTGAGACCATCTGGCACGCCCTTCCTGGTATCCTTGTGACCTCTGTCTTACACTTCTTTCCCCCCAAATCTGCACAGCTTACAGCTCACTTTGTCATCTCCCTCAGCTCTGGCTGGAATGGCACTTGGCTTCCCTATTTAAAATAGCAACCCACAAGTCCATTCTCTACATCTGCGTCTTTATTCCTGTCCTGCCCCTAGCTGGGATGAAGTGAGAGAGTGGCACTGACATACATACACTACCAAATGTAAAATAGATAGCTAGTGGGAGGCAGCCGCATAGCACAGGGAGATCAGCTCGGTGCTTTGTGACCACCTAGAGGGGTGGGATAGGGAGAGTGGGAGGGAGACACAAGAGGGAGGAGATTTGGGGATATATGTATATGAATAGCTGATTCACTTTGTTATAAAGCAGAAACTAACACACCATTGTAAAACAATTATACTCCAATAAAGATGTTAAAAATAAATAAATAAAATAAAACAGCAACCCTTACCTCTAGTACATAATGGGTTGATAGCCACTTAATGGGAGCTGTCTATACCAAAATGCTGATCGTCTCAGTGTTCCATGTTTTGGTGTGTGACTCTTTTAAAGCTTATTAAAGATTTCTCAATGTATAGTAGTATTTGCATGATTACAATGTTTTTTGAGGTGCTTTATTTCCTCTTTTTTCATTTTAATTTTTTTCTTGTTTTAATTTTTAAAATTAAAAAAAAATTTAAATTATTAAGTTTTTGTTTGGCTGCACCACACAGCTTGCAGGATCTTAGTTCCCCGACCAGGGATTGAACCCAGGCTCTTGGCAGTAAAAACGCCGAGTCCTAACCACTGGACTGCCAGGGAATTCCCTGTTTGTTTTTCTTTTTTGTTAGAGGTGCTTTGTTTTGTTTTGTTTTTTTCCCCTGTGTTCGGAAACTGTTCAAATGCTGTCTTAATTGGAAGTGTAAATGTATAAAGCAGAAAAAGGTATCTGTGACTGAGGCTGGATTGGGGCCTGAGCCCAGTCCCCTTGGCTTCCTCGTCCTCTTGTCAACCTCTGAGGGGATTCCCAGAACTGTCTCTGCCATGCCCAGCTTCAGGTCCATCACCTAACGCACAGCCAGCCAAATGAACTTTCCCTGAAAGCTGTTCAAGATTTTTAATCAGCCTCCGGAAGGAGATTTGCCAGGATAGCTGACCCTGTAGATCCAATTTTGTCAGGAAACGACGCTGAAGTTGTCAAAGCAAGACTAGCCATCAAATGCAATGATTTTGAGGACGGCTGCCAAATTCTTAGCCTTTGCATCTCAAGGAAATGTTGAAATGTCTTCTTTTCTTTCTAAAAAATTATTTTTAAGATATTGACTTTGCCACGCGTAAGATAGCCAGGCTTCTGAAACCACAGAAAGTGATTGAGCAGAATGGGGATGCTTTTACCATCCACACGAACAGCAGCTTCAGGAGCCACCTTGTGAAATTTAAAGTTGGAGAAGAATTTGTTGAGGATAACAAAGGCCTGGATGACAGAAAATGCAAGGTAAAAATTAAAGTAATGACATAGGCTGTTAGTTTTGCAAGGTTACCTTGGCACCCTCCCTAGTAATACCTGAGGATGTTGCTAGAGCAAACCAGTATTTTCTCCCATCCCTCATGCAGAGCTTGGTCATCTGGGACAATGACAGACTCATGTGTGTGCAGAAGGGGCAAAAGAAGAACAGAGGCTGGACCCATTGGATTGAAGGGGACCAACTCCACCTGGTACTTGCCCTGTTTTGTTCTTTTTTTAAAATATAGTTGATTTACAATGTGTTAATTTCTGCTGTACAGCAAAGTGACTCAGTTATATATATATATTTTTTTTTTTTTTTTTTAATTTTTTTTGCGGTACGCGGGCCTCTCACTGTTGTGGCCTCTCCCGTTGCGGAGCACAGCCTCCGGACGCGCAGGCTCATCGGCCATGGCTCATGGGCCCAGCCGCTCCGCCGCATGTGGGATCTTCCCAGACCAGGTCACGAACCTGTGTCCCCTGCATCGGTAGGAGACTCTCAACTACTGTGCCACCAGGGAAGCCCTATATTCTTTTTTATATTCTTTTCTATTATGGTTTATCCCAGGACATTGAGTATAGTTCCCTGTGCCATACAGTAGGACCTTGTGGTCCATCCATTCTATATGTAATAGTTTGCATCTACTAACCCCAAACTCCCAGTCCATCCCTTCCCTCCCCCACCCTTGGCAACCACAAGTCTGGTCTCTATGTCTGTGAGTCTGTGCTTCATAAATAGGTTCATTTGTGTCATATTTTAGATTCCACATGAGTGATGTCATATGATATTTGTTTTTCTCTGTCTGACTTACTTCACGTAGTATGATAATCTCTAGTTGCATCCATGTTACTGCAAATGGCATTATTTTCTTTTTTATGGCTGAGTAGTATTCCATCGTGTGTGTGTGTGTGTGTGTGTGTGTGTGTGTGTGTGTATCATATCTTCTTTATCCATTCATCTGTCAATGGACATTCAGATTGTTTCCATGTCTTGGCTATTGTAAGAAATGCTGCTGTGAACATAGGGGTGCCTGTGTCTTTTTGAATTAGAGTTTTGTCTGGGTATATGCTCAGGAGTGGGATTGCTGGATCATATGGTAATTCTTTTTTTTTGTATTTATTAATTTATTATTATTATTATTTTTATACAGCAGGTTCTTATTATCTATTTTATACATATTAGTGTGTATACATGTCAATCCCAATCTCCCAATTCATTTCACCCCACCCCCACCCCTGCTTTCCCCCCTTGGTGTCCATACATTTGTTCTCTACATCTGTGTCTCTATTTCTGCCTTGCAAACCAGTTCAACTGTACCATTTTTCTAGATTCCACATATATGCGTTAATATATATTTGTTTTTCTCTTTCTCACTTGCTTCACAGTCTCTAGGCCCATCCACGTCTCTACAAATGACCCAATATCGTTCCTTTTCATGGCTGAGTAATATTCCATTGTATATATGTACCACACCTTCTTTATCCATTCATCTGTCGATGCGCATTTAGGTTGCTTCCATGACCTGGCTATTGTAAACAGTGCTGCAGTGAACATTGGGGTGCATGTGTCTTTTTGAATTATGGTTTTCTCTGGGTACATGCCCAGTAGTGGGATTGCTGAGTCATATGGCAATTCTATTTTTACTTTTTTTAAGGAACCTGCATACTGTTCTCCATAGTGGCTGCACCAATTGACATTCCCACCAACAGTGTAGGAGGGCTCCCTTTTCTCCACATCCTCTCCAGCATATGTTATTTTTAGACTTTTTTTTTTTTAACATCTTTGTTGGGGTATAATTGCTTTACAATGGTGTGTTAGTTTCTGCTTTATAACAAAGTGAATCAGTTATACATATACATATGTTCCCATATGTCTTCCCTCTTGCGTCTCCCTCCCTCCCACCCTCCCTATCCCACCCCTCCAGGCTGTCACAAAACACCGAGCCAATATCCCTGTGCCATGCGGCTGCTTCCCACTAGCTATCTACCTTACGTTTATTAGTGTGTATATGTCCATGACTCTCTCTCGCCCTGTCACAGCTCACCCTTCCCCCTCCCCATATCCTCAAGTCCGTTCTCCAGTATAGACTTTCTAATGCTTGTCATTCTGAGTGGTGTGAGCTGGTACCTCATTGTAGTTTTGATTTGCATTTCTCTAATAATTAGCGATGTTGAGCATCTTTTCATGTGCCTATTGGCCATTTGTATGTCTTCTTTGGAGAAATGTATATTTAGGTCTTCTGCCCATTATTTTGATTGGGTTGTTTGTATTTTCTTGTTGAGTGTTCTTATTTTTGATGAGATTATTAAAGAAAATGCTAAACAGGAAACCATGACCAGCAATCCTATCATCCCAACTCACTGTTTTCAGTTTGGTATCTTACCATCCAGTCTGTTAGAATATTCTTCCTTTTCATTCAATAGAAAAACATATTCCAGGTTTCTAAATAATTTCCCTATTGAATTCATCATGTATAAATTGAATACATATAATAACGTAGCAAACTGGCTGCATAGTATTCCATCAGGTTCATGAACTCTCATATTATTAAAACATTTTCTTAATTTCAATGTCCAGGAATATTTCAGGGTGTTTTTAGCTATTTCTTTTTTTTTTTTTTTTTTTTGCGGTATGCGAGCCCCTCACTGTTGTGGCCTCTCCCGTTGCGGAGCACAGGCTCCGGACGTGCAGGCTCAGCGGCCATGGTGCACGGGCCCAGCCGCTCCACGGCATGTGGGATCTTCCCAGACCGGGGCATGAACCTGCGTCCCCTGCATCGGTAGGCGACGTCTCAACCACTGCGCCACCAGGGAAGCCCTCAGCTATTTCTTAAATTCACATAAACAGAATTTTTTGCGTGCATGGATTTATTCCCTTGGGAAGAATTCACAGAGAGGATCAGTGTTGTCAGAGACATCATTGCCTCCTGCTACTTTGTTGCCTTACTCGCTTCCAAAAGGGTATATCAATTTCTTATGCCACCAGCACTTAAAAACCATACAAATTATAGCTCAACCTAATCAATAATTTCTCAATATAATCTAGAGGGTATAAAATTGTACATAAAGGCTTAATTATGGCTTTTAAAATGAGAATTTCTTCCTGCCATACAGGTATGTTACAATGGCTTACATTTTTTTTTAAAAAATTATTTATTTATTTATTTATTTATTTGTGGCTGCATTGGGTCTTCATTGCTGCGCACGGGCTTTCTCCAGTTGCAGTGAGCAACTACTCTTTGTTGTGGTGCGCAGGCTTCTTGCTGCCGTGGCTTTTCTTGTTGTGGAGCATGGGTTCTAGGCGCACGGGCTTCAGTAGCTGTGGCATCTGGGCTCAGCAGTTGTGGCTCGTGGGCTGTAGAGCGCAGGCTCAGTAGTTGTGGCGAACGGGCTTGGTTGCTCTGCGGCATGTGGGATCTTCCCAGACCAGGGCTCGAGCCCATGTCCCCTGCATTGGCAGGCGGTTTCTTAACCACTGTGCCCCAGGGAAGCCCTGGCTTACAGTTTTTGAGTGATGATTTTGCGTGTGATTACTTAGCTAAATCCTTTGAGTGCATTTTCTCACTTAGTCTTCAAGACAGTCCTGTGGAAGGGACACTATTTTTCCCATTTACAAATGAAGAGACTGAGATTTAGAAATTCCCCAAGGTTGCAGAGTAGAGATTCAAATCTAAGTCTGACAAGAATGTGTGCTTCCAACTCTGTTTTTTTAAGTCTCAACATACATGTGAAATCTAGGTGAGATCCATGAAAACAAAATGAGAGCACTCATCTTAAAGTTGGATATGGGTCGTATTTGAGAGTCTGGGGAGTCTTTGATTACAAAGACATTGAAGATATTTTGATTCTTAGATTGACAAATCTCGCACTCTTCTGGCAATAAAAACAAAGTTAAGAAACTTGCCATCACAAAAATGTAGCATGAAACTACAAAGAAAACACAAATTTGTTTGAGGATTCAGATTAGTTGGCTGTAAGAAGTAATGTTCAAATTGCATGCATCCTTCTTTGGCATAGCCAAGAACTCTGCCGAAGCAGAGGATAGAAGGACCCTTGCTCTAAGGATACTCTTGGGATGATTCTTACAAGCTGTGATACAATAAAAATAAATATTTGAACAATCCCATTCACCACTGCAACAAAAAGAATAAAATACCTAGGAATAAACCTACCTAAGGAGGTAAAAGACCTGTACTCAGAAAACTATAAGACACTGATGAAAGAACTCAAAGATGACACAAACAGATGGAGAGATATACCATGTTCTTGGAATGGAAGAGTCAATATTGTGCAAATGACTATACTACCCAAAGCAATCTACAGATTCAATGCAATCCCTATCAAATTACCAGTGGCATTTTTTACAGAACTAGAACAAAAAATCTTAAAATTTGTATGGAGACACAAAAGACCCCAAATAGCCAAAGGGGTCTTGAGGGGAAAAAACGGAGCTGGAGGAATCAGACTCCCTGACTTCAGACTATACTACAAAGCTACAGTAATCAAGACAATATGGTACTGGCACAAAAACAGAAATATAGATATATGGAACAGGATAGAAAGCCCAGAGATAAACCCACACACCTATGGTCAATTAATCTATGAAAAAGGAGGTGAAGATATACAGTGGAGAAAAGACAGTCTCTTCAATAAGTGGTGTTGGGAAAACTGGACAGCTACATGTAAAAGAATGAAATTAGAACACTCCCTAACACCATACACAAAAATGAACTCCAAATAGATTAGAGACCTAAATGTAAGACCAGACACTATAAAACTCTTAGTGGAAGACATAGGAAGAACACTCCTTGACATAAATCACAGCAAGATCTTTTTTGATACACCTCCTAGAATAATGGAAATAAAAACAAAAATAAACGAATGGGACCTAATGAAACTTCAAAGCTTTTGCAAAGCAAAGGAAACTACAAACAAGACAAAAAGACAACCCTCAGAATGGGAGAAAATATTTGCAAATGAATCAACGGACAAAGGATTAATCTCCAAAATATATAAACAGCTCATGCAGCTCAGTATTAAACAAGACAACCCAATCAGAAAATTGGCAGAAGACCTAAATAGACATTTCTCCAAAGAAGACATACAGGTGGCCAAGAAGCACATGAAAAGATGCTCAACGTCACTAATCATTAGAGAAATGCAAATCCAAACTACAATGAGGTATCACCTCACACCAGTTAGAATGGGCATCATCAGAAAATCTACAAACAACAAATGCTGGAGAGGGTGTGGAGAAAAGGGAACCCTGTTTCACTGTTGGTGGGAATGTAAATTGATACAGCCACTGTGGAGAACAGTATGGAGTATTTTTAGTTAAAAAACTAAAAACAGAATTACCATATGACCCAGCAATCCCACTACTGGCATACACCCAGAGAAACTATAATTCAAAAAGACACATGCACCCCAATGTTCATTGCAGCACTATTTACAATAGCCAGGTCATGGAAGCAACCTAAATGCCCATCGACAGATGAATGGATGTGGCACATATATACAATGGAATATTACTCAGCCATAAAAAGGAACGAAATTGGGTCATTTGTAGAGACATGGATGGATCTAGAGACTGTCATACAGAGTGAAGTAAAGCAGAAAGAGAAAGACAAATATCATACATTAAATCATATATGTGGAACCTAGAAAAATGGTACAGATGAACCGGTTTGCAGGGCAGAAATTGAGGCACAGATGTAGAGAACAAACGTATGGACACCAAAGGGGGAAAGTGGCAGGGGTGGGGGTGATGAATTGGGAGATTGGGATTGACATGTATACACTAATATGTGTAAAATGGATAACTAATAAGAACCTGATGTATAAAAAAATAAATAAGATAAAATTCAAAAATTCAAAAGAAATAGAGTATGCATACATACAAACATACATACATAAATAAATATTTGGTCTTTGTACCTGGTTCCTAAAACCCCTGGAATCTCAGAGTTATGAGAGTGTCTTCTGTGTGCCAATGAGCTGACTGGTGGCTGGGGACCCTCGATAGCTTCAGGATGGGGGCTGGTCCCAAGAAAGATCAAGGCCGGATTAGAAAGCTGGAACTCTCAGCACAGCCCCTGAGCTTGGGTGAGGGAAGAGGATCTGGAGATTAAGTTAATGACCAATGACCAGTGATTTAAGCTATCATACCTGTGTAATGAAACCTCCATAAAACCCCTACATAAGGGGGTTCAGAGAGCTTCCTGATTGGTAAAGACATAGAAGTGCTGGAAGGGTAGCCCTCCTGGAGCTCTGCCCGCCCTGCCAAACGCCCCACCCCCCACCCCGCCCCCCGGCGATACCTTGTCCTATGCATCTCTTCCGTTTGGCTCTTCCTGAGTTGCATCCTTTACAATAAACCTGTAAGTACAAGTAAAGAGTGTTTCTGTGAGCCATTCTAGCAAAGTGTTGAACCTGAGGGGAGGGGGTTGTGGGAATCCCTCATTTACAGTTGTTCGGTTGGAAGTATATGTGGCCTGGGACTTGTGACTGATGTCTGAAATAAGGGCAATCTCATGAGACTAAGCCCTTGACCTGTGGGGTCTGCACTAGCTCTGGTCCTCAGTGTCAGAACTGAATTAAATTCTTGGCCATTCCAGCAGTGGATAACACTCCGCACTCCCAGTGCAGTGGGCCTGGGTTCGATCCCTGGTCAGGGAACTAGATCCCACATGCATGCCACAACTAAGGAGCCCACATGCTGCAACTAAGGAGCCTGCCTGCCGCAACTAAGACCTGGTGCAACTAAATAAATAAATATTTTTTTAAAAAGAGAAAGAAAGATACAAGTAAAAGTGAAACTTTAAAAAAAGAAAAATTCTTGACCATCCAGTTTGGCGTCAGAGGGTTGGAGACATGGGATTGGAAAAGACACCACGTACCTGGTGTCAGAAGTGTTGTGACTAATGGTAATAGACCACATGCCAACTCATCTTCTTTCGTCTTCCCTTCCTCCCTGCCCCTAGGAACTGTTCTGTGAAGGCCAAGTGTGCAAACAGACGTTCCAGAGAGCTTGATCTGTATCCAGCCGCAGAGTCTACATGTGGCGGTGGCTTAATGCTGAATTATATTCCAGAATAAACAGGTGTTGATCTGTCCTGGCTTGGTGGATGGGGCCTTGTGGTCAGAAAGGTGTCACACATCCTGTACCAGAAGCCATTTGGATTGTGAGAAAACTTCTCAGCTTCAATAAACCTGTCCAATGAGTATGATGTTTTCCTTCTAAATTTAGCATATCCTTATTTTCAGAAATATTTGGAAGCCTTCTAGGCACACCACTGATACACCAATGAACAAGTTTTAATTCCCGTCTTCCAGGTCTACTGAGGAAAATGGAGGAAACAAACAGTCTGAACAGTGGTGAGAAGTATAGGCAGCTGTGAGAGCTCAGGAGGGGCAAACCTGACATCTGGGGATGGGCAAGTGGTGGCAGGGGTCTGGGGTATTTCTGGAGGTGATCCTTAAGCTGGGACCTGAAGCATAGGTAAGCAGGAAGCATTCTAGGCAGAAGTTGGAGGGATGTTTGAAGAACTGAAAAGATTGCTATAGCTGCAACTTAGGGTGGTGCATTGGGTGGGGTGGTGGGGGAGAGACGGCAGGCGAAACTGACATGACAGTCAGGGGCCCTACCATGAAGAATCTTGAATGCTAGGGTGAAGAGGTGAGATTTTTGTCCCCAAGGTAATAGGAAGATGGTGACAGGTATTAAGCAGATATGCACAATTAGGTTGGCTCAGAGGAGTAACTCTGAATGCAGAGGGATGAAAGATTGTGGCTGGGGGATGCAAATCAGGAGGCAGTTTGGAAAGCCTGGTGGAAATCACAGTGTGAGGTGACGTCATTCAGGATCACCTGGAGCCCAGGTCTCAAATACGGGAAAAGGACTCCTGGGACTGGAGAGAAGTAACCAATTATTAAGGAGGCAGAATCTATAGCCCAAGGTGATGGATGAGGTCTAGGGATGCTGGCAGGGGGAAGAATCAAGGGAGGTGCTCTCTTTTGTTTCAGGCTGCTATAGGAAGGGTGAGGCCCATCAGAAAGAAGGTAACACAAGCAGAAGAAGGAAGTGGAGTCAGAACTTCAGATTCTGAGGTGCCTGTGCCGGGTGAAAGCCAGGCTGCCAGGAGACAATGGATAGATGGGTCTGGAGACACGCACAAGTTGTCGAGCATATAAACTACACATATGGATGAGACTGTCTGGGACATTATCTTTAAAGTGAGAAGAGAGAAGCCCGAGGTACAAACCCCACAGCCCCAGGACCAGAGGGGCGGGAAAAACAGGGAGGCATCAGGAAAGCAAAGGAAGGAAACGTTCAGGTTTGAGGGAGGGTTCAGTGCTCTCTGAGATGCCCAAGTTATCCATAAGGCGAGGTGCAGGATTTTGCCATCCTGGTGAGGATGGTTTAGCAGCACAACTGGTACTAAAGCAGCATGCGAAGCGTTTTGGAACCAGCAGAGGCGAAGGGGTACAGACAGTGAGAAGCAGAAGGGACGTGGTGATAGTTTCAGGGAGTCTTGGAGGGGAGCAACTTGGCGAGATGGATGGAATTTATGGACCATAGAGTCTATGCCAGATGATAAGGCAAGTCAGGGAAGGACTCATGGCCACTGAGTACTCACCACGTGCTAGGCTCTAAGCTGGGCTTTAGGGATTCCGTGGACAACAGCAGAGGAAAGGTCTGTGCCTGTAGGAGCTTACCATCTGCTGGTGATGTCAGAAATCTATAGGAAGTTAAAGTGTGAGTATCAGGTATAGCTCTTGTTTTAAGTGTGGACAAAAAATGTGGCCTGCCATATCACTAAACCAAGAATGTTGCAGCCATCAAGCCACCAGCCACTGCGGCAGCCTCCAACTTTGCACCCTCAGGGGACCCAGGATGGAGAAAAATAGGATACTGGCCTTAGATAGCTAAGGTGCATATCAAAGGAATTATTTCAATGGGCCCAGACTCTTGCATCTTCCCATACATAGAAAAGTGCTAAATTCATTAACTTGAGATGTCTGTTTTGTTTTTCGTATTTATTTATTTTTTTTTATTTTTTAATTTCTTTTTTATTTTTATATATATATATTTTTGTTTGTTTGTTTGTTTGTTTGCGGTATGCAGGCCTCTCACTGTTGTGGCCTCTCCCGTTGCGGAGCACAGGCTCTGGACGCGCAGGCCCAGCGGCCATGGCTCACGGGCCCAGCCGCTCCGCGGCATGTGGGATCCTCCCAGACCGGGGCACGAACCCGTGTCCCCCGCATCGGCAGGCGGACTCTCAACCACTGCGCCACCAGGGAAGCCCTATTTTTATTTATTTTTTGACTGCATTAGGTCTTAGTTGCAGCACTCGAGCTCTTCTTTGTGGCACTCGGGCTTCTCTAGTTGTGGTGCACCGGCTCTGGAGTGTGGGCTCTGTAGTTGGAGGCATGCAGGCTGAGTAGTTGCAGCGCACGGGCTTAGTTGCCCTGTGGCATGTGGGATCTTCCCGGACCAGGGCTCGAACCTGCATCCCCTGCATTGGAAGGCAGATTCTTTACCACTGGACCGTCAGGGAAGACCCTGGTTTTTTTCTTTAACAGTAATCTTTTGATGTTCTGACTACCTGGTTTTTGTTGCAAAAACTCATATATTCCGGCTCCTCCCTTACGTCTTTGGAGCTATCTGAGAGGCTGGCTCCTGGGCTTAAGTCCCCAGTAAGTCTGCTGAATAAAACATAATTCTCAGCTTTTAGGCTGTGCTTTCTTTTTTTTCAGTCGACATAAATAACAGAAACCAAGTTATTAGTTTGACCTTAAAAGTGATGACTTTGGAGTCAAATGAAGTCAGGAAACAGTTGTTGATCCAATTAGATATTGTGATCCCACCAAAAAGAAAGAACACAAGATTGTTTCAGGATAGAATCAGGCAGTAGGTGGATTGGCTGAGGTTGCAAACCCAGTCAGATTTGAGAATTATGTAGTGAGTAACCCAAATTGGAGGCTGTGGGCTGTGAGACGACCCCTTTTTAGAAATCTCCTAACATAACAGCATTGCTTTGGGGCAATTTGAGACAATAGGCTGCAGTGGGAAGGCAAAGTTTTATCGGCATTTATTAATTTATCCAAATATGGGGGGACTTCTCTGGCTGTCCAGTGGGTTAGGACTCGGCACTTTCACTGCCGTGGCCCTGGGTTCAGTCCCTGGTCTGGGAAGTAAGATCCCACAGGCGGTGCAGTGAAGCCAAAAAACAAAACAAAACAAAAAAGAAAACAAACATGAAGGACCTGCTTTCCCCAGGACCATGCTAATTCCTGGAATTTAGCAGTGAAAAAAGTGAAAAATTGTTCCCTTCATGAACCAAAGGGAGGAGATAGATAATATATATGTTAAACATACAGTGGTAAGTGCTATCAAAAAAAAATATATATAGGGAAGGGGAATAGAGAAAACAGGATGTTGCTGGTGCCCTTTTAAGCAAGATGGTTACGAAAAATCTCAGGAAAGTGTGATATTTAGTCAGAGTCATAAAACAAGGAAATAAGCTTTGTGGAGAGCTGGGGGGCAAGAGGACCAGTGCAAAGGGCCTGAAGTGAAAGGATGTCTGACGTTCTGGAGGTGCAGCCAGGAGGCAGCTGGAGCAGGGCTGAGAGTGGGACGAGATGAGGTTGGCCTTTCGCAGAGCCAGGGGACTTTGAGCAATCTTATCTGCTAGACCGCTGCTCAGCAGTACCTGGAACTATCCACTTCAGTTCAGGGTATAGAGCATTTATTTATTTATGTATCTATTCAGTTCTTCGAACCAAGTTAGGAGACTCTCAGGTCACAGGAGAAGAGCATCACTCTTAGCAAAGCCGTGAACCTGTCTACTTCCACCTGCAGGTGCACCAGCTCCAGAATGGCTGGCTCTCCTCCATTCCTCCCTTATATAACTTGACTTAAAGCCACAACAAGTAATAAGCAGTAGTTCTCTGCCTTTTTTTCCTTTTTTTTTTTTCTAATTTTCTTTGTCTGCATTGGGTCTTTGTTGCCGCCCGCAGGGCTTCTCTAGTTGTAGTGAGCGGGGGCCACTCTTCCTTGCAGTGCTCAGGCTTCTCATCGCGGTGGCTTCTCTTGTTTCGGAGCACAAGCTCTGGGTGCATGGGCTTCAGTAGTTGTGGCACGCGGGCTCAGTAGTTGTGGCACGCGGCCTTAGTTGCTCCACAGCATGTGGGATCTTCCCAGACCAGGGCTCCAACCCGTGTCCCCTGCATTGGCAGGTGGGTTCTTAACCACTACACCACCGGGGAAGCCCCTGGTTCTCTGCGTTTCTCCTTGTTTTCTCCTCCTTCCTCTCACCTTATGTCTAGGAAACATTTCTTTTTAAAAAACATTCCCCACTTAGGCAACCTACCAAATCAAGATAGGAGTGGTTTTAGTTTGAACCTTCATCCCATTACCCCTGCAGATGTCTGTTTCTTCAGGCATTTTATTAAAAGTTTTAAGCGTTAGAAATTAAAATTCTTCTCATTCTCCAAGGAAAAGACTGGTATACAGCTGCCCATGGTGCTATTTTGGCTCCAGTTGTGAAGAGTTCAGAAACTAGCCTCCACGACAGAGTTTTTGTTTCAATCAGGAGACGTCCACCGGGGGAGGGCTATGCGGATTTTTCTGGGCGGCTCTGGGAGCAGCTGCTACGCGTCCCTGG
This sequence comes from Delphinapterus leucas, assembly GCF_059928025.1. Taxonomy (NCBI): domain Eukaryota; kingdom Metazoa; phylum Chordata; class Mammalia; order Artiodactyla; family Monodontidae; genus Delphinapterus; species Delphinapterus leucas. The sequence continues at coordinate 182,979,712 of NC_143129.1, read as the reverse complement.
GAGGAAGGGGCGGGTAGCCGTGTCCACGCGGAGCGCGCTGCGCGCGCTGCAGGAGCCTGATGTGTGGGAGGGTGACGCGCTCAGGCTGTTTGTTCCCCAAAGTTATTGCTGGCCATCCTGTGAGAGCAGCAATGAAATAGATGAAATAGAATAAAATAGGGGATTCCTCCGGACGCGAGCTCTGCCAGCCTAGGAAGCAGAGGAAGCCTTCTGGAAAGACAGGAGCTTTCCAGGGAGTGGCGCGTGCTTCAGAGGGGCACCGTCTGCGCCACCCAAACACGGGGAAGGGGCCGGATAGCCCGGGAAAGAGGGGAACCCCGCCCCCGCGTCACCGCCGCCCCCCGCCACACCCTGCCCCAGATTTGAAGTTAAGGGAAGTTGGGGTGGAGTGACCCCTCTTGGGTAGCCCCGGATGCTGCGGAGGAGCACGGGGACCCGACGCGCCCCCTTCTGGACAAACCTTGCATCCTCTTCTCGCGGGGCCCTCTGGGGAAAAAAGGAGGGCCCTTGCTCTTTTTCTTTTCCTTTCTTTTTCTTTTCTTTTCTCTCCTTTTCTTTCTTTTTTTAGTTTTTAGTGTTTTTAAAAAATTATGGTATCATGAAGAACCTAGGGGTAAGACGGGAATAAAGACGCAGACCTACTGGAGAACGGACTTGAGGATATGGGGAGGGGGAAGGGTGAGCTTTGACAGGGCGAGAGAGAGTCATGGACATATACACACTAACCAACGTAGTAAGGTAGATAGCTAGGGGGAAGCAGCCGCAAGGCACAGGGATATTAGCTCGGTGCTTTGTGACAGCCTGGAGGGGTGGGATAGGGAGAGTGGGAGGGAGGGAGACGCAAGAGGGAAGACATATGGGAACATATGTATATGTATAACTGATTCACTTTGTTATAAAGCAGAAACTAACACACCATTGTAAAGCAATTATACCCCAATAAAGATGTTTAAAAAAAATTATGGTAAACTATACATAACATAAAATTGACCATTTTAACCCTTTTTTAAAATTTTATTTTATTTTTTTAATTTATTGGTGCGTGGGCCTCTCACTGCTGTGGCCTCTCCCGTTGCGGAGCACAGGCTCTGGACGCGCAGGCTCAGCGGCTATGGCTCACCGGCGCAGCCGCTCCGCGGCACGTGGGATCCTCCCAGACCGGGGCACGAACCCGCGTCCCCTGCATCGGCAGGTGGACCCCCAACCACTGCGCCACCAGGGAAGCCCCATTTTAACCATTTTTAAGAGTGCAGTTCAGCGGCATTAAGTACAGCCACATTGTTGTACAGCCATCACCACCATGCATCTCCAGAACTTCTTCATCTTCCCAAACGGAAACTCTGTCCCCATGAAACAACTCTCCATTCCTCTTCCTCCCAGCCGGTGGCAACCTCCATTCTACCTCCTGTTTCTATGAATTTGACTGTTCACCTGTGTGGAATCGTATATTTGTCCTTTTGAGTGTGGCAAATTTTACGCAGCATACGTCTTCAGGGTTCATCCACGCTGTAGCCTGTGTTAGAATTTCATTCCCTTTAAAGGCTAATACTCCATTGTATTGTATGGATGGACCACATTTTGTGTATCCATTCATCTGGCAATGGACATTTGAGTTGCTTCCACCTTTTGGCTATTGTGAATAATGCTGCTGTGGACACAGGTGTACAAATATCCATTCGAGTCCCTGCTTTCAACTCTTTTGAGTATATACGCAAGTGGAATTTCTGGGTCACGTGGTAATCCTGTGTTTAACTTTTTGAGGAACTGCCAACTGTGTACCACAGCAACTGTGCCATTTCACCAAATTGCACAAGGGTTCCAATTTCTCCACATTCTTACCAACATGTATTTTCTGGCTTTTTGATAATAGCCATCCTAATGGGTGCATTTTTTTAAATTGTGGTAATTTACACATAACAAAGTTTACCACTTGAACTATTTTAAAATGTACAATTCAATGGCCGTAAGTACACTCACAGTGTTGTATAACCATCACCACTGTCTAATTCTGGAACTTTTTTATGACCTCAGATGGAAACCCCTTACCCATTAGCAGTCAACCCTTTCCCCACAGCCCCTGGAAACCATTAATCTACTTTCTATCCCTATGGAATGGCCTATTCTGGATTTTTTTATATAAATCGAGTTGTACAGTAAGTGGCCTTCTGCGTTCCCATGACAGTTCCCTCAAGTTCAATAATTTGTTGGAATGACTCACAGAGCTTTACTTCCTGTTACTGGTTTATCATAAAGGATACAATTCAGGGACAGCGAAAGGAAGAGCTGCATAACGCAAGGGTGGGGGGAAACGGAGTTTCCATGTCCTCTCTGGGTGCTCCACCCTCCCAACGTCTTGATGTGTTCACCAATTTGGAAGCTCTCCTGAGCCTCATTGTTCAAAGGTCTTTATAGAACTCAATCTCCAGTCCCCCTTCTTCTCCCGGAGGCTGGTAGGCTGGACAGAGGGTTCCCACCTTCTAATAAAGTGCTTGGTCTTTCTGGTGACCAGTCCCCATTCTGAGGCTATTTGGAGGGGGGAACACCCTAAGCTGTCTCATTAGGACAAACTCAAGCGTGATCTGCAGTCGCCCCTTATGAATGACAAAGACACTCCTATCACTCAGGAAACTCCAAGAGTTTTTGGACCTCTGTGCCAGGAATCAAAGACAAAGACCAAATATATATTTTTAATTATGCCTCACTGCTTTAATTGCAGTTTGGAAAGACATTTTGGCACGGTTCCGTAAAACAAGTGAGAAAATATGATATGCAAAGTATCCCTCTGTCATTTTAAAATGCAAGAGGCCATCTTCATGGTGATTTACTATAGTTAACTATTAGATGCATTTTATCACAATTGCTTAGATTGGATTCAAGTCAGCAGACATTTGGAGAGGTTCACCAAGTGGTACTAGGTCCTGAAAATATGAAACAAAAGTCATAAAAAGTCAATGATAAATTCCATATAAATGATTCTAACATTAAGCAGTGAATTGTAAAAAAAAAAATTTTTTTAAAGGTCATACCCAAAGCAGTAGTTCATTATAAGGATAAATTTTACATAAGTGTAATGAATAGTTTCTTGAATTGTTTGATAACCCAATTAAGAAAGGGAGGGACTTCCCTGGTAGCGCAGTGGTTAAGAATCCGCCTGCCAATGCAGGGGACGTGGGTGTGAGTCCTGGTCTGGGAAGATCCCACATGCCGCGGAGCAACTAAGCCCATGCACCGCAACTACTGAGCCTGCGCTCTAGAGCCCGGGAGGCACAACTACTGAGCCCACACACCACAACTACTTAAGCCTGCGCGCATGCGCGCGCGCGCGCGCGCACGCGTAAGGTCTGTGCTCTGTAGCAAAGAGAAGCCACTGCAATTAGAAGCCTGCACACCGCAACGAAGAGTAGCCCCCGCTTGCCACAACTGGAGAAAGCCCACTTGCTCGCAGCAAGGAAGCCAAAATTTAATTAATTAATTTTAAAAAAAGAAAGGGAGTGAGTCCAGACATAGAAAGGACTTGTGGTTGCCCTGAGGGAAGGGTGTGGAGGAGGGATGGATTGGGAGTTTGGGATTAGCAGATTGTAAACTATTATATATAGAATGGATAAAGAACAAGGTTCTACTATATAGCATGGGAAACTATATGCAATATCCTGTGATAAACCATAATGGAAAAAAATATGAAAAAGAATGTATATATTTATAGCTGAATCACTTTGCTGTACAGCAGAAATTAACACAACATTGTAAACGAACTATACTTGAATAAAATAAATGTTAAAAAAGGAAAGGGAGTGAGTCAAAAGATTTAAATTTCTGGCTAGTTTACATAAAATACTGACACTGATGGAGTTAACATGAAACATAACACACCACGATGAAGGCAAAAGCAAACTGGTGATTGTGAGTCCTCAATTCAGAGTGTTACTGTTAATCACAGCATAAGAAAATTTATGATGCTCAGGGCTTCCCTGGTGGCGCAGTAGTTGAGAGTCCGCCTGCCGATGCAGGGGACACGGGCTCGTGCCCGGGTCCGGGAAGATCCCACATGCCGCGGAGCGGCTGGGCCCGCGAGCCATGGCCGCTGAGCCTGCGCGTCCGGAGCCTGTGCTCCGCAACGGGAGAGGCCACAACAGTGAGAGGCCCGGCGTACCGCAAAAAAAGAAAAAGAAAACTTATGATGCTCTGAAATATCCCAGTTCATGTCTGAAACTTCATAAAAATAGCCCCAAGGGACTTCCCTGGCAGTCCAGTGGTTAAGACTCCGGGCTTCCACTGCCGGGGGCGTGGGTTTGATCTCTGATCAGGGAAATAAGATCCCGCAGGCCAAAGAAAAAGAAATAGCCCCAAGTTTAAAAACAGTCCTAAAGTTTACCTATCCTTACCAATAATGTAATATCCTTACTATAATGAGTTGTGAAGCTAAAAGAAACTTTCCTAAGCTATCAGTAATAAAAAGTAGATTTAGGTCAACCACGATAGAGGAAAGATTAGTTTACTTTTTAAAATCTCTCTAAAAAATTATATTATGAAATTATCATATGAAGAGACAATGAGTATGTTGCAGGTAAAATTTATTTAGGGGCAGTTAATCAAACTGTTATTTTTCTGATTCTTAAAATTCACATTTGAGACTAATTTTGTATTCTTTTTCTTAAAGAAGACCTCCGAAATTGTTTATGTTTTAGATACTACAAAACCTACATCCATCCCTGGTACTGATATTATCTAAAATAGCAACTTAAGACTATTTACTTAGTCACTTATTTCTCAGGAGAAGCTGCCATTTATCTCTTCTTCTTCTTTTTTTTTTTTTTTGGCCACACCACACAAGTGGGATCTTAGTTCCCCTACCAGGGATCGATCCCACGCCCCTGCATTGAAAGAGCCGATTGTTAACCACTGGACAGCTGGGGAGGTCCCTGTCATTTAGCTTTCTAACCAGTGGGGTGGATAATGGGATTTTTATTTTGCTCAGGGAGATTCAATTTGGTTCTGCTGAAGTTAACTCCACCCCAGCTCTACAAGTGAAACATGGGACCCAGACTAAATCAATTAGTGCTTGTTTGTTTGTTTTGGTTACATGTTGTCCAAGTGGTCTAATGTGAGCGGGTTTCAGGATTCTAGCTGGGAAGGATGGGAAAAGACAATCTCTTCCTTACAAGGCTTGGATGAGGAAGTATAACCCATCCTGGGGGCCACCAGCACACCGTGAAGGAAGCTCTCCAGAGGAGCAGGCAGCTACTGCAGAAAACAGAGAGAGAATCAAGAACCTTGGGTCCACTGTCGAGTCTCTGGAACAAACCTGACCTGAAAATCTGCTTCTGGACTTTGCAGTTATGTAAATCAATAAATTCCACTTATGGGTGGAGCCAATTTCTCCTGGACTCTTTGCTTCGGTTTATTTATTTATTTATTTAGACCACGCTGCGCAGCTTGTGGAATCTTAGTTCCCAGACCAGGGATTGAACCCTGGCCACTGCAGTGAAAGCGCTGAGTCCTAACCACTGGACTCCCAGGGAATTCCCATTTTCCTCAGTTTATATTACTTACCCAGATATTGATAATGATAAAACTACACATATGTTCTCAATACAGAAACATGGTGAGGAACGCAAATATGACCAAATAAATAAATGAAATCCATCAATCCAGGACTTCCACTCTGTATGTCATGTTTATTTTTATTTATTTTTAATTTATTTTTATTTTTAAAAATTTATTTATTTATTATTATTTTGGGCTGTGTTGGGTCTTCGTTGCTGCACATGGGCTTTCTCTAGTTGTGGCGAGCGGGGGCTACTCTTCTTTGTGGTGTGCAGTGGTTTCTCTTGCTGCGGAGCACGGGCTGTAGGCACCCAGGCTTCAGTAGTTGTGGCACGTGGGCTCTAGAGCGCAGGCTCAGTAGTTGTGGCACACGGGCTTAGTTGCTCTGCGGCATGTGGATCTTCACGGACCAGGGATCGAACCCATGTGCCCTGCATTGGCAGGCAGATTCTTAACCACTGCACCACAGGGAAGTCTCCCAACTCCCTTTTTTAGACAAAAATTTAAAAAATCTTTTTCTGAACCCCTTGAATCTGGTGTGACTGACTTACTCCCATGTGAGGTGGTGTCTTCCATCACGTTCCTTTCTTATTCTCACTGACACATTTATCAATTTTTTTCTAAGAGGAGAGAGAGAGAAGGAATGTAGGAGACTTATGATGAAAATATAGCCAAGAGGTAGGTAGTTTTCTCCCGATAATACTTTTCACTTAATGAGGAAATATAGAAGATGAGTTTGTGAGTATTCATCTGGTTAAAAACATAATAAATCTTATTTTTATTCAAATGCAACTGTTCATTAGGTTTTAAAAATTAAAGGAAACTCTTCTAATATTACGTTTTAAGTACATATGACATTAATAGAATTTTTTTAACAAAAAGAGATGGAGTCAGTTCATTTGGCTATAAAATGAAAGTGGGGTCAAGATGTTCCTGCTTTTCAGGGGATTATAAAAATGAATTATCATGTTTTAAAATGCGGGGAAATACTGACACTAGTTGAGATCATTGGAAGGGAGGCTGTTGGGTAGATTTCTCTCAGAATACCTGCCTGCTTCAGTGAGTCAGAGCAACGTCCTCCAAACAAGTAATAATCTCTTTATCCTTTGGGCTCCTCTGTGCTTTCCTGGAATTTCTTTTATAGCACTTCACACTTTCTACAATGTATTATAGTTGTATACGTGTTTTGGGGTTTGTTTTTTGTTTTTAATTTTTTTTTATTTTATTGAAGTATAGTTGATTTACAATGTTGTGTTAGGTTCAGGTGTACAGCAGAGTGATTCAGCTATATATATATTCTTCTTCATATTCTTCTCCCTTATAGGTTATTACAAAATATTGAGTATAATATTGGGTATAGTTCCCCGTGCTATAAATAAGTCCTTGTTGGTTATCTATTTCATATATAGTAGTGTGTATGTGTTAATCCCAACCTCCTAATTTATCCCTCCTGCCTTTCCCCTTTGGTAACCATAAATTTGTTTTCTGTGTCTGTGGGTCCATTTCTGTTTTGTAAATAAGTTCATTTGTACAATAACTTTTTTTTTACATTCCATATATAAGTGATGTCATATGATATTTGTCTGACTTACTTCACTTAGTGTGATAATCTCTAGGTCCATCCATGTTGCTGCAAACGGCATTATTTCATTCTTTTTTTATGGCTGAGTAATATTCCATTGTATATATATGTACCACATCTTCTTTAGCCATTCATCTATTGATGGACATTTAGGTTGCTTCCATGTCTTGGCTATTGTAAATAGTGCTGCAAGGAACATTGGGCTACATGTATCTTTTTGAATTAGAGTTTTCTCCAGATATATGCCCAGGAAAGTTTTGTGTCTGTTCCATCTCTCTCCTTGACTGTAAGGCATCTTATGGGTAGGAGAATACTTAGCATGTCTTATTCACCAGTTTGTCTTGGTAGCTTGTATAGTGCTTTGCCCACGATAGGCATTTTTTTTTTCTTTTTCCTACTTTTTTTTTTTTTTGTGCTTGTGGGATCTCAGTTCCCTCACCAGAGATTGAACCTGGGCCACAGCATTGAAAGCCCATAATCCTAACCACTAGGCCACCAGGAAACTCCCCCATCATAGGCTTTCAATAAGTGGTTACTAAATGCACGAACAGATGACAGAGTGAGTCAGCAGTACTGGTTTTCTTTCCTGGATTTGGTGACCACATCTGCTGAGTGTATCAAGCAACCCCAGACATTAGGCATTACAATGTAATCCTAGAAAAATCAAATTCTACTCCAAGCAAGCAGAATTCTGAATCCTAAGCCCAAGTAAGAGTCAGAATACATAAATTTCAGATAGTTAACTTTTAGAGACATTAAGTCAGTCACAGACATTACCTGTGATTCTAGCCAGAAACAACATCTAATGATTAACATGGCCTCACAAAGCAGTAGGCATTCCTTGGCAGGCGTGCTGTATCATTTTAGGCAAGAAGAAGGTTAAAAATCTAGAAAATTACTAACGTCAAATCAACAGCGATAGCAAACAAGATTTGTGTAAGAAAAAATCTTGCTATTATTTTCCTTTCAAGAGGAAATACACTTTTCCAATTTATAAGATAAGAATATATTTCTTAGGGCTTCCCTGGTGGCGCAGTGGTTGGGAGTCCGCCTGCCGATGCAGGGGACACGGGTTCGTGCCCCGGTCCGCGAAGATCCCACATGCCGCGGAGCGGCTGGGCCCGTGAGCCATGGCCGCTGAGCCTGCGCGTCCGGAGCCTGTGCTCCGCAACGGGGGAGGCCACAGCAGTGAGAGGCCCGCATACCGCAAAAAAAAAAAAAAAAGAATATACTTCTTAGAAGGTAAAGGATTTAAAGAAGACATCAATAGTATACAGAATCTACTTTTCCCTAAATATTCAAAAATTTCCCTCTCAACTGATAATTCCCTTTAACATAAAAGATATACTATTATTTGTCCCAATATGAAAAACAAAACAGCTTTACCCACTTCTCCCTCCAACTACTGTCCCATTTCTTTGCTCTCTTTTGCCATAAAACGTCTTGAGAGAGTTGTCTATTCCTTCATTCTTTCTTATACATACCTAGATCAGTTTCCTTTCCCATCAATCCACCAAAACTGTTCTGAAGGTCACCGAAGAGCTGCTTGTTGCTAAATTCAATGGACAATCTCCGTCTTCATCTTAAGTCATCTGTTGACAGCATTTGAAACAGCTGATCATTTCCTCTTTCTTTCAACACTTTGTTCACTTGACTTTGGTCACAGATACCACCGTCTCCTGGTTTTCCTCCAACTGCAGGCCAGTCATTGTCAGTCTCCCTTGCTCATTCCTTTCCTCCTCCTTGCTTCTTCTAATCACTCATCCCATCTCATGACTTCAAATTTCATCCATGCACCAAAGATGCTCAACTGATGTCTCTAGTCTGGACCTCTCTCCTAAACTCCAGCGCTATATGTGCAGCCATCTGCTTGACATCTTTACTTCAAAGTCTAGTAGATATCTTAGACTTACCATGCACCAAACTGAGCTCCTTATCTTCCCCTCAGAGTCTGCTCCACCCATAGTCCTCCCCATCTCAATGAATCGCAACTTCTCTTTCTACCAACACTTGGAGTCATCCTTGACTTTTCTCATTGTTTTCATTCTCACCCTCCACTCCCAAATTCTGTTTGCTATTTCTTCAAAATATAACCAGAAGCCCATCACTTCTCCCTACCTTGCTTGCTGCTATCTTGTCGAGCCCTCAGCACCTCTCACCTGGCTCACTGAGCCAAGAGGTGAGAACCTGACTGGCCTCTGCGCTTCTACTCTTATTCCCTACTGTCTGTCTTCAACGTAGCATCGAGAGAGTGATCCTTTTAAAACATCGGAGAGATTAGATCACTCCTCTGTTCGGAATGCTCCAACAGCTCCCATCTTAGAGCAGAAAGCCACAGACATCACTTTCTACTTTCCCTAACATTCATCCTGCTTCAGCCACATTGGCCACCTGCCAGGCCTATTCCTGACTCAGGGCCTTCTATTCCCTCTGCTCCTCATATGCTCTCCCACTGATATCCACTTGGCTCACTTCCTCTGTCCCTTCAGGTCTTTCTTCAAATGCTACTTGCTGAGTTAGGTCTTCTCTGACCACTCTATTTATATATATATATTTGGCTGTACCAGGTCTTAGTTGCAGCACACGGGATCTTCAGTTGTGGCACACGAACTCTTAGTTGAGGCATGTGGGATTTAGTTCTCTGACCAGGGATCAAACCTGGGCCCCCTGCATTGGGAGCGTGGAGTCTTAGCCACTGGACCACCAGGGAAGTCCCTTTTATTTATTTATTTGAATTTAAATTAATTAATTTATTTTTGGCTGCACTGGGTCTTCGTTGCTGCGTGGGGCTTCCTCTAGTTGGGGCGAGTGGGGGCTACTCTTCATTGAGGTACACAGGCATCTCATTGTGGTGGCTTCTCTTGCTGCGTAGCACGGACTCTAGGCACCCGGGCTTCAGTATTTGCAGCACGCAGGCTCAGTATTTGTGGCTCACGGGCTCTAGAGCGCAGGCTCAGTAGTTGTGGCGCGCGGGCTTAGTTGCTCTGCGACATGTGGGATCTTCCCGGCCCAGGGCTCGAACCCGTGTCCCCTGCATTGGCAGGCGGATTCTTAACCATTGTGCCACCAGGAAAGTCCCCTTTATTTATTTTTTTAGTTAATTTTTTTATTGGAGTATAGTTGATTTACAATGTTGTGTTAGTTTCTGCTGTACAGCAAAGTGAATCAGCCATACATATACATATACCCACTCTCTTCTAGACTCCATTCCCGCATAGGTCATTACAGAGCACTGAATAAATTTCCCTGTGCTATACAGTAGGTTCTTATTAGTTATTTTTTATATATAGTAGTGTGTATATGTCAATCCCAATCTCCCAATTTATCCCCCCCCACTCCTTTCCTCCTTGGTAACCATAAGTTTGTTTTCTATACCTGTGACTCAGTTTCTGTTTTGTATACAGATTCATTTGTATGACCACCCTCTTTAAAACGGAAACACCGATCTCCAGCATTATTCTCCTTCTTGGACTTACTTTAATCTACAGCACTTGTCATGTTGGCAGAGAGAAGAGGACTCAGCACTGAGCCTGCAGCTCTACAATATTTAAAACTTGGGTGAAAAAAAAAAAAAGAAAAAAAAAAACTTGGGTGAAGGAGGCAGCAAATGAACCTGAGGAAGAGCTTCCAGTGAGGCAAGAGGAAACCCAAGGGAGTGTGGCCTCAATGAAAGACAATATAGGGGAAAGTGTTTCAAAAGTGCTCAACTGTACTGAATGATGCTGAGAAGACTGAAAAATACTGGATACAAAAAATGGAACTGGTCTTGGCTCGATGGAGATCATTGGTGATCTCAACAAGAGAATTTTCTTAGAATGGCACAGACAGAGGATAGACTGGACTGAGGAATAAGGGAAGTAGTGGAAATAATATGCAAAATGTCTTTTGAGATGTTTTGCTGTGAAGGGAAGCAAGTAAAGGAGGCATAGCCCAAAGGAGATGTAAGGTCAAGGTAGGGGTTTTTAAAGTTAGTGTTCCTAGAGCAGAAATGTGTCCAGCGGGGAGAAAGAAAATGATGGTGCAAAAGGAAAAGAATAAATCCTGGACCAAAGTCCTTAAGAAGGTGGGAGGGGAAGGAATCCAGGGTCCAGGTGCGGGGGCTAACCTCTGATGGCAGAAGAGAAAACAGAATATATTGTACTTATAGATGTAAGTAGCTTTGTAGATCATCAGGAAGACAAATTTTGGTCCAGTGAACCCTCTATACCCTGGCACTTGAATAAAAGCTATCCTAAAAGATGATAAGTTCTAGAATTTACCTTCACAAATGCCTTTTAATTGACTAGGAGGCTATTTTTTACTTTTTCTAAAGACTATTTTATTTATTTATTTTTGGCTGTGTTGGGTCTTCATTGCTGCGCGGGGGCTTTCTCTAGTTGCTGAGAGTGGGGGCTACCCTTCATTGCGGTTCGTGGGCTTCTCATTGCGGTGGCTTCTCCTGTTGTGGAGCATGGGCTCTAGGCATGCGGGCTTCAGTAGTTGTGGCATGTGGGCTCAGCAGTTGTGGCTCGTGGGCTCTAGAGCGCAGGCTCAGTAGTTGTGGCACACGGGCTTAGTTGCTCTGTGGCATGTGGGATCTTCCCGGGCCAGGGCTTGAACCCGTGTCCCCTGCATTGGCAGGCGGATTCTTAACCACTGCGCCACCAGGGAAGTCCCTATTTTTACTTTCAAGTGAAAAAACCCCCACAAAAACTCCTTTCCCCTTATAAAATAACAAAATCTGCCCAAAGTATACTTTTATTTTCAGTCACATGTTTCAGTTTGTTCTCCTCCTTTATCTGTTACTAGTATTAAAAAGTACTTTTGCTAACTTCTAGGTAATTCTGAGAACTAATTTGTCTTGGGCCTTGATGCTTGGTAGTTCCCAAATGAGGCAGACAGATTATTTTGCATGATCTAAAGGGGGTAGTATAATGCCCCCTTTAGAAGATGGAAGGTGGAAGAAACTGAGCAAAACAATGAGCTAAGTATCATGAACACCTCTGAGATACTCTTATTTACGATTTTGTGGGAAAGCTTCCCCTAAGGGAAGTGGTAGGTACTCCAGCACTTGGGCAGTTTAAAACACAACTGTAAAAGGCACTAAAAAACATATTAGAGGGATTCATCCTGTAAAAGACCATGGGAAATACAGTACATGGCTAAAGAGAGTTCACTTTTAATTTTTGTGATTTTACAAAATTCATTATATTTGCAGAAAGAGTACTTTGGAGGTGAAGAAAAAGAAAGGGAGTGGAGTTGTCACGCAAATGGTAAAAAAAAAAAATCCCTGTATTTCTTAGTCTTAAAATAGTGAGACAGCTTTAAAAGTGAATTCTATGTCAGAAAATCCAAATGTCATAAATCATAAAAGGTTAAAGCTAGATTGGACATGGAATCTATGGTGAATAAAATACTGTGGCATTTTCACAATATCACTACTCAGCAAACAAGCATACAATCAGTACTTTCTCTTACATTTTTCGAATACCCATTTTGTTCTAGATATTGTGTTCTTGTGATGTATAGACAGAGATATTTGTGTGATAGGGAAAGAATTCAGGGGAAGCAAGACTTCTAATCATTTTCCCATTTGACTTGGGGCAGGCCATTTAATATTCATAGTTTCTCCAGCCACAAAATGGGAAGGATATTTCCTATAATATTTGAATATTGTTACAGATGGAATGTTTGTATCCCCTGCAAATTCATGTGTTGACACCCTCCCCATGTGATGGCATTACTTTGCAGAGATAATTAGGAATAGATGAGGTCATAAGGGTGAGGCACTCAAATGAGATCAGTGCCCTTATGAGAGTTTCTAGAGAGCTTGCTTGCTCTCTGTTCACAGTCATGTGAGGATACCAGCAGAAGCTAGTACAAGCCACCTGGAAAAGGGAGTTCACCAGATTTGATCATGCTGGCACCCTGACCTCTGACTTTGAGCCTCCAGAACTAAGAAATAAATTTCTGTTGCTTATAAGGCACTCAGTCTATGGTATTGTTATAGCAGCACAAACTGACTAAGAGAAATAATAAATGATTCAATATGCCTTGTAAAAGTGAATGTATTACATCAAAAGCACAAATGACAAAAGAAAGAAAGAAATTGGACTACATCAAAATAAAACAATTTGTGCTGCAAATGATACTATCAAGAAAGTGAAATGACAACCCACAGAATGGGAGAGATATTTATAAATTACATGTTTGTTAAGGGACTAATATCCAGAGTATATAAAGAACTCTTACAACTCAACAATAAAAAGACAAATAACCAATTAAAAAATGAACAAAGGATTTGGACAGATGTTTGTCCAAAGATATACAAATAACTAATAAATACATGAAAAGATGCTCAATATTGTTAGCCCTCAGAGGAATGAAAACACAAAACTGCAATGAGATACCACTTCACATCTACTAGTGTGACTATTCTAAAAAAGAGATACTAACAAGTGTTGGTGAGGATTGGAGAAATTGGAACCCTCATACGTTGCTGGTGGAATGTACAATGGTGTGGCGCTTTGGAAAACAGTTTTTCAGCTGCTTGAAAAGTTAAACATAAAACCCAGAAATTCTCCTCCTAGGTATATATCCAAGAGAAATTAAAACAAATGTACACATAAAAACTTACACATAAATATTGATAGCAGCATTATTCATAATAACCAAACAGTGGAAACAACCCAAATGTCCATTAGCTGATGAATGAATAAACAAAATGTGGTATATCCATACAATGGAATATTATTCGGCATTAAAGAAATGAAGTACTGATATATACTGCAACATGGATAAACTTTGAAAACATATGCTAAATAAAAGCAGCTGGACACAAAAAGCCACATAGAGTAGGATTCCATTGGTAGAGACAGAAAGTAGATTAGTGGTTGCCCAGAGGGAGAGGAGGGGAGAATGGGGAGTGACTGTTAACAGGTACAGGGTTTCTTTCTGGGGTGATGAAATGTTCTGGAATTAGTGATGATGGTTGATAACTGTGAATATTCTACAACCATCGTACACTTTAAATAGGTGAATTGTATGGAATACGAATTACATGGCAATGACCACGTTTAAAAAAAGAAGTAAATGTACTGATATCAATGTCAACAGGCGTCTAAATTCTGGCTTACACAGAATTCCTTTCCTGGAGAACAGATATGTAAAGCCAGCAATGGTCTAATTTTACTTACAAATTCCTTACATATCTGGTTGTCAGGTTACTATTTTAAGTAAGTAGCAGGAAAAAAAAATTGTGACTTTTAATTCTGGAATGCAATCTGTAATATTATGGTTAAGTAAACCATCCCATACATTACATTCTTCGTAGGTGGCAAAATCTGGAATTTCATGACACTGTTAAACATTGACCACTGTTTAGACTTGTATATTATAAAATATTTGCATTCTTCAGAGAACAGATTGGTGGTTGCCAGAGGGGGATAGTGCGTGGGCAAAATGGTGAAGGTGGTCAAAAGGTACAAACTCAGTTATAAGAAGTCCTGTGGGTGTAATGTACAGCATTGGGACTATAGTCAACAATACTGTATCATATATTTTAAAGTTGCTAAGCGAATAACTCTTTAAAGTGCTCATTCCAAGAAAAACAAAAAAACAAGTATGTGTGGTGATGGGTGTTAACATATTGCGGTAATCATTTCCCAATATATACGTATGTCAAATCATTATGCTGTACACGTTAAAACTAATATGATGTTTTGATCACACACATTTCAATTAAAATTTTTTTTGTATTCTTGTCCAGGTGAGGACGATGGTTTCTTTTCCTTGGCTCCACAAGTCTTCCTTGTGTTTGTGTATGCACTTCAAAGTTTTCTGGGTCTCAAACCCATTTATACTTTCAAATTTGGAACACACTTAAAAAAAAATCAGAAATTATCTCTCTAAAAGAACAAAGTGAAATGAAATGAAGTTCTGCTTGTGTTAAAGTTTTCTTCCAAATGGGCTTTCCTTGCGGACGAGGAAGAGTCTACGTAGAAAGGTTTTGCAGAATGTGAGCGGTCAGGCTGGTAGAGAACGCTCATCGCAGAAAGGAGACGTTTTCCGTTTCTTTTAGTTCGTTTGGGCGGCATCGTGGACAGTCGAGACGCGTTTGTGAGCCGCTAAAGAGAAAAGCCTGGGAACAACGGAGGCGCTGTGGGCCCGGGTCGCGGGCGGGAGTCCCCTCCTGGCCAATCTTCCCGTTGTCTGCAGGCGCCGTGCCCCGCGGCCTCCGCCATCGCCCGCCCACGTGGCCCTCCCGGGAACCTACCTGGGCCGGGCCCGCGCACCGCCCCCCCGTGCCGTCGCCATGGCAACTCTCCGCCCCGCCCCCCGCGCTCGGCCGGTCCGCCGGCGGTCCCGCTCGCCCCTCCCCCCGCCCCGCGCGGCTGCCGGGGAGAGGGTGGGGCGGAGGCGGGAGGAGACGCAGGAGAGAGGAAATCGGCCGCGCGACGCCCGCGGCCCATTGGCTGCCTTGTCTTGGGGCCAGAAACCCCGCCTGTCTGACGGGGTCACGTGATCCCTTTCAAAGATGGCCGCCCTGTTGTTTTGATGAATAATACTTGGTGGGGCGAGGGGGTAAGACTAGGGGTGGAGGGGTAGGAGGATTTACTCTTCCAGCCAGAACATCGCGAGTTCGGTCCTCCCCCTCCCCCTTGCCCAGGCTCCGGCGTGGAGGCGGGGCGTGGCCGGCCTGCTTTGGGAGGGGAGGAGCTTCCCTCGTCAGTGCTGGGCTCTGCCTGGGCGGCTCTGGGGTCGCCTTGCCTCGGGGCACCCACTCTGCAGTTGAACACTTCCCGCCACGGGGAAAGGGTTGGAAGGAGAGCGCGATCTGCTGGAGGAAGCGCAGCTGCCGCGCCACCACCACGAAGACACAGTAGGCTCCGGGCACGAGGAGAGCTGGAGACCGAGCTCCCTAGTCTGGGTAACCTGGGAAGCAGAGGGTAAAAAGTGGCGCCTTACGATAACCCTGTAGCAGCAGCAGTGGCGGTCAAAGGAGGCTGCTCGTGGCGTAAGCAGCTGTAGGAGTCTCTGGGGCAATTGGAGTGACCGACGCCAAGGCATTTCACTGCCTCTCGTGTTCTTATTTTTTAACCTCTGACTATGCAGTTCTGAAACCTCCCCCATTCGGGGGACCAGACAGCCCGATAGACACCTTCCACTCTCCTCCCGCCCCGGTCTCAAAGAACAGAAGATCTCTCCTTAACGCCTTTCACCATTAAGAGGAAAGCGATGGAGGAGCTGAGCGCTGATGAGGTGAGGAGGTTGGGGGACACCTTGGGAGATTAGTTGGCAACTCTTTGGCGCTTTGGATAGGGTTGATATTGCGCCAGTGGTGCCTGGCCTTTGGGCAGGAATGGAGATGACATTTTCTAAGAATTAAATGAGTCCCTGAGGGGGTCTCCGGTTGTATTCTCTTGTATTCCTTTGCCTTCTTTTTCCATCCTGAACTCCATTTGCCTCTTTTCGAGTCTTCTTTTAGGGTCTAAAGAAGAGGAGAGCATACTGAGGCTTTCATTCTTTTCTTCAGGGTATTTAAGCAAAAAGGGCTAGATTTACATCAAGTTGTGTGTGTGTGTGTGTGTGTGTATACGCGCGCGCTCGCGCATGTGCGTGTGCGCGTGCGCGCCTTACTGCAGAGATCTAAAGAATAATTTGGGGAGGAATCATAATGTATAGGTGTATGTTTTTAAAGGATTTGAAATCCCAAGTATGTGTGGCATTTCACTGTATAAGTTAATTAAACATTACATATGTGTTTGGGGGTGGTCTACAGACAGATTCTTTGATATTTAACAAAATATGCATCTTCTCAATAGCTTCGTGAATTACAGTTAAATTCTAGCAATTTAACAGACCACTAATGGCTTCTGGTATACTTCTCTTTCATTATGCCTTTTTCTAGTTTTTGCCCCTTTCAAACTTGTGTTTTGCTGTAACAGACACTGAACAGGAAGCAAATGACTTTGAAAATTCCCCCTATTATCATTTCTGAAAGGAGTCTTACAGATCCCCTTCTTGATGTTTTCAAGATTATTTAATAATAATAAGAAAAAGTGGCATTTAGGGTACAAGGATTTTCCTGTGACTCTGTTGACTTTTCCCTTCTTTTTTTTTTACAAATAGGGAGCTTCCCTTTCAGGACCCCTGCTGGCCTTATTCTCTTCCACCTACCATTTCTTCCACAGTTCATGTAAAACTTCTCTACAGTATTATGAAAGTAGTCATCCATCAGGTTGGTTGTACTGTAAAACTTCCATGCTTCAGTTTTAGCTGCAGAGCAGTCAATATATTTACCTAGGGACTAAAATTCTCCAGAGATGAGGCAGGCAAGTGGTGGGTTAAGGGTCACATAGGAAAGGAAGCAAATAATTTTGTTGGTTTTGATACCTGGCTTTTTGGAAAGTCAGAATTGCCCATTCTTTGTTACTGACTTTGTTTTCTAAATACATCAATAGTGTAATCTTAAATTAGAAGAATATTGAACAATTTCTTTCATTCAGGTAGGAACTATCAAGAGATCCTCTTAGAGGCACTTTGTTTTGTGTAGTTTTTTTAAAGTGCACCCCCTTTTTTCTTTAACATTAATGCTAGTGGATCATTTCTCTTAAGGCAGAGAGTTTTTTAGTGAGTTTTTTACCTCCAGAAATTACTTTTTTTCTTGACATTCTTTAAATTGTTCCTGGTTTAGAAGTTTTTACATACTTGAGTTTTCACTAAGAAAACCATTAAAGCATACAGACCAGTTAAAGAGCTGTATAATCTGAACTGTAGCTCTTCACTTTATCCAGTCCTTGAGGAAGGTATTAACTTTTTTTTTTTTTTACCGTATATGGAACAAATATAATCATTGTGGAGGAGATAGACATTTTTCAAGGTCAACAAAATATTAAAATAAATGTGAAAAATTAAATTCACTAATATAAGATCAATATAAAATTATGTTCAACAAATTAGTTGGTCTGAACACAAAGGGACAGTTCAATAACTGGTAATTTTACTCTCAGCATAATCTAAAACAAATATTTTATGGGGAAGAAGCTTAAGTTTTTTTTAATCCATTTCCTGTAATTCTGGGATTAGGTGAACAGTTCTCAACAGAGACATTTCCAGAACTTTTGCCTTATTGTTACTCTATTGGTGGAAACTTGGTCTCAGATACGGTAGTTGACATTTATTTGGTTAGAAAATAATACATTTATATTATTGAACACTCAAACATGTGTCTCAGGGTGTAAACAATCAAGACATTGATCTTTCAATCTAAATTAGGAAATTAGGTATGACAGAGTTTCATATTTTAGCAAAATGAAAATATATGAGAATGTAGTCCATGAAAAATAGAGCCTGCTGTAACCAGGGTAGTAGCTTTAGAAGATTTTACATTATGGGTACTTTTTGGTCCCTCTTATAGATTACCTTGAATTCTTGTACTTTTCTTCTCTTGTGCTTTCTAAGTAGAGTATTTCTTTAACTTCAGTGCTGTTTATATAGCACATTACAATGAGCCCTTTGCTGTATAGAGCAGATCCATGACTAAGTTTATTCTCTTCAGGAGCCTGCATTTCAAGGCGTCAGTATTTACATTACATTCATTCTGTACCCTGCTCATGTGTTGTTTTTTTTATACCAAAATGATGCTCTGAGTAGGGCAGGTATTTTAAACTGGTTTTCAACTATGGTGATGATATGTTTTCATTGAAATGATTTTCTTTTTTTTTTTTTGCAAAATCTGTATGACCTAGTTCATCTTCAAGAGGGCTGGCTGGGATTCAGGGTGTGGTCAAGGTTTTAGAAGTTGTCTTCCTTCCCAAATGCAGAATATATGACCTTGGACATTTTAGCAGTGTTTTTTCAGTGGAAAGGGACCAACATTTATTAGCAGTCTTAGAAACCTGCTCTGTGCCAGGCATTTTACAACCATTGTCTCATTTGATAAAACAGTGCAGTCCAGCAGTTCCTTAAATTTTCCTTGTTTTATAGGTGAAGCAGCTGAGAATTAGGTTAAGTCCATAGTGCCCTGGCTTAGAAGTGACAGAATTGGAATTCAAACCCAGGGTTCCTGATCTAAAAGCTCTTTTTACCGTATTTTACTGCCCAACAACTGCCAGTAAATTCACCACAGCTTCTATATAAATATCCTACTAACAGGCTTGATCTGCATAGTTTTTCTGTAAAAGTGTTGTTTTTTATGAATTCATTCATGATGTGATCAAGTTTCTAGTCTTTTTGGTGCTGACTCTCATCACACCCCTCCAAAATCATTCACTCAGCAAACATTTTTTAAAAAGATGCTGTTGGGGCTTCCCTGGTGGCGCAGTGGTTGAGAGTCCGCCTGCCGATGCAGGGGACACGGGTTCGTGCCCCGGTCCGGGAGGATCCCACATGCCGCGGAGCGGCTGGGCCCGTGAGCCATGGCCACTGAGCCTGCGCATCCGGAGCCTGTGCTCCGCAACGGGAGAGGCCACAACAGTGAGAGGCCCGCATACCGCAAAAAATAAAAATAAAAATTAAAAAGAAAAAAAGATGCTGTTGCTTTGTGACCACCTAGAGGGGTGGGATAGGGAGGGTGGGAGGGAGACGCAAGAAGGAGGAGATATGGGGATATATGTATATGTATAGCTGATTCACTTTGTTGTAAAGCAGAAACTAACACACCATTGTAAAGCAATTAAACTCCAATAAAGATGTTAAAAAAAAAAGGTGCTGTGCATTTCCAGCAATGTGTTAGGTAGGTTAGGAGAAACACAGTCTTTTTCTTAAAGAAATTATTTAACTGGGGTTAGGGGATGGGTAGAGATAGAGGTAGCTAGGAGTCCAGCAATTACAATACAGGGTGCTAAGAGCTGTTGTGGACCTATGCACAAGACAGTATGAAAAACAAGAAGGGAGCCCTGTTGGCTTAGCGTCTTAGCGAAAACTTTCAAGAAAAAGCGATGCTTATGCGAAGGGCTCTTGAAACCGGCTGTGAAACTGGGGAGCTCAGGAAACCACAAGAAGTTGTGGGACTGGAGACAGGATTTGCCTGAGGGAGTGGCCGCAGGCAGACAGGCATCAGGTCTCCGAGGGTTTTCAGAAATGCTTAGGAGTTTGAACTTTCTCAGTGAGACTATCAGAAGCCTTTGAGGGATTTTAAGGGATTCGAAAGATAACTGGCAAGGGTGTCGAAGGTGGATAGGAAGAAGGTGACTGCTGTTGCTATGGGGACCAAGGCAGTGGAGCCTCAAGCAAGGCCTTGGCAGTGGGAACGGAGGAGAACAGACATCAGAAATATTGAGGATCTAAGTTAACCCACTTCTGATGATAAGTTTGATGTGAAAGAGGTGGACGCAGGGGGAGAAAGAGAAAGATGACTCCTTGGTTTCTAGTTTGGGAGAAGGATGGCTTGGAGGAGAGAGAAGGAATTCCAGACAAGGAGCAGATTTTGGAGAAAGCAGATTTGTTCCTTTGGACCACTGAAAGATGAGCTGACATAGAGGCGCCAGCCCTGGCCTTTCTGCTCTTAACATCTCCATCTCTGACCTTTTCTTTCTTTGTAACAGGCCTCAGGACCTAAGCTCACTTTTTTTCCAGTAGATCATTGCTAACACTCACTTGATAACCAGGATTCTCCTTCCTCAAGCCTGGAAGGAGAGTGGGATGTTGCCTCCCAGGCCCCTTCTCCACTCCTTTTTGTTCATTTTAGCCAAGAGACAGAGAATGGTAATGATAATAGTTGACATTTATGAAGCTCTTAATATGTGCTAAGCACTTAACTTGCTCAGCAAGGTTGGTATTAATAGCCCCGTTTTACAGATTAAAAAGTTGAGGCTGATAGAAATTAACTTGCCAAAAGGTGGACAACGAGGAAGTGGTAGAACCTGGATTCTAATCCAGAGTCTGATCCCAGAGTTCTTAATCCCTTTGCTAAACTACCTCCAAAATAGGAATAATCTCAGCCAGATGTAATGGTTACGGCATTTTTATTGTCCCTCTTGAGATGGGAAGTGGAAGCCCTCGTTATTGCTAAGAGTGGAGCTTATCAAATAGCCCTCTACTCTTTTAGGGGAAAAAGACAGGAAGACTTCTGACAGCAGGTCCTTGGGTCTTCAGGCCTGTGCTTGGCACAGAATGCATTTTCTCAGAAGGTACTTGTGGTGTGTCCAGGTGGAGAGAGCTTCCTGTAGCAGCTCATTCAGTGATACTTGCTGTTTACTTGCTGCATGTCAGACACCACACGAGCCTTGCTTGCATGGAGCTCCTTTCTAGTGGGAGGAGACGTGATAAACAAATACATACACATAAGATGTCATTTGGTGACAGTGCCACGGAGAAAAATAAAATAGGCTATAAAGGGATGGAGAGCAATGCGAGGAGTGTGTGCAATTTTAGGAGGTGACTTTCAATCAATTCTGAGGTGCCCCACCCTTTTTACTTCACATTTTCACATCTTTGAAATTGGGATGCTTCTTGGTGTAATCACGGTTGGCCACGTGGTAGTTGTGAAAGTTGTCATTTCCTGTTTATGTGTAAACCTGGTTATACCTGTTCATGTTGTTGTACCTTCAATTAAATGCTGTGCATGATAAATATAGTTGCTATTTTAAATGCCTCCCCCCAAATTACACTTTGATTAGCAGTGAAAGCATATGTTACTTTGTATGCAGAGAGAAATGGAAATAGCAGTGGGGTCTCAATTTGATATTAGTAAAGAAAACAAAGAAAATGTTGGTGAAAGAATGACCACAATTTCATATTTTATTGCAAAGCAGCAACCAAGTGCATTAGGGAGCCGTAGAAAGGCAGAAATCCACAAGTCTCTGAAGCTGTGTCACATTTTGAAATTGAAGATACAGTTAGAAGGACTGCCTTTTACACCCAGGCAATGCAATTGAAGGTCAGAGACACTCCACCTTCTCAGAAAGAAATTTCAAAGCAATGAGAGGCTGGTGTAACTGATTACTACTCTGGCCTGGTCTGTTGTTAAGGTATTTTGTTGTGGTTTAATGGACAGTAGTTTTTTGTCTTGGTGGTGCAAAAAACAACGGTGCGGTTTACAGTCAGTGACATTTTGTATTTGATGACATATGGTATATGCCCAGCTTTGTTTTAGATCATGAGGATGTATGAATGAACAATACAGGCAGAAATCCTTGCCTGCATGGGGCTTACATTCTGAATTATGTTTTTTTTTTAATTTATTAATTAATTAGTTTATTTGGCTGCGCCGGGTCTTAGTTGTGGCATGTGGGATCTAGTTTCCTGACCAGGGATCGAACCCGGGCCCCCTGCATTGGGAGTGTGGAGTCTTAACCACTGGACCACCAGGGAAGTCCCTGATTTATGTTTTAAAAGAATCACTGTGGCTGCTGTGAAGAGAATAGATAGAGGGGGAAAGAGTGAAAATGGAGAGAAAGGTTAGGAGGCCAGTGCAGGGGTCCCAGGACCAGGGTTTGTAGTGGAGAAGGTGAGAAAAGGTCAGATGGTCAGATATTTTGTGGGTAGAACCAATAGGATTGGGTGATGGGATGGATGTGGAGTGGAGTCAAGAATGGCCATCTGAGCTGGGATGTCATCGAGTGGACCGTTGTAACAGTTGAAGTAGCACGACACGAAATAGCAGCAGCTTAAACCAGATAGATGTTTATTTCTCTCTAAATAGAAGCCTGGGTAGGAGGCTGGGGCTGCTGTGGCAGCTTCGCGCTCATTAGGGGCCCAGGCGCCTTCTGTCCTGTTGCACCAACTCTCCTAACGTATGGCATCCATCTTTTGGTCCACGTCTGTCTGCACTGTAGCCAGAGGGACGAGAGGAGAGGGGAAGGAGAAGTCATGCTCCTCGTTAATGGCACAGCTTGGAAGTTGCACAGATCACTCACTTCTGCTCATCTCCCATTGGCCAGAACCTAAGTCACGTGGCCACGGCTCCTGGCTGGGAAGCTGAGAACTGCAGTTCTTACTGGGTAGCTGTATGCTCATCTAAAAGCTCTCTCACGTTAGAAGGGGAGTACAGTCAAGGCTGTTCTGTTCAAGCCCTTCTTCTGAAACCTAAAACACACGCTCTGCTTTCCTAAAGAGGCAGCCTTCAGTTGAGTCCAGAATCTCTGGGCGATATACCATCCAGGAACCTTTAGATTAAAATGCAAGTTATCAGCTGCTTTCCCCTCCCCGCGCCCCCGCCCCGCCATGTGCTGTGGTGGAGTAGGATAGGATCATGGAAATAGCTACCATTTCGAAAAGGGAAGAATGGGGAGTACAGATCCCTCACTGGTCCACAGCCATTGTCAGCTCCTGCCAGGCTGTGGTAGGGGGTCTCCCTGCCTGGGCAGTGGTGGGAGTTCCTGAATCAGTCCTTTGGGGCCAGGTCATTGGAGAATATCCCCTTCCTGGGGCTGAACAGTGTCTCCAGCTTGTTTCTTTCAGGAGCCTGAAGGAGTTGGCTTTTTCAACCCTACTTGATCCCCAAATTACCAGACTCTGAGCAAACTTAGACTAGACTGTGGACGTGCCTTAGGCAGACCTGTTTTCCCTTTTATCTCTGCAGGCAAATCGGCAAACTGCAGCTTGAGTCTGTCTCATTCTTGCGGAACTTCTTGCTTAAAGTGGCAAGAAGCCAATAGGCACCCAAATTCCGAATTGTTCAACCAGTTCCCCTAGAATTGTAGGCCGTGTAGGCATGCAGGCTATTTTCTGAGGTGTCACAGGTTTTACCAAACGTTTTATTGTGGCCTAACAAGGTTACCGGCCTTCCATCCTGCAATATCTGTGCCCATGCTGAGCCCTAAGCCTCTGCCACGTATTTATATTCTGTTTAGGTTGATTACTTCCAGGTTCCAAATTCTATATATTAGTTAAGGTATTGGTTTGATTGCTGCAGCAGAGAGAGCCAAAATAATAATGGTTTAAATAAGATAGAAGCTTATATTTCTTTTAAGTAAAAATCTGGGTAGGCGGTTGAGAGCCGGTTTAATAATTCCATGATCACTAGGGAGCCAGTTCTGTTTAGTGCTGTGTTATCCTCTGTATGAGGCATCTAGCTTGTAGTCCAAGATGGCTGCTTCAGTGCCTACACGCACATCTGCATTCCAGTCCTCAGGGACCAAAGGGGAGGACATGTTCCTGTCTGTCAAGGGCATGATCAGAGATGTCACACATCATTGCTTACATCTCCTTGGCCAGAACGTAGTCACGTGGCCATAACCAAATGCAAGGGTGGCTGAATGTATAGGAGGAGGAAGCAACTAGCTATCTCTACCACAGTGATGCCAAGAGTTTTAGCCTTCACAGTTTGAAAAATGGAGTTGCTCTGTACTGAGGTGGGGAACACTGAAAGAGGAGATTAGAGGGAGAAATTAAGCTATCTGTTTTGGTCGTATTCTTGTTATATTGTTTATTATTTGTCCACTTGGAGATGTTAAGTAGGTTGTTGGATGTATGTTGGGCTTGCAGTTCAGGAAGAAGGCTGGGGTTGGGGATACCAATCAGGACGTTGTCAGTATATTTAAAATCATGAGAATGGACAGATGACCTAGGGAGTGAGCCTAGATAGAAGAGTGGAGGTCAGAGGACTGAGCCTTGAGCCTCTCCAGCATTTAGAGATGGGAAGGAAAGAAGACCCAGATGACTTCGCTGGTGGTGCAGTGGTTAAGAATCCACTTGCCAATGCAGGGGACACGGGTTCGAGCCCTGGTCCGGGAAGATCCCACATGCCGCGGAGCAGCTAAGCCCGTGCACCACAACTACTGAGCCTGTGCTCTAGAGCCCGCAAGCCACAACTACTGAGCCTGTGTGCCTAGAGCCCGTGCTCTGCAACAAGAGAAGCCACCCCGATGAGAAGCCCCTGCTCGCCATAACTAGAGAAAGCCCGGGCGCAGCAACAAAGACCCAACACAGCCAAAACTAAAATAAATAAAAATAAATTAATAAAGAGAAAAAAAAAGAGGACCCAGAAAAGAACTGACAAGGGATAGCCACTGAGATAGAAGGAAAGACAAGAGAGCCTGGAGTTCTGGTGTCCAGGAGAAGAAAGTGTTTCATGACAGAGGGCAGTGTTCAGCTCTGTTGAATGCCAGTAAAGTAAATTAAAGGAAGACCAAGACTCAACGATGGGATTTGGCAACGTGGAGGTCATTAGTGACCTCGACAAGACCAATTTCATTGCTGAATAGGTTCAAGACAGAATAAGACAGAACGGGATGGGAGAGTACATAGCTCAGAGTGAGGTATCAGCTCCAGGGGCATACTGGGGAGCCATCCATACACTGTGAAGCCATGGGTTTAAAAAGTGGGAAGAAGATATTTGGCGAACATATCTATCTATCTATTTATTTATTTATTTATGGCTGCGTTGGGGCTTTGTTGCTGCGTGCGGGCTTTCTCTAGTTGCGACGAGCGGGGGCTACTCTTCGTTGCAGTGCACGGGCTTCTCATTGCAGTGGCTTCTCTTGTTGCGGAGCACGGGCTTTAGGCGTGTGGGCTCAGTAGTTGTGTCTCACAGGCTCTAGAGCGCAGGCTCAGTAGTTGTGGCGCACGGGCTTAGTTGCTCCACGGCATGTGGGATCTTCCCGGACCAGGGGCTTGAACCTGTGTCCCCCGCATTGGCAGGCGGATTCTTAACCACTGTGCCACTAGGGAAGTCCCAGGACATATCCTTTTAAATTTTATCTTTTACCATTTCCTATTATGATCACTAATTCCTTTATTCATTCAATAAATATTTACTCTTTACTCTGTTCCTCTCTTTCCCGAGGTAGGAAGTAAAGGTGTGCAGGTAGATTTGTATATTATTCCTAGCAGGGTGTTTGGGGCCTGAAGAGTTCCAAGTGTAAATTTTGAACCATAATCTGGGCACACTGAATCATACTACAGTTAATCTTTAAAACATTTAAGAAAGAGTGGCAAATAGGTATATGATAAAGTATTAATTTTGTTTGTGTAGTTTCAGCAAATATATGTGGGATGTTTACTCTCTGCTGGGTATTGAGGGGTACATGTGTGGAGATACCGTCTCAAATATGAGTGAGACCTGGTCTTCACCTTCAGTGAGCTTGTACTGCAATGGGGAGACAGGAACACAGCCAACTCCAAGTAGAGTTCAAGGGCTGAAATAGATATTTAAGTAAAGGAATACAGTTGATGGAGCAGTGAATCCTGACTGGGGAAATCTGGGAAGGGCTCTGGGAGGATTTGAGTTAGTCTGTAAAGATGATCAGAATTTTTGACATTTAGAAAAATCTGTGGTGAGGATAAATGTTTCAGTTATTTCTTACTCTGGGCAAACTCTGTTACATTCACTCTTTGAAATTGATTGTAAAATTTTTAGAAGCACTGAAGAAGCATTGGAGATGGTGAAAAAATCTCTGATATTGGTGGGTGTTTTGGGGTCTGAAAGGTTTTGCCATGTGATTATCGAGCACAGCCAACTGTGTAACCCCAAACGCTCCTAAACCAGTAAGTGAGCAGAAGCTGGAGGAGGAGGAGTTGAGGAGAAATAGGAAGAACAGAAAAGGTGTTTCATTAAAATCGCTTCTCCTATCCTGATATTAATCACACTGGCTGGAATTGTCTATTTGTTTGGCGTATCTCCTACTGCAGCATAAGCCCTGAGTATTCTTGTTTTAACTGTTTTTTAGCCATCTCTTAGCACGGGGCTTGACACAGGGTGCCCCACGGTAAATAGTGGCTGAGTTCACGAATTGACTACAAGGCGTCTTTCCGTGACTCCCGGTTCTTGTGCTGCAATCGTTTTTTGTTTTGTTTTTGCTGTTACTACGTAAAATTACGTTAGGTTAAGATAGGCACTGGAAAGAAACCTTATTGTCAGAGCTGTGAGTCAGAGTCAGATGTACCTGGGTGACCCAGGGCAAAGTACTTTCTGAGCCTCAGTTTCCTCACTTGTAAAATGGGGGTCTGCATACCTATCCGTGGCATTGTTCTTCATATTAATTGCAGTGATACATAAGGTGCTGAGCTCAGTGCCCTGGCAGAGCATGGAGGGACATATTAGCTCTCATATGTCCCTTCCTGGGACAAATTATCTCTCTTTTCCAGAGTAAGATTAAGTTGTACATGGTAAGAATTTTAGTTGGTGCTCATATAGCACCTACCAAGCCCTTTGCACATAACAATGCGGAGAGCGTAAAAGGAGGTCTCTTACTTGTTAAGGTAGCAAATAGGCTGAGGCTTGTGTGAAAGGTTGGGTTGGAATCCTCTCCCCCAGCTCCTTAAGCTTCCTAAAGTCTCTCCTCACCCAGCTGCCATCTTTTGTGTGAAGCCACAGTGTTATCACTTGGCACACCTCCTCTTCCTTTTTCCTAAAATCTGGAGTGATCAGGTGGCCTGCATGTACTAAGGGGGTGAAGGAAGAGCGAGGAAGTTTGAAAGGAAGGGAACTGTGCAGACAGGAGAAACACGCTGCGTATCAGGACCAAAACCCAAAACATGAGGTGATTCAGTCTGCTCAAGTCAGATGACGTGTTTTGTCTTCTGAAGGGACTGTCCCCTCCTGCAGGGCTGGAGAAGGGGAATCTCTGAATGGGATGACACTGTGCGAACTGCTTACCAGCTGCCCAATCTTTAGCATCATTTGAAAACAGTAGTCAGGCTGGGCAAAGAGGTCGCTTTTGAGTCCTAGTATTGAGAATATCTGGCCTTGACTTAATTAACTTTCTAATTAAACATTGTGAAATGTATTCAGTGCACATTGTTTCTTTGCTCCCTGTCAGTGTTTGGTATAGATTCTAGATGTGTAATACTGTCATGGTAATTAGTTAAATTTTCTGCCTAGATGCGATGGCCCTTTGCTTTTATGGGTCTTTTTGGGAGCTGAACTCCTTGGATTTCCAAACAAATCATCATGCACATCTGTTGTCTGCCAGACACTCTTCTAGGGTCATATTAGGTCAGGGTCTTTGGTCAGACCTCTCTCTATACTTGTCACCAGGGCTGGCTTCGCGGACATGTGACCTGCAGTCAGAAGTGCCCCACACTTGGTCGAATGCACTGCTGTTGCTGTCCTGAAATTTTTAATACATTTGAGCAAGAGGCCCTGCATTTTTATTAGGCCCCAGGCCCCACAAATCCTGTAGCTGGTCCTGGTTTGTCACTGACTTTCTCTGTCCAGGTGGGTATATGTCTGGGGAGCGTTTGGTTAGAACCAAGCTTATAGAAAACCGTATGAAAGCTCATCAAAGACCGATGTTCAGGTTTTAATGGAAAAAATATTGATATATGTCTGACTCTAATGCCATGTCATTAAGAGAATTTCTTGAAATTTTTAACAAGTTTCTACTTATACACAATATTGAATCTTTGGATAACTCATTAAACTTCATCAAATAGATTCACTTTTTTTTAATCAATATTTTTACATAGAGGCATTTACTTCCATATTATCGTTTTCATGTTGCGTATCTTATTTCTCCAATCTCAATGAAACCTCTTTTGTATTTTATCAAATACATTGGTCATATTTTTTTAGTATAAACACTTGTTTTCATGAATTATGGATTGTTGTATTTAAAAACTATAATTCGTGTTTTAAAATTTAAAAATTTTTTGATTAAAAAGTGTTATCCAACAGCTAGTTTTCTATATTATTAGTGCTTATCTGTAAATACTTCTTTGTGCTGGCCAATCAGGTATTATGATTGACCCAAAATAATCATACACAGCTTTCTCATTTTCAAAAATAATAAAGTACATTTAAGGTTAGAGATGGGAAAATTCTGTATGTATGAATGCCCTGGTGGGAAAAACTTATTTCTGAGAGGGAAATGAAAATTGGTGGAAAATTTAAAAATATCTAACAACCTTTATAATCTACTGAGTAGAACTTTTTATGTGTGATTTAATTTACCCATAAAATTATCCTGTTTAGGCTATTGAGGGATATGAATATTTAGAAAAAAGCAGGTAGTAAAGTTTTTTTTTTTTTTGGCCACGCCATGCGCATGCAGGATTTTAGTTCCCCAACCAGGGATCGAACCTGTGTCCCCTGCAGTGGAAGTGCGGAGTCTTAACCACTGGACCGCCAGGGAAGTCCCTTTTATTTTTTTAAAATTAATTTAAAAAAATTTTGAGGCAAGATGAAGGAAAAATTTTAAATGCTAAAAAGCAATAGCAAAACCCTTTTACCTTACTGTATATAGATCTGCCAGAGGAATTTACACTTTGGTTTCAGCAATAATTATTTTGTGGGCCAGTTAAAAAATGTTAACATTCAATCTACACAGAGAAAAAAATGTATAGCCCCTTTGAGCTTTGAACATCAGTTATGTAGAGTAGACGTTTAGAGTGTCATTTACGACAGTTTTGTTTTAGGATGCTACCGTATGACAGCATATATATGTTTATGTTTGGTGAACATTAATTAATTAATTAGCTTTCCACTTTTATGTTAGTTAACCTTTTAGTTATGATAAATACAGACCAGGCATCACTTCCGTGGAGTTTCATCACAGGAGTGCCCAATTTTTTTTTCCTTCAAGGCCAACTTGGGGCAGATGGGTTGGTCATCTGCAGGGGCTTTTGTGTGTTTGTTCTTTTTTACTTTGTATAAATGTCCTCACACTCGAATAGTTTGGTGATTTCTGGTCTAGGGAAATGCGGATAAAGCAGCCTTTTGCCTTGAGATGTTATGATTAGAATGGCTTGTGAGTGGGAGAATTTTAGTGAATGCCAAGTGGAAAATATGCTTGTGAAAGTGTCCCATTAGACACCTCTTAGTCTTTTTTTTTGGTAATTTTTTTAAAATTAAATTTATTTAATTTTGGCTGCATTGGGTCTTCGTTGCTGTGTGTGGGCTTTCTCTAGTTGTGGCAAGCGGGGGCTACTCTTTGTTGCGGTGCGCGGGCTTCTCATTGTGGTGGCTTCTCTTGTTGCGGAGCACGGACTTTTTGGAAGTCCCTCTTTGTCTTTCTTGATGTTAATGTGGACAGGTAACAAAGCACATTGACCCGTACTGGAACGAGATGTTTATATGAAAGTATTGCCATTTCTGTTTTTAAAAAGGGCTGAGTGGCATTTGGGATGATGCTTAACCTGTAGGAGGAACTTAAACATTAATGATCCATGTTAGGAAGGAAACCTTTATTCATATCAAGAATATGATGGGGCTTCCCTGGTGGTGCAGTGGTTGAGAGTCCACCTGCTGATGCAGGGGACACGGGTTCGTGCCCCGGCCCGGGAGGATCCCACATGCCGCGGAGCGGCTGGGCCCGTGAGCCATGGCCGCTGAGCCTGTGCGTCCGGAGCCTGTGCTCTGCAACGGGAGAGGCCACAACAGTGAGAGGCCCGCGTACCGCAAAAAAAAAAAAAAAAAAAAAAAAAAAAAATATATATATATATATATATATATATGATGGACAGGAAATGGCCAGAAGTCAGTGTTTTCTCCCTCTGAAAGAGCCCGCTTTCCCCATCCCTGCTATATAGATCTGCTAGAATATTGGCGTTGGAGTGTTCAGAGTTGGTGTGAATGTAGAACTTTGGTAGAGATTAGAGAAAACGCACGAACCCTGCCCCAGAAGAATTTACACTTTTGTTTCAGCAATAATTATTTTGTGAGTCAATTTAAAAACTCTTTCCACATAGCTGGGCTTCAGGAAATTCTTTAAAATGTTTAATACTGCCTGTTTCACTCGGTCATTCTTAAGTGACCAGGAACCATTCTGTGAGAGAGTGTCAGAAGTAGCTGCTACTTGGTCTGTAGGCTCTTCTCGTCTATTTAAGGGCCACCAGGGAAGCCCTGTAAGAATCATTTTTTAAAAGTCAGATCGAGTTAAAATGATCCTACCCTCAGGCTGTTTCTCTGCTCTGTAACGTTAGGCTCTTGATTCTAGTGGTTTCTCCTAGTTTCACAGTCAGCTAATAGATCCGATGTTTTTCACAGATCTGATGTAGCTGTGCTGTTCATTCATACCGTTTGGGTGAAACAGAGCCCTGAGCCAAAGGAAAACAGCGTCTGAGCCTAAAAGGGAGGTGGGCAGAACAAAAGGATGGGGGAAACTTGGAGGCTGAAGCTACAAAAAAACAATGACTGTTTACTGTGTGTCAGGTGGGTGCTTGGTTTGTTCAGCAGATATCTACCGAGTGCTCTCTGCTGTAGGCATTGTTGTCGCTGCTTGGGCTGTGGCGGTGAGCACGGTAGGCCAGGTCCCTGCTCTCCTTGTGCGGCACCGCGGGGAGGTAGGCCATACGCCCATGAAGAGAGACCAGCCCGGGTAATGTGTTGCGTTACCTTTATCTCTGATGACTGTCTTGCAAGATGAGTGATATTTATATCATCACCTGCTTCCAAATGGGGAAACCAAGACCCAGAGAGGTAACACAGCTGGAAATGGATGCAGCTGGGATTTTGACCCAGAGCTGGCCCCAGGAGAGCTCGTCCGTCCCGTTGAAGGCTGTGAAGACGGCACCTGGCGCAGCGATCGCTCACCCACTGCGCTCGGTCTCTTGTTTTACTTCCTCTTTTTTTCCCCCTTGTTTTACTTTCAAGCGGAATGCTTTTTTAAAAAAATTGCTCTAATATCAAATGTTGATGAAGAGTCTAGAATAAGTATTGTTATAAGCCGTTTATTATTTTAATTCGAAGTAATACCGTTAACTAATATTTTCAGTGTTACAGGGTGACTCAAGAAAGTACTTTGGATAATCAGGCAGCTTATGCCTTTGGTTCTTAGCTCTCTCCCTCTGGCAGAACGTGCTTAGGCACATACCTAACACATACCCAGGTTCTCCATACTATTGATCAGATGCAGAAAATATTGACATCAGTCATTTTTGTTGGACTTTATAAAACTCCATGTAATGAAAAACCCTGTAATCACTGCCTGGCACTGGAGAATTACTAAGGGTCAAACCTTTTTTCTCCCTGAGACAAAACAGTTTATAGTCTCTTTTCTAATGACAATAAAATCATTTCTTTGTCATGAGCCAGACTGTGGGGATGGTGGTTAGACTAGTTACGTAGGTGTGAGTGTCCTATGGTAAAGCAACCAGGGTAGTAGAGTTCAAAAGACAGTTAGTTTGAAAATTGTGTATTTTGCCAGCGACTGCTGGAACTTGGCCTCTGTAAGAATTTTGTACTTTATTTTTGAGAGATTTACTCAACTAGGAAAGTACTCATGGAGGAAGTCGGATAACTTACCTTGTCTGCATTCCTTTCGCAGGGAAGGGAAGGGGAGCCTGGCAGGCAACTGAGTGGATGTAGGTAAAGACAGACGCTGGAATAGAGGGGGCACCGGCCCGGGGGTGCTGAATGCAGGACAGCGAGACAGATAGCAAGTGACCACGAAATGGTCGTGTCCAAACCAGGACTCTTCCGAGCGTGGAAGGGGCTCTGTTAAAATTAGACAGGAGCACCTGGAGTGCACTGCTGGGATCCATGGTCCCCCTGCTGTGTGTGACACGTTTGGGCTGGGGAGGAGTGTTTGGGAAAAGCACTGATGCTTTAAGGTTTTAATCTGGGAGTCAGTCGTGAACATGGTCATCATATCCTTTGGAGAGGAAATGCAGTAGAGAAAGCAGGCTTCTTGTAGCTTTGAGTAAACATTTATTGAGTTGGGTGGGTAATCTGGAAAGAGAAGCAGAAAATGATTGGAAGACAGATTGCAGAGGTGACATGACTGGTCTACTGTTGTCTCTCTCTGCTGTGCTTTGTGTGTCCTGTGGCAGGTTTCAGCTGATAGGAGGGCTTGGTCCTTTATTTGGAGTATGGGATCTGGGCTCATTGAGCTGTTAAATTCATGTGTTACAACTTACGGTGCACAGTCACAGGAATGCGACCAGCTGTCTGTTCCTTTCTTCTGATACCTCCCTTTTATGACTTGCCATTAAAGGAAGGGTAGAGAACTGCAGATTCTACAATTAAATGTACTTTAGGTTCATTGTATTATGAGGCAGAAATAAAAATAGGAAACAGAAGGTAGAAGCAAAATCTTTGTTCAGAATCTCACCATCCAGGGATACCTGTAGTTTACATTTTGGTGTATATACTTTCTTCCACTATTCCACTATTTTTTCTAGGTTAGGTATTTTCCCCCCACAACTAAACCTTCTAACATATATATATTTTTTTGTCCCTCTAGAGTCATAGATTTTTGGAAATTGATTTTAGAAAGTTTTCTAACCTACCCTCTTCGTTTAAAATTATTTTTTTCTGATTATAAATTCAGTAGTATAGATTCACTGAATTCTGCATGATTCATTGTCGAAGACTTCCATAATCAGGAATAAAGGGAAAAGCAAGAATTACCTGTAAACCTGTTATCCAGAGAGAACCATTGTTAATTTGGCGGGGGGATTGCCTTCCCGGATTTTCTCAGTGTGTATATACTTCGCATACTCTGCTGTTTCCTACCTTTGTACCTCTGCTCTATCTAGCGTCCTCCCTCTTGAACATTACAAGTTTTGATTAATAAAATGTCCAGTTCACTCTGGTTCGAAAAACAAGATGCCACCTCTAGTCCTGCATTCCCCTCTTGCTGTCACTTGATCCCTTGGCTCTACTTTCACAGACTAGGCTCTTACAAGGGTAGATCTCTTATCCCCACTCATTTTTCAGTCCCCCCTCCTTTCCTGTGCTTTTTGGGGAGGCTTTTTCCTTCATCTTTCCACTTAGATTGCTCTTGCTAAGACCACCTGATTGACAAATCCCTTGGCACTTTTCAGAATGTGTTATTTAACCTCTCTTTGGATTTTGACCATGGTGACCACTTCTTCTTTTCAAAGTCTCTTCCTTTGGATATCATGGGGATACAGCTTTTCTTGACTTCTTTCTTTCTTTTCTGTCTCCATCACAGACTGCTCTTTCCTGTATACCTTAAATGATGATGTTTCTCAGGATTCTACTCTCGAATCCCTTCATTCCCTACCTTCAAGGTATATCTGTTGAATGAGTGAATGCATGCACGAATGAATACCCTTTTACTGGGCCTTCACTTATTTATTCTCCAGGTACTTATTTAGTGCTCCTGTGGTCCATGCTCGATTCTGCAGTCCTCAGGAGATGGATATGAACTAGATAGCAAATTTCTGCTCTTGGTACCTAGAGTTATCTGCCATGTAAGTGTTGGTACTGATGACTTGCAAGTACGTATCTCCTGCCTGCGATCTGGACCCAAATCTCCAGCCGCCCCAGCCTGGCAGACAGTGAGGGTGCGTGTCTTCTCAGCAGCTATACTTCTACACACGGCTC
The DNA here is from genome assembly GCF_059928025.1 of Delphinapterus leucas. Classification (NCBI taxonomy): domain Eukaryota; kingdom Metazoa; phylum Chordata; class Mammalia; order Artiodactyla; family Monodontidae; genus Delphinapterus; species Delphinapterus leucas. Next base: position 182,945,429 of record NC_143129.1, on the reverse strand, counting down.
TGCTTTGGGGTATCACTGGAGGGCCACTAAGACTTGCTTCAGCTCAGTGCTCACTAGGAGTTCTGTTGAGGGTACATGTTTATGGGGGATCGAGTGAAGGATATGCAGCCCATTCATCCCCTGAGGAAGTGCTTTTTAATCTGTTCTGAGTCAGGGACCTCTTTACAAATCTTATGAAAACTGGAGATCCTCGTGACCCTCAGATTTTGAATCCGTGCCCTTAGTACTCTGAAGTCTGTCCTAAAATCAAGCCAGGCCACAAAGGTGGGGCAAGGCCCTCCTTCCTCATTCGGGCCACTCTAAACTGGATTGCTTCCTCTGAGTCATATTTTGGCATTAGCATCTGCCGATACGGAATATGTGATATGTGTTGTCGCTCGCATACTGTGTTGGTAAACTACATGCATAATGTGTACTAATCTCCCTTCTGGCTTTATCTGATTTTTTCTGTCATCATCTTATTTCTGTCCTAGTTTCCTTATCTATCAATGTTTGATTTTAACTTAATTAAGTAAATTAAAAATGTATTTTATGTGGTTTTTTTGTTAATCATTTTCGATCCTTGTTAGAACAAGGAAATGATAACCATAAATAAAACAAATGTCAGCTGCCTATAGGGCATTTCTGTTTAGATATTCTTACAGGCATCTCATACCCAGTAGTCTAATCATGACTCATCTTCTCTTCATAAAAACCCCTCCCTCTGTATTCTCAAGTTTTAGGAATTTTACCATCCACTTAGGTATCCTGGCCCGAAACCTAGACTCTCCACCCTTCCTCACATCTCACTTCCAAAATAATGACCGAGTTCTGTTGATTATACACATTAAATATCCCTGGAACTGTCGCTTGCAGCGTCCCCCTTGCCCAGGCTTGCTTTGTCCTGCCTTAGTCCATTCTTCACATGGTAACTAGAGTGATGTGTTTTAAAAGATAAATCTGACCCAGTCACTCCTTCAAAATCTCTTCCTTGCCGTCATGAAAAAGTTCAGCCTTAGGATGGTATTCAGAGCTCACCATGGGCTTGCCCCAGCCTGTCTTTCCTGCCTTGTGTCTTGCTTTGGCCATTCACACGCATCTTTAAGAAGCAGCCCAGAATTCCCTAAACACTGTGTGTTCTCACAAAGCCTCCCCACCGTTGCCAGTGCTCCTGTGTCCCTTTGCTTGCTGAGTCCTACCTGTCCTGAGGCAGAAACTCTAGTCAGGTAACGTGCACAGCGTGTTATGTTGTAGAATTTGTATGTTGCTTGACTTTCAAGATTACTCTTTGGGCTGATTCAGAAATGACTTACTATAGTTAGCGAAAGTGATTTTGAGCCCTGAAAACCTAATAGTGAAAAAAGCCAGGTGTTATTCTGTGCACAAACTATTGATCATGTCTTTGGGGAACTGAGTATTTATAAACATGTACACAGTAAGTAATACAGCAGCTTATCCAGCTTAAGCAAAAATAGGATTTATTTTAAGGATACAGGGGTCCTCCTTCTGAGCCCAGGGACAGAAGGATAGCTGGGTCACGGGAAGGAACTGGAACCTGGAATCGGAACGCTGCCAGGGCTTCCTTTGTCTTGGGTTTGTGCTTCATTGTAATCGCCCCTTGTACACACTGTGCATTACCTTCCCGCTGTCTCACTGTCTCATACTCATGGGCAACCCTGGCTGCTCCAACTTCATGCTTACTGTGTGCAGCTGAACACGGCTAGAGAAAAGCCAAGCCGGGTGGGCTGGTAGGTGTAATTTTTCTCTCAAGTTTTTATTCTGAAAATGTTCAAATCTGCAGAAAGATTGATCGAGTCACCTGGATGGATTCATCGTGTGTTAACGTTGCCTTGTTCCGTATTCACTTAGTATGTAAGTGTGTGTGTGCATGTAAACATACATACGTAAACATACATGTTGGTTTTGACTGAACTGTTTGAAAGTACAGAGACCCATAAAGCAGAGATGGGGGACAGGAGGTGGCCAGGGAAGGCCTCACGAGGAAGGTAGCATTTGGGCAAAGACCTGAGGAGGGGATGCTGGGCAGTTGTCTTAGAGAGGAGTGTGCTAGGGAGAAAGAGGCGGCAGTACAGGAAGTGACCCCTAACACCTGGACAGTGCGTGTGCTGAAGGAAAAAGAGCCTCTGCTGCACTAGACTGTTTTATTGTCAAGATATTCCCTGCCCCTTCCTGGCGGAAGGTTATGTTTCTCAGCCCCACTGGCTGCAGGTGTGGCCATGTGACTTGTTTTGGCCAATGAGATGTGAGCAGAAACGAATAGGTCCCTCCTGGGCCGGTACCCAGTGTGCACGCTCCTCTCCCGTTGCCTTGACAAGTGGGAGTGTTCCCTGTAGAGGCTACTTTGTCATCCTGGGTCCTTGGAGTGAGGACGATTTGGAGCAGAACAGCCCTTGCATCTGAATGTTTTCAGATTTTATAGACATAGTAGGAGATAATAATAGTTTCATTCTCTTCATCAGAAATTGTGTGAAAGGAGAAGGAAGATGGGCAAAAATAGAAATTTATTATGTATCATTGCCATTTTCATTTGCACTAATACCTATTGTAATGTAAGTATACCCAAATGGAATCACAGTGTGTGCCCTTTTGCAACCTGCTTTTTCAATTCAATTAAAAAAATACTGTGGTAAAATACATAAAACAAAAATATACCTTCTTTTAAGAGCAGGAGATATCTGAATAGGAAACACATTGTTTTCTTTAAAAGATATGGCATGACTGGGCTTCCTTGGGGGTGCAGTGGTTGAGAGTCCGCCTGCCGATGCAGGGGACACGGGTTTGTGCCCCGGTCCGGGAGGATCCCACACGCCACGGAGCGGCTGGGCCCGTGAGCCATGGCCGCTGAGCCTGCGCGTCCAGAGCCTGTGCTCCGCAACGGGAGAGGCCACAACAGTGAGAGGCCCGCGTACCGCAAAAAAAAAAAAAAAAAAAAAAATGTGGCATGACTAAGCTCTGTATGTATGTATTATATATGTATGTGTGTATGTGTAACCTCCCTATGAAGTGATAATGGATGCACCAGACATCCATTATCAAAGGAGAAGAGTTGCACTCTTCTCCTTTGTGTCTTTTCTACTCATTATATCTTGTACAGACCCTATTTTGCTGTATCATAATTGTTGATTTTCTTCTATGTCTTTCCCCAGTGGATCTGGAAGTCCTTAAGGATAGAGCTTATGACCCCAGTGTTGTCTTATTTTTAGTGCCTGCTACCGTGACTGGTGCAAAGTAGACAAAAAAACCAACAAAGGACTGAATTTGGGGGGCAAGATGATGTTCATGAAGTGTCATTTTTTTCCTGTTTTATTTATCGATACTCTATATATTTTAAACAAGAAAATGGAAATATTCTTTGTTTCAGAATACACAGTCATCAAAGAGGGAGATTTCTAATATTCTAATGTTGTTAGAATATAAATACAGTATCTGAAATACCAACATTCTATGCATAAATTCCTTTATTTGTAACTGATAATGCACCAGCACTGTGTCATCGGGCAAGTAAGGCTGCCTCCATCTGCAAGACACTGCAGCTTCAGAGGGGGTTTTCTTCTGTAAAAGATCAGTGGGGTTTGGGTAAGACTGTACCCTCTGGAGTTAGAGTGGCTACTCTTTGGCTTTCTAGCTGTGTGACCTTGAGCAAGTCACTTAGCCTCTCTGAGTTCAGCTTTCTCATCTATAAAATGGGAAAATAAATGTACCGTCTCTTTGGATTATTAACTAAGTTTATATACGTGAAGCCCTTAGAACCAGCATTTGAGACATGATAAGGGTTTGGTAAGTGTTAATCATATTAATGTTAATTTTTTTTTTGTCTTAGAGTTTGCAGCAGCCTCCCAAAGTGTCAATAATTGTCAGTGACTAACCTAGAAAACTTTATTATCTGAGTGCCGTATTCACTTCCTCTTTGCAGGAGAGGAGATGATAGGATTGTATTGAGAAGTAAGGAGACATGTACTTGTGTTCAGTTGAAATCTTTGACTTAAACTCTTGTCATTTCTTGCTGTAATGTTAGGATTTAAAGAAAAAGCATTTTTTCATATTTTTGGCCTCATGTATATAGGGTGACAGTGATAGACTGAGTTTAATATATTCTTTTTAAATGGGGATTTAAGTGACAAGACTTTGGAGCTTTAAGTGAAAATTAATTTAAAATTGTGAATTTTAGAAAGGAAACTTGTGAATTTTAGATCTCAGAGCTGTGGTGTTCAGATTTGAATGTATTTACTTTGAGATATATTGTTGGGCTTAGATATAGGCATATTGTGAAATTGTCATAGCATTTAATAACTTTTAGATATGACCAGCTATTAAAAAAGAAAATAAAACCTACAATAATAATCAAAACAGGAGATACCTCCAGAAGGACACCATCCCAAAGAGTAAATATTTGAAAATGTTTTTCTTTATGTTAGAATTTAATATTTTAGAATTTAATAATTTGGAAAAGTAAGATGCTTTTGTAGAATGACTGTTTACTAAATTTAAAACAGTGCCTTTTGGATTTATTTTTCCCCACACAAACGCTAAAAATAGGAGGATCAGTTTGGCCCATCCTGTCTTAGCTTCTGCCTCATGTCACCACAGTGGCCCTTGCTGTTTTGAACAGAGGCTGTTTTGAATCTATTTTTAGTTAGTCAGAAACGTGAGGGTAGGAAATGCTGCATCAAGATAAAACAGTTCCAGGGAAACCTCTATTTTATTTATGTTTTATCCTTTTTAAATTCTATTATTATTATTTTTTCGGCTGTACCGTGTGGCTTGCAGGATCTTAGTTCCCCGACCAAGGATTGAACCTGTGCCCCCTGCAGTGGAACCCAGGCCCACAGCAGTGAAAGCACTGAGTCCTAACCACTGGACCGTCAGGGAATTCCCGGGAAACCCCTATTTTAATGTCATTTGTGAAATAAGAACTGAAACAGTCAAGACAAGAAAAACTCTAGGAATGAGATTTCATGGTCAGTATGTTTGGGTTTGAGTTGTGGTTAGGTCGTAAGTTGAGGAATTGGAAGTTCCTTTTTTATGCTCTTGGTTTTTTACTCTGTGTGACATCTAGGAAGAAGTTCTTTTAAAAAGGACTTTCGCTTAACTTAAAAGACATTCTACCGCTCTTACCTGCTTATGTATAGAGTAGGCAAAGAGGAAAACGTTTAATAATACTTTGGTGTGTTGGGACTATTTTTAGTTTGTGTCTCATACGTTTTGCTTGTGATGAAAGTGAGGTCACGTCTCTTAATAGTCAAATTAGTTAGGTAGGCCTTCATACCTGCGATTGCTCAAAGCCATTCTCTTGAGAGTCTCCAGTCCAGAAATTCCCAGGGTCCTCAGGCTGCTAGGCCAGTTCAGAGCCACCACCATGGTGGAAAGTGGTCAGTCCACTGAAGGGCACTGTCTTCTACTGAGAGCATTGCAGCGGGGCCGCCCAGAGCACTGCCCCATCCATGGCTGTTTCTTCCCTTCCCAGCAGGTTTTTAAGATGGGGGGTCAGGACAGGTTCTGCCAGTCTCCTCCTACCAGCTCATGTTATGCGTGGACCTGTCTCTTTTCCTTACTCCACTCCTCCATCTCCCTTCCTGGTCCACAGTATATTTCACAAAGTCTTGATTCTTATTCTTTTTTTTAAACCTGTGTTTGTGGAGTGGTGGTGGGGAGGGATTAGGGAATCCCAGCACGGTGGAAATCTTTCTTCTTGGAAAATTTCCTTCAAGCCCGTATTACAGTGAGTCAGGACATTTATTCTATGTTTATATCACTGAGGAGGACATCTGAATGTAACATCTCAGGCTGAACTTGGCACCCAGTTTTGTTTTGTTTTTTTTTCGCGGTAGGCGGGCCTCTCACCGCTGTGGCCTCTCCGGTTGCGGAGCACAGGCTCCGGACGCGCAGGCTCAGCGGCCATGGCTCACGGGCCCAGCCGCTCCGCGGCATGTGGGATCCTCCCGGACCGGGGCACGAACCCATGTCCCCTGCATCGGCAGGCGGACTCTCACCACTGCGCCACCAGGGAAGCCCAGCACCCAGATTTAAAGTGGCTTCATATTTTTTTCAAAAGCAATGTGTGTGCTTTTTCAAAGGTAATATTATCATTCCCTAAACAGTAAATTTTACGTGCAATGCATTTTCTGATAGTTTTCATTTATTCTTTAATTCATTCAGCACATATTTAAAGAGCACCTACTATGTGCCAGGCACTCTTCTAGGCACAGATGAGCCATCAGAGAAAAAACTGAGAAAAGCCCGGGCCTGAAGAAACTTAAAGTAGGGGGATGGTGAACAAGCAATACACAAAGGAACATCACAGGGCTTTCCTGTTGGCGCAGTGGTTAAGAATCCGCCTGCCAGTGCAGGGGGCACAGGTTCGAGCCCTGGTCCGGGAAGATCCCACATGCCGCGGAGCAACTAAGCCCATGCGCCCTGACTACTGAGCCTGCGCTCTAGAGCCCGTGAGGCACAACTAGTGAGCCCGCGTGTCACAGCTACTGAATCCCACGTGCCTAGAGCCCACGCTCCGCAAAAAGAGAAGTCACTGCAATGAGAAGCCCGCGCGCCTCAATGAAGAGTAGCCCCCGCTCACCGCAACTAGAGAAAGCCCAGCAACACACAGCAACGAAGACCCAATGCAGCTAAAAAATTAATTAATTAAAAAAAAAAGAAACATCACATATGTAGTAGGTCAGTTAAGAGCCGTGAACATAGAATGAATTAGAGAACAGGGCAAAGTGGTAGTTTTCTCACAATTCTCTGAGGAAGGCACTGTTTATCCCCATTGTACAGATTCGGAACTGGAAGCCCAGAGAGGTCAGGCGACTTGTCTTGAGCCCACTTAGGTAGTGAGTTAGTAGTAAAGGTTGCATTTGAATTTCAAGTCAAGCACGGGCTCTTAAGTTTAGCTGCCTCTAAAGTAATGAAACTTAACTTCTAGCAAATCCCCAAATGCTGGTTTCCTTGAAAACTTAAAGTCTCTTCTGTTGTATTGGGGTGTATACACAAACACATTTTAAAATGAAAATACTGCCTTAATTTCAGTATCAGGTAGTAAGCACAGTGTTTGTGTAAGGTATTTTAATTTACACTAAATTTTAAAAAATGGAGAATCCTCATAAAGACGGTAGCGTTTCCAGTGGGCCTTGAGGGATAAGTAGGATTTATTTTTTAAAATTATATCGTATTTGAAACATGTAAAAGACTATATTTAACGTATAAGTTACGAAGAGTAATATGATGAACACCCGTGAACTCACTACCCACAGTTGTAAGTATACAACCCAATGAATTGTCACAGGGCGGACACACCTGTGAAACTAGCATCTCGTTAAAAAAGACAAAAGGCCATTACCAGCACCCGGGACACCCGCTCATGCCTCCCCCAGCCATCCTCCCTGTACCCCCGCACCCCCTGCCAAAGGTAACCACTATCCTGACTAATGTTACAGTTTAGTTTTTCTTGTTTTTGAAATTTATCAAAATGGAATCATGCAGTGTTTGCTTTTTCATGTCTGGCTTTTCTTTTTATTTATTTATTTATTTATTTATGGCTATGTTAGGTCTTTGTTGCTATGCGCAGGCTCTCTCTAGTTGCGGCAAGCGGGGGCTACTCTTCCCTGCGGTGCACGGGCTTCTCATTGTGGTGGCTTCTCTTGTTGCGGAGCACAGGCTCTAGGTGCGCGGGCTTCAGTAGTTGTGGCACGCAGGCTTCAGTAGTTGTGGCTGTGGGCTCTAGAGCGCAGGCTCAGTAGTTGTGGCGCACGGGCTTAGTTGCTCCGCAGCACGTAGGATCTTCCCGGACCAGGGCTCGAACCCATGTCGCCTGCATTGACAGGCGGACTCGTCACCACTGCGCCACCAGGGAAGCCTCGTGATTTGTGTTTTTAAAGAATTACTGTGATTGCTGTGTGGGGAATGGGTTGCAGAGGAATCTAGGTGATACATGCTTTCTTATCATTTAGGATTTTATTCTATACTTAGATTAAAAAAAAAAATCTCCCTAGCTCTTGGCAACCACCATTCTACTTTCTGCCTCTATGAAATTTGACTAGTCTAGGTGCCTCATGTAAGTGGAATCATACAGTATTTGTCTTTTTGTGACTGCCTTATTTCACTTAGCATAAAGTGCTTGGGGCTCATTGTGTTGCAGTCAGAATTTCCTTTTTAAGGTTGAATAATATTCCATTTATGTTTAGAGCACATTTTATTTATCTATTAATAGACATTTGGGTTGCTTCCACCTTTTGGCTTTTGGAAATAATTTTACTATGAACATGGGTAAACAAGTACATGTTTGAGTCCCTGCTTTCAGGTCTTTTGGGTATATACCTATGAATGGAATTACTGGATCATATGGTAATTCTATGTTTAATTTCATAAGGAACTGCCATACTGTTTTCCATAGCGGCTGCACCATTTTACATTCCCAATAACAGTGTACAGGGGTTCCAGTTTCTCTACACCCTTGCTAATAGTTGTTATTTTATGGGTTTTTGATTGTTTTTTTGATAGTAGCTATCCTAATGGGTGTGAGGTATTAGCTCATTGTGGTTTTGATTTGCATTTCAGAAATCTAAAACTTTGAAAGTGTTTAAAGAAAGGCAGATGGGGCCTCTGCCCTCACTAGGCCAGAGTGGACCCAGGCGTATCCATTAGGAAGCTTTTGCAGAGGTCCTGGTGAGAGAGGGTGGTGGCAGAGGAGCTGAGCGGGGAGGGTGTACTCCAGCAGAAGGAACAGGACTTGGTGGTAAATTGTCTGTGTTTGAGGAGGTGAAGGGCAGCAGAGAAGCTGGGAACACAGACCCTGGGTCTCTGGCTTGATAATTGCGTTGGGAACAGGTTGGGGGTGGTGTTTCTGGTCCGTCCCCCTCCCACGCCGCCCCCCCCCAGTGAAGTATTCCTGAGAGAACGACTTGTTAGCTTCTTTCAGTGAGGTGTTTGTTTTTTTTTTTAAGACACATATTCTTTTATTTCTGTTAAACTGAATATACAATTATTGTTCCCTAGGCAGCCAACTTTTACTTATAACTACAATTTAATTTCACGTTAACAAAACACAGACAGTGAAAAGACAACTTTGTGTAGATCTAATCACAATAGTAAATAATTTATACAAGTTTTTTTTTTGTGACCAAACAACTTCAGGATTTTGTGTAAATTCATCGATAGATGTATTTACAGCAGGGACACAGGGAGGGGCTTCTGAACTTTGGGGTCAAGAATCAGGATGTTCTTGTCTGAACAATAGAAGGAGCAGATTTCCAACAATGTTAGAATATGGCAAATAGGTTCTTAGTTCAGATGAGGTCCGTCCCCGTTAGCATTTGTCGTAATTTAACTTTTTCATCTAACTTATTCGTAATGGAAAGAGTGTGAGCAACCTAGTCGGTTTGCTTCTTTGATGCCTACTTAGAGCCAGAAGCCTTATCGTAATTGTTGCGTATGCCCACTGCCTGGGAGGGCAGGTGCTCAGTTTTTTGCCTGGTTATGAATTAGTGACTATCAAAATGTGGGGAAAACATTTCTGTGATCCACCGGGATTTTGTGGTACATATTTGTAATCACTTCATAACTCTGAGATGTCACTATAAGGAGGAAGTTGTTGATGATGTTTTTATTGAAATTAAGTAAGAAAAATCTAACCATTTTGTTCTTGAAAGTGAGAGTAAAATTTGTCCTAATATAACTTTTGTTAATTTCACTGTTTCAGTGACTTATATTTATTTCATATCCTACCTATTAATATGACCAAATTTATATAGTTTTATTACAATAACAACAAGCTTTAGTGTGTTTAAAAGTGTTGTATGCTTATTACAGATTCACAGTGTCACTCAAGAAGATTCAGTAAACAGAGGTGGTAAGGTGATTACGATGCAGGTTTTAGGGACCTCCCTGGTGGTCCAGTGGTTAGGACTCCGAGCTCTCACTGCTGAGGGCCTGGGTTCAGTCCCTGATCAGGGAACTAAGATCCCACAAGCTGTGTGGTGTGGCCAAAAAAAAAAAAAAGATTCCGTTTTTAAAATGTGAGGTGGTAGCTTATAAAAATACTGGTACACAGAGTTATCACTTGTCTCGAATGAGTGCTTTTTTCTCAAGGCGTATTTAGTTGTCAAGTTCTAGTATGCTTATTGATAACATTAACGTTGTTGTTCTTTGGCAGAATTGTGTTTCTGCTGTTCAGTTATGAAATGCCCTTTCGCTCTCATTGTAGATCCGACGGAGGCGCCTGGCACGACTTGCTGGTGGACAGACCTCCCAGCCAAACACCCCGCTCACCTCTCCCCAGAGGGAGAGCCCTCCGGGGCCTCCTGTAGCAGCCTCAGCCCCAGGCCCGTCCCAGAGTCTTGGTCTCAATGTCCACAACATGACCCCAGCTACCTCCCCCATAGGTGCATCAGGTAAGCCTTGCCTTTACACCTGGGACACATTTATAGTTCCCACAACTGTAAGCTTGCTCTTAACGCTTACAGTTGTGGCGTTTCCACAGCAACATAAAATGAATTGAACAATTGCTGAATTGAACAGCAACTTTTTAAAATCCTGCAAGCAGTAGTTTAAAGATTAAGATCATTAGAGTGTGTTTTGTTAATGTCTATTCATTTTGATAGTGATCTGTTGAAGCTACTTGTTTTCCTTTCTATAGCTTTCATCGTTTTGTTTTTTTTTTGCGGTACACAGGCCTCTCACTGTTGTGGCCTCTCCCGTTGCGGAGCACAGGCTCCTGACGCGCAGGCTCAGCGGCCACGGCTCACGGGCCCAGCCGCTCTGCGGCACGTGGGATCCTCCCGGACCGGGGCACGAACCCGTGTCCCCTGCATCGGCAGGCGGACTCTCAACCACTGCGCTACCAGGGAAGCCCAGCTTTCATCTTTTTTTTCAAACAGGGTCAGGTCTTTATCTCTGATGGCAAGGAGATTAAGACTAAATTTGGTTCTGTTGATTTCATGAGTTTGGTTGATGCTTTTTTTAAAGATAAAATAATCTGAAAATGCAAGATTAAACTAATGGTCAAAATGAAGGGAACTTACCTCCTTAAGCTTCGATCACGCCTCCACCCACCTACTCGAATGTGTGGCCAGTTCTTGTTGGGCTTGAACTGTCCCTGCCCTAACTGCAGGCTGCGCCGCGGATCCCATCTCCTCTCACCTACCCAGAGCCGTTGTTCCAGCAGTTCCTGTCTCTCTCCTGCTTCATCTGGTTTTCCATCTCAAGTGGAAACCTTTTATTTTTTCTTTTAACAGCCATTGTGCATGCTGTTCCTTCTCCCCTCTTGGGAGTAAATAGGAACTCTCTTGATCTCATATACCCTGCCGGCTTCCACCCCACATCTCTGCACCCCTTCACAACAGAACTTCTGGAAAGAGTTGCCTGTCCTCAGTCTCCTCCTTCTATCCTTGTACCTCTGCTGAGTCGAATCCCGTCAGGTGAGGCCTCCCGTGGCCCGCTCTGAGTCACTGTCTGATCTGACTTGTCAGCCCCATTCACCGTGGATTTGGCCTTATTCTCCTTGAGGTGTCTGTTTGGCTCCGGAGCATCACACTCCTGGTGTTCATCCTGTCTCCATCTGTTCCTTCTTAGCTCTTTGTATGAGTCTTTTTCGTTTCTCTGGCTTCGAAGTGTCAGGGTTCCAGGACTCAGTTAACCTCTTGTCCTCTCCATCTATGCTTATTCTCTTACTGATTTTATCCAGCTTCCTGGGTTTAATTGGTGTTTCTAATCTGATGATGCCTAAGTTTATATCTCCAGCTCAGACCTGTCGTTTGAACCTCAGACTCACACATCATCTCCTACACATCTCACAGGTAACACGTCCAAAATCGAGCTCCTGATATTTCCTTACATCTTGTCTTTTCCTAGGACCCCTTCTCAATAAATGACAACTTTTTTTTTTTCTAGTTACTTAAGCCTAAAACATTCTCTCTTCTTTTTACCTCATATTCTAGATCGGGGGTCAGCACACTCTTTCTCTAAAGGGCCAGATAGTAAATATTTTTGGCTCTGCAGGCTGTGCAGTCTCTGTCACAAATATTCTTCTCTGCCCCGTAGCACAAAAGCAGCCATAGGCAATATATAAGCTAATGATCATTGCTGTGTTCCAATAAAACTCTATTTACAAAAATAGGTAAGAGTGGCCTGTGGACTGTAGCTTGCCGACCCTAGCTCTAGGTCTATCAGCAAAATTTAGAACCAGACCCGATTCTCACCATCTCTTCTCATCTCACCACCTCTCCAGGTTCAAGGCACTAGCATATCTTGCCTGGATTACTGGAGTGGGCTCCAGACTGGTCTCTCCATGCCTACCCTTGCTTCACCTCAGTCTGTTCTCAGTGTAGAGCCATACTGGATCCCACTAAAGCATAAGTACAGCATTGTATGACAGCAGCGTTATTTTTTACAGCAAGCAGGATAGTTACTATCACAAACCAACAGACTCGGGCGACTCTGAATGGTTAGTTCTTGGCAGTGCACCTCTCTGCTGTTAAGTCCCAATTATGTTTCTCATATAATCATCATTATTCGTAATCATAAATAGGTAGATATTATTAGCCATGCTCTTGGCAGGTTGGATAAACAGATTTTTAGGGATCTATTAAATAAACAAGTTTAAACAAAACAAAGTAGAAAACGAACCCCTCGTAAGACAGGTCACATCATTTTCTGTTAGCTCCCGACCTCACTCAGAATGAAAGTCAGAGTCCTCACCTCGACCCGGGGCCACATGTGACCTGGCCCTGCCCAGCCCTGCCCTCCTCTCTCACTGCCCTTCTTGCGCCCTCTGCTCCAGCCATACTGGCTTCCTCTCTGTTCCTGGAACATTCCAGGCATGGTACCTAGCGGGGGCCTTTGTATTTGCTATTTCTTCGCCTAGAATGCTCCTACCCTAAAGTCCACATGGCTTTTTTGTTCAGCTCTTCAGTTGTTTAACCAAGTGTCACTTTCTCAAAAAGGCCTTCTCTGGGGCTTCCCTGGTGCCCACATGCCGCAGAGCAACTGGGCCCGTGAGCCACAACTACTGAGCCTGTGCTCCGCAACAAGAGAGGCCGCAATAGTGAGAGGCCCACGCACCGCAACGAAGAGTAGCCCCTGCTCACTGCGACTAGAGATGAATGAATAAATTAATTTTTTTAAAAAGAGGCCTTCTCTGGCCACCTTGTATAAAAGTGCAACCTCTATCTGACATAGACACTTTTTCTTCGAGCTCCTGTCACCGGCTGACATAGCATGTATATCACTTGTATATCCTGTTTTCTCTGCTTCCTCTGCTAGAGTATAAGTTCTGCGGGACAGGGACTTGTGTCCATTTTATTCACTGCTGCGTGCCCAGTGCCTTAACAGTGCATGCCACGTGGTAGGCATTGAATAAAGATCTGTTGATCAGTAAGTGGATTGCAAGAGCAAATGACCAAAACAACATAGGCATGTGTAGTTCAAACAAAAGAAATCTCAGGCAGTTGTGATAGCTTTCTACAAAAACATCATGAGGAGGAGGCCGGCTTATGCTTGCCTCCTTTGGTCCTAGATGGTAAAAATAGGGCCATTATTTTTACCTTCATTATTTTAATGAAGCTAAATAATAGCTTCATTATCCACTGAGCATGAAGGGACGACTTCTGTTCCAGAATGATGTGCTTTCTAACAGAGACAAATACTGGGTGGGCTGCCACCCATGGGAAGGAGGTCCTCATCCGGGAGTGACTTGGCAGTCACCTGGCAGCCTTCTAAATTGAGATGCTTTCAGTTACAAGTAACTTTCAGTTAAAGTAACTGAAGCTGCAGTGGGTCCTACAAGTTGTTTCTCCCATCTAGTCCCAGCTTTTTTTTTTTTTAATTTAATTTGTTTACTTATTGGCTGCGTTGGGTCTTCGTTGCTGTGCGTGGGCTTTCTCTAGTTGCGGCGAGCGGCTATGCTTCGTTGTGGTGTGCGGGCTTCTCATTGCGGTGGCTTCTCTTGTTGCGGAGCACGGGCTCCAGGGGCACGGGCTTCAGTAGTTGTGGCACACGGGCTCTAGAGCGCAGGCTCAGTAGTTGTGGCACATGGGCTTAGTTGCTCTGCAGCATGTGGGATCTTCCCGGACTATGGCTCGAACCCGTGTCCTCTGCGTTGGCAGGTGGATTCTTAACCACTTCACCACCAGGGGAGTCCCCAAAGTGATATTTTGTTCTGTTGTTTTGATTTGATTTTAGTTACAATATTTAATTTATATTGATTCTAGATAAAGTCAAAGAGACCCTCTGTTTTTTTAAGTTTAAGAAAGAAGTGGAGGGCTTCCCTGGTGGCGCAGTGGCTGGGAGTCTGCCTGCCAGTGCGGGGTACATGGGTTTGAGCCCTGGTCCGGGAAGATCTCACATGCCGTGGAGCAACTAAGCCCGTGCGCTACAGCTGCTGAGCCTGCGTGCCACAACTGCTGAGGCCCACACGCCTAGAGCCCGTGCTGCGCAACAGGAGAAGCTGCTGCAATGAGAGGCCCGTGTACCTCAACGAAGGAGTAGCCCTGGCTCGCTGCAACTAGAGAAAGCCCGCATGCATCAACGAAGACCCAATACAGCCAAATAAATAAATAAAAAGAAAGAAGTGGGGTCCCTCCTAGATTCTAGATGGTGTGTAGAGATTGGGGAACACTGGTAGACATAGTAAATTCTGGGGAGAATTGCCCCACTTGAGCCTTGTGAAGATCATATGGAGGGTTGAGGAAAAAAAGAATTCAGATGATATTCTTGTTTTATAAAAATATTGCAAATGCAGTATATTATACTATATGATATACTCTGGCACTCTATTAGTATAGGGTTATTGTATACATAGTATAGCAGAGCACCCTATGTTACAAGTATAGTTACTTAAACAACTTATTGTAATTATCAACTTAATTTTAGCACTGGTTTTTACAAGGTGGAGATTTAAAAGCTGCTAAATTGATATCCCATAAAAATTGTTGAACTTTATTATTTTATTAAAAAGTTGTCAGTCCTTTCAGTGTGGTAGGTAAAATGATATTCTCTTCAGGACATTGTTGATGCTCTGTTATTTACTCTTCCAATAAATATTTATTGAGGACTTATTTTGGGTTACACTGGAATTGATGATTTAAAGTTTTACTGTCTTCTCTAAGCTTATTTCAAAATTCTCACTACATCAAATGCTTTTGGTATTTTACTTGAATCTACTTATGAATAGTAAAAATTTAGTTTCTCTTTCCCTCCTGAGTCCTGCAAAAGTTTTAATAAACGGGTCTGGGACTTCCCTGGTGGTGCAGTGGTTAAGAATCCGCCTACCAATGCCAGGGTCACAGGTTCGATCCCTGGTCTGGGAAGATTCCCACATGCCGCGGAGCAGCTAAGCCCTTGTGCCACAACTACTGAGCCTGCTCTCTAGAGCCAGCGAGCTACAACTACGGATCCCGCGCCACAACTACTGAAGCCCGCGTGCCCTAGAACCCGCACACCGCAACTACTGAGCCTGCGTGCTGCAGCTACTGAAGCCCACACACTCTAGAGCCTGTGCTCTGCAACCAGAGAAGCCACAGCAATGAAGAGCCCACACACCGCAACAAAGAGTAGCCCCCGCTTGCCGCAACTAGAGAGGGCCCGTGCGCAGCGACAAAGACCCAACACAGCCAAAAAAAAATTAAAAATTAAAAAAAAAACCAAACAGGTCCATGTTAAAACTTGCTGTCAGGCATGGATAAAGTCTTCAACGAAGAGAGACTTGAAAGGGTGGCAAGTGGACTTTCTTGGGATGCTGGGAGGGTTAAAGTCTCCTCCACTTGATAGTTGTTTCAGCTACAAGTGATAACTCAAATTGTTTTGTTTTGCTTTTTAAAATATATGAGCCATTTTCCTTTCAGCAACATAGGTATATATTTTTTAAGTACTTGAAAATGCCTGGGTAAACTTTTTTTTTTTATAGAAAGATATTCATAGAGTTAAAGTAATTTTTAAAATTCTATGAAAAAGATGGTTTTGAAGACATTACTAGAAACACTGTGTCCCTGTGTGCCTGGCGGTGGTTCACTACACTGTGGGCTCTGTGAGGGCAAGGATGATGTCAGGATTTTTGTTTTCCCCAAACTATCACAAGATAAGATCTTCAGTTAATAAATGGATTGATCTGTATTTAAGGACATGGCTTAGATGGATCTATTCGACATCTTATTATGAAAATTCTAAGCATACAGAGAAGTAGAAAGAATTTTGCAGTGAATGCTTATATACCCATCACCTAGATTCTACCATTAACATTTTACTGTATTTGTTTTATCATACATCTCTCCATCTGTCTGTCTCTCTATCCATTCACTAAGGTATCTTATTTTTGGTACATTTCAAGGATATTTCTGGACTGTCTTGGAAGCTGATTTGTACTCAGGGACCATAGTATGAATTAGTGAAAGAGAAGGTGATGAGTTGGTTTTAGGTATCAGACGTAGCTCTGTAACTGACCTCATGTGATATCTGTTGATAAATTATGATTTCTTGCTAACATTCCTATGATTTTTTTTTTTTTTTTTTTTTTTGCGGTACGTGGGCGTCTCACTGCTGTGGCCTCTCCCGTTGCGGAGCACAGGCTCCGGACGCGCAGGCTCAGCGGCCCTGGCTCACGGGCCCAGCCGCTCCGCGGCATGTGGGATCTTCCCAGACCGGGGCACGAACCCACATCCCCTGCATCGGCAGGCGGACTCTCAACCACTGCGCCACCAGGGAAGCCCATTCCTATGATTTTAATGTTCCTTCAGCCTTCAGTGTAATATTCTGATAGAAAGTCCTCAGTTGCCAACTGTAATGATTGTGTGAATGCCGATTCTGTGTGTTTACTGTTGCCGTTACAAATAGCTTTGACGTTATCTCACATGAGACTTCACCTTTCTTGTCTCTTCTGGTTAGGAGTAGCCCATCGAAGCCAGAGCAGTGAAGGAGTCAGTTCTCTCAGCAGCTCGCCCTCCAATAGCCTTGAAACACAATCTCAGTCTCTCTCACGTTCCCAGAGCATGGATATCGATGGAGTCTCTTGTGAAAAAAGGTAAAGTAAGCCAGTTTTCCAGTAAGCTGCTTTGTTGTTGGAAAGGGAAAGATCCATTCACTTTAATCTCTAGTCCAGTGGTCTCAAATGCCAGCCCAGAGATCCATGCCAGTCCTTAGCAAATCAGAGCTAAATATAATAAATTGAAAGGTCTTTGTTTTATTCTGAAATGTTCTGTATACCTTTTTTTGTTTTTGGTGTTGGAATGTCTTTTATGAAATAATGGTATAGGTGGTAAAAAAAAATTTTTTTAATGTCTTTATTTTGTAAATGCAAAGTTGGCAAGCATAGGTCAGCCCCTAAAAATTTCTGCAAAGATTTACTGCTTGGTGAAATTTTAAAAGTTTGGAAGGGTATAGGCAGGTAAGCCCCATATTCTAGGAGCTCCATGAGGATCAGGGTGTCTTGGAGCAGAGCCTTCCTGTGTTGTAGGTGTGCTGTGACAAGATAACAGAGTCGCTGAAGGGTTGAGTACTCCTTGGGCAGCCAGACCTCCAGGGCCTGGCTCCTTTGCCCTCAGGCAGCCCCCTCTGTTTATGTCAGTGGGCCAGACAGATACCATTTTCTGTGTGTGTTAGGATACTGGGGTGTCGCGCACTTGGTGGGTTGGGGTGAGGAGCCAGGTCGGGGGTTACCCCGCATTAGACAAGAATTCAGAAAGGACTACACTCCCAGGAAGAAGATCAAGTAGAAAAAAATCAACCCCATAGAGTAAAAACAATTGTGTTCTTATTACCTTTGCTCTGAGTGGATGAATTTTTAAAAATCAAGTCAACTCTGCAATTTCTTGGCCAGTGGGTAACTTTCACATGGGTTTAGAACCTAAATTTACACTATCGTGGTAGTCTGAAAAATCTCAGGCTAAGAACTGTCATAGATAATGGACTCTTTAGTGTCTTCAGGCATCTAGCAGATATAAACATAAATCATCCAAGTCTTTAGAAAATGTCCTTAGAAAAATTTCCAAGAAATATGAACTCATGGTCAAAAATTAAAGCATGCTAGAAAAAGCCACCATGAGTAAGAAGAGTCTGTAGAATCATAAAAACAGAATTATTCACCTAGATGTTTTGGGGGTTTGGAATTATCAAATACAGAATGTAAAATTTGTATGTTTAAATAAATTTAAAAGAGTATGGAAAACATGAATAAGGTATAAGCAACTATAAAAACAACCAAGCACATTTGAAAAAGAACCAAATAGAATTTCTAGAAATGAAAATAATAAACAGTGGATTAAAATAACTAAAGAGAAATTAACAAATGGAATGATAGAGCTGAAGAACTTATCCAGAGTGTACCACAAAGAGAAAAAGAACTGAAAAATATGAAGGGTATTTAGAAATATAGAGGACACAGATCCAATATATATCTAATAGAAATGTCAAAAGGAGAGAATAGGCAGACTGGGAGATTCCCCACCCTTCTCCTTATTCCATGTTTTTTCCTCTGCTGGTTTGGAAGCCATTATCAAAAAGATAAATGGCTGAGGATTTTTCTGGAGTTGATAAATGTTATGAATCCTCAGATTCAGGAAGCCCAACAACTCACGAGCAGATTAAACAAAGAGAAATTCATATCTAGACATTTTATAGTAAAATTGCAGAACACCAAAGACAAAGACGTTTAAAGCAGCCGGAGAGAAATGAGAGATTATCTACAAAAGAACAATAGTTAGATAGATGTCTCAGTGATGGAGGCCAGAGGATGGTGGAAGTAGCATTAAGTGCTGAGAGAACGTAACTGCCAGCTGGGAATTATGTGCCCTTGTGGAACTATCTTTTAAGAGCAGGGGTGAAATAAAGACATTTATAGATTTAAAAAACAAACTAGAACAACCTGATAGCCTGCCACCAGAAGACCCGAACTTTTAACAGATGCAGTTTAAGATGAAGGAAAATGGTCTCAGGACTAATGTCTGAGATGCAAGAAGGAAAGATGAGTCAAGAAAATATTAAATATGTGGTAACCCTAAACACTGATGGAGTAAGACAGTAATAACAGTTTATGAAATAGTATAGGGGGAGAGAAGTAAATCATCAGGTAGATCTAACATACTGAACAGCAGTAGCAGGTAAGCCAGAAGGGGAGTGATTTGTATACTTGGGAGAGGGGTAAAGACAGTGGCCAACTTTTAGATTTTGAGTTAAGAATACTTGATAAAGTTTCAAGGGTAACCACTGAAAGAACAGAAAGAGTTTGTTTTCAAACCAGCAAAGGGAAAATATGGAATTGGGGTGGGTAGGGAGGGGATTTAAGTCAATTCAAAGAAAGGGAAGAAAGAAACACAGATTTTAAAAAAGGCAAACAGCACAAAATAAGATGTTTAAAAGAAATGAAAATACGTCAGTAATCACAGTAAATCACAGTGAAACGTCAGGTTGGATTAAAAACAAAATAGAACACAGCTTTATTCTTGTTTACTGAAGGCATGCCTGAAACATTAGGTTAGAGAAAGTTTGAAAATAAAAGAAAGGGAAAAATATATACCGGGCAAAAATACTAAACAAAAGAAAATTGGGGAAAGTATATTAATAAATTAGACTTTGTCACAAAGTATTACTAGAAATAAGCACTGTACAGTGATAAGTGTTCAGTTTACCAGTAGGATATAACAGTTTCCAAAGTATATGCACTTAGTAATATAATAGCAACATGAAATAAGGCAAATCTTGATAGAACTAGAGGAAATTGACACAGACATAATCATAATGGGAGGTTTTTAACATGTCTTCTTCAAATTGAAAGATACAGAATTTGGCACTCTGCAGTTGGAGAATACACATTCTTTTCTGATAAGCTCCATTGACCCAGAGGTTTCAGGAGTCAGAATCATACAGATCATGTTTTCTGACATTAGCTTAGATAATTATATAAGGTAAAAAAATCTCTTAAAAACCCATCATGAATTTGGAAATTTTAAAAACAGATCATGTTTCTAAATACAAGTCAAAGAAGAAATCATAATGGAAATTTGGAAGCATCTAGAACTGAACAATAACAAATATTACATATCATCATTTGTGTGTTGCAGCTATGTGCTTCTTAAAGAGAATATAAAGCTATATATAATACATTAAAAATGAAAAATGGAAAAAGAATATAAATAAACATTGGGAATAAAACCCCTTTTCTTGGAATACTTTTCCTCTGGATATGTGCATGGCTAACCTCCTTCATATTTTTGCCCAGATAGCATTTCAGTGAGGTCACCCTATTTAAAAGGGGGAAAGCCCTGCCCTCTCAATTGCCTTTTCCCTGCTCTGTTTTCTTTAATTTTTCCATAGCATTTATCATATACTATATGCTTTGTTTATTGTTTATTATCTTTCTCCCTTTAACTAGAATGGAAGCTCCATGATGCAGGGATTTTTTTGTCTGTTTGTTTGTTGACATCTCAGACACCTGGAACAATGCCTGCATAGAACGGGCACTCAGTAATACTTGTTACTGAAAAAGAATTCTGTGAAAAATGTAAATATGCAGGATGGACATAAATTTCAAAATTTGGATGAAAATCAAATTCCTAGAAAAACACATTCTCCCAAAATTGACTCAAGAAAAAAGAGAGAACCTGAATAATCAAAAAAACGTGAAATAAATTGAATCAGTATTTTAAAATTTTCCAAAGAAAGCACGTTTCTTATATGATTTTATAGGTAATTCCAGCATTCCAACTTTACACACATTTTTCAGGTAATTTTTAAACTTACCAAATCAGTTTACGAGACTAATATGACCTTAATGTACAAAACCAGACAAGAATAATGTAAAAGAAGAAAATTAATTACATGGTAATCATGCTTATGAACATATTTGCAAAAGTCTGAAGATATTGGCAAATCAAATACTGCAGCACATAAAAAGAAGACAAAACACCTATGGGGCTAGATGCCAGGAGAGCAGTTACTGTGGGCTAGCGTAGTAGTGATTGAAAGGGTCATGAGGGGGGACTTTTGGGGTGCTGGTAATGTTCTGTTGCTTGATCTGGGTGTCGGTTACATTAGTATGTTTCCTTTGTGAAACTATTCAGCCAAACACATCATGCATGCACATTTCTGTATATTTCAACTAAAAGATTAGTTAAAAAAAATAATATAACATGACCAACTTGGGTTTATCTTAAGAATGCAAAGGTGCTTTAACATTAGAAAATCTATAAATATTATTCACCACATTATATATTAAATAGAAAAGCCATATAATCTTGGAAGTTGCAAAGGTTTGATACAATTCAACATTGATTCATGGTAAAAATCTTAGCAAACAGGAAACAGAAAGTTGCATCCTTAAACTGTAGGGCAGAGACAGAGTTCACCAAATATTCCACAGACTCCCCTGCATTTCTAGTCTCCTTTGCCATTAGATTGGGGCCAATTAACTAGTTCTGTCCAGTAGACTTGTGAATGGAAGTGACATGTGTCACTTTTAGGTGAAGGCAGTTGAGCCGATGATCCTCCTCCATCCCTCTCTTCTCTTGCTCTAGTGACCTTGGAGGCTGTATATTGCAGACGGCATAGATTAAAGATGGCCTAAGGTTGCTTCACTCATCAAACTTTGCGGAAGCAAGAAACAAACCCTTATAGTGTGAAGCCTCTAAGATTGCAGAGTGTATGTGTTACCACAACATAGCCTCTTATTCTCACTAATATAAAGGACATCTACCAAAAAACCACGGCAGCTCTCATACTCAGTGGTAAGAAATTAGAAGCATTCTCTTTAAAATCAGGAATAAAAAAAGGATGAGTGCCGTTTCTGCTTCTGTTCAACATGGGACCCTTCGCACTGCAGTAAAGCAAGTTAGGATTGGAGTGAAAGAAACAAAGCAGCTATTATTTGGAGATAAAATGATTGCCTTATAAGCCCAGTGTGTAAGTAAACAAGTAGCTTATAAGAGGTCTGTGTCTGAAGTCAGTTACATTACTATGTACTCGCGACAAATTAGAAAACTTAACTTTTAAAAAGGCCCATTCACAATTTTATTTAAAAATATTTGGTGCTGGGCTTCCCTGGTGGCGCAGTGGTTAAGAATCCGCCTCCCAATGCAAGGGACATGGGTTCAAGCCCTGGTCTGGGAAGATCCCACATGCTGTGGAACAACTACGCCTGTGCGCCACAACTACTGAGCGTGGGCTCTAGAGCCCGTGAGCCACAACTACTGAAGTAAGCCCGCACGCCTAGAGTCCATGCTCCGCAACAAGAGAAGCCACTGCAATGAGAAGGCCGCGCACCACAACAAAGAGTAGCCCCCCTTGTCACAACTAGAGAAAGCCCGCACGCAGCAGCAAAGACCCAACACAGCCAAAAAAAAAAAAATATATATATATATATGGTGCCTAAGGATAAATTTAGCAAAAGAAGTGAAAGACTTAGGGAGAAAATTATCAAAGTTTATTGAAAGAAGACCTTAAATACTTGGAGAGAGGTACCTTGTCCATGGATAGATCAGTAACGTAATGAGGTCTTTTCTTCCCAATTTGATCTATAGAGTCAGTGAAATTCTAGTCAAAATCCCAACAGGAGTTTTAAGGAACCTGTCAAGCTGATTCTTAAGTACGTGTGGAAGAGCAAAGGGCCAAGAATGGCCAAGACTCTCCTAAGGTAGAAGAACAAGGTAGAGGCGTTGACCTAGCATATAGCAAGGTTTATTGTGAAGTCGTAGTAAGTACAGCACAGTGGTATTGGCTCAGGGACAGACAGATTGTCTAATGGAACAGCCATGAGTATCCAGAAGGAGACCTGCACACGTATGACAGTTGGACATATGACGTAGGTGATTTCATATTGGTGTTGAAAAGGATGGTCTTTTCAATAAATGGTGCTGGGACAGTTATTTAATGTGGGGGAAATAATATATGTACTTCACCAGATTTTGTAATCAGGCTCTGATTGATTGTATATCATTTAGAAATAGTATGTATAGAAAACCTGCTCTTAATTTTTGTTTTTGAAAGTGAGCCTAAGAAAATAACAACTTGAGGAAAATATTTCCAATAATATTATTATTATTTTTGAAAGTGAGCCTAAGGAAATGACAACTTGGGAAAAATATTTTCAACAAGAATGATAGAATGTTTATATCCTAATATATGAAGAGCTCTTAAAAATTAATGAGAAAAAAGATGAACCTTTATTATTTTGCTTTCCTGACTGATTTTGATTGATATTTTAAAACTTTTCCCCAGGGAATTCCCTGGTGGTCCCATGGTTAGGACTTGGTGCTTTCAGTGCTGAGGGCACGGGTTCAATCCCTGGTCGGGGAACTAAGGTCCTTTAAGCCATGTGGCACGGCCAAAAAAAAAACCCACAAAAAACAAAAACTTTTCCTCAACCAGTAGCTATGACATTGGGTGGATTTATCAAAGGTGAAAGACTGATTGTCTTTTATACTTAAAGCATGTCCCAGGTGGATGTGGATTCAGGAATTGAAAATATGGAAGTTGATGAAAATGACCGAAGAGAAAAAAGGAGCCTCAGCGATAAGGTTGGTAAGAGATGAAGCCCTTGCTTCTGTTTTTAGTTACAGGTAATATAAATAAACACTGCTTCATGTCTTGTATCTGTAAAGTCCATGAGAGAATGCCACCCCAAACCAGCAGATCCTATTTAGTTGACTGGGTTTTTTCTTTTACTTTTTTCAGGAAAAGTGGGTAGCCTTGATCACCCTTATTAATGGAAGTATAACTCAGTCCTTTTACCTGATAAAAATCCTTCAGTTATCTTTGTTTCAGGTCCATGTTTTTTTCAGTAAATGTTAGCAAATAATTTAGAGCTAATTTGAATTTTTTTCTGTCTGTCTTTAATTGCTTAAGCAAGTAGGTCATCACATCTTTGGTTGTATTCTGAGGGAAATGACTGGGAATTGAAGCAAGAATGTGAGGAAACAGGAGGCTTTTATATTTTGTTATTATCTGAGCCTTAGTTTCCTATACTTAGAAAAAGGATTTTTTGGGTTTTTGGTGTGTGTCATGGTGTAGAACTGGTAGAGATAATTGCATCACTTTCTGTTCAGTAAATTATTGGGGTTCAGCAACATTATTAGAAGCTGGACTGTAGCCTCCTGGTGGTGCAGTGCTTTATTTTGTATAGGTTTTGAGTGTTTACAAAGTTCTTTCATATATGATACTTTCTGTGATGGAAAGTAGTGAAAAACATTGAATTCTGGAAAAATTTCTAGAGAAAAATTGGTTGTATACCTAGAATGTCAACCTGGTCTTTTAGCATTCAGAAAAGTAAATAAATGGGATATATGTACATCCTTTATCACTGTCTTCCTTGGCAATTCCTGATAACAATCCTGCTGTTTTATACTCCCCCCACCCCATAGACTTGTGTTGTAAACTCGTGAGACCTACATGTTGTAACCTTGAAGTCATAGTAGCAAGTTTATTTTTCCCTAAATCAGTAGGTGAATAGTTTTATGCATTTCTAAAATATCCTCATTTGTAAAAAATTAAATCAGAATTAGGTATTTCTATTAAAGTCTAACTCACACCTCCTACTACTTGAAATTAACCCTCAAATCTTCTTCCTCACAAGGAGCCTTCATCAGGTTCTGAAGTGTCTGAAGAACAGGCCTTACAGCTGGTCTGTAAGATCTTCCGTGTCTCCTGGAAGGACCGGGACAGAGATGTCATCTTTCTTTCTTCTCTTTCTGCACAATTTAAGCAGAACCCAAAAGAAGGTAGGAATCAAGCTCAGCTGTCTTATTTCAGAGCCCTTAATAGAAAACCAGGATGAAAAATCTTTTGTCTTTCCCTCCTATCCACATTCATTGTCTTGCTTTGCAGTTGTATTTTTGATTACAGGGATACTTCTTGATGAGGACACTGCTGTTTGGCTACTTTCCACCTATCTTATTGATAAATTATTTTTTTTACTTTTATGGTTTCTCTAAAAGAAAACCGTATAAATAAGTTAATGGTCTCTACTGTCTCAAGGTTGAAGTTTTTTCCTTTGCAGTAAGAAGGTGCTTAGAGAGAGCATTAGCGCCTCTTATACTCTGGGCAGGGGTATACTGGGTAGTCGCCGGGGATCCTGAGAGAGGCACTCTGGATGACCTATGCCTGCTGTAAGTGCCTCCCGGGTCATATGGAGACAGTGGAGTAAATCGACGTGATTAAACTGCTTAGCAAGATAGCACATGTTGATATTTTGCAGTGTTTACAGGATTCTATTTTAAGAGGCTACACTAAACCACACTTACAGCAAAGTAATAAAACTCTTAGCAAGATACCAGCATTACAGGGCACACTCACTTTTCTCTACAGCAGTCATTTCGAGAACAGAAGAGGGAGGGGAAGTGCGCCGGAGTGTTCTTCTCCGTATCACTAGTATATAACCTCCCTGATGGCAGGAATTTTTGTCTGTTTTGCTCACTGATGTATTCCCAGTGCCTGCACTTAATAATCCCTCAGTAGATATATTTTAAATGAGTGAATGAACATCAAGGAGATTGCATTCCCTTTTCTCTGCTGCTTATCTTCCATTACAGACACGTGTGCACGCGCACACACACACACACACGCGCGCGCACACACACACACACACACACACACACACGAGTCCTCTGTGTTCCTGGTGGATGGATAGTTTACTTCTGACTTCACTGAGATCTTCTTAACTCTGGTTATAGAGATGAGCTTAGCAACCGTGAGTTTCAAAACCCTGCCACTTGTAATTACTGTAAATGTTAAGATTCTTAAATCTGTCCAGTACATATATAAGTGGTAATTTTTAATAACAAATCAGATAAGATTTACATGGGTTAGACATTTTATTTATTTAGTAATATTTAAAATATATCTAAAGGCCTACAGTAAAGCAGTTGGGAGCTGCAAAGAATAAGAAGGAAGCTAGAAGACAGAATCTGCTCCAGAAAGGCAGGTGGTGACTAAATATTAGACCCTTCATAAAATACTTTGAACTTTGTACTTAATAATTTAACTATATAAACATATAGAGGTGAAGAAATATTAACCCAGTTTGCATTTCTAGTGTGATAAACTAACCTCTGTAGTTGGGAGTAGCTCTTTTTATAGTTAATGTATATCAGCAGTGACTCTCATCAACTGGGCTCCAGTTCTTTTTTGTTTTTTTTCTAATAAGCTTTCTGTTTTGGAATAATTTTAGATTTACAGAAAGTTCTAGAGATAGTGCAGGGAGTTCCTATATACACTTCACGCAGTTTTCCCTAATGTTAACATCTTACATAACCATAGTATATTTGTCAGAACTAAGATCTTACTGTTCACTAAACTCCAGACCTTATTTGGATTTCACCAGGTTTTCTACTGATGTCCTTCTACTGTTCCAGAATCCAACCCAAGATACCACATCGAACTTCTCTGGTTCACTTTGGCTTATTCAAGGACCGTGTGTATGAAGAACCATGTGTAACCTCTTCTTTATTCTGCCTTTCCAACAGTGTTCTCTGATTTTAAGGACTTGATTGGCCAGATTTTAATGGAAGTGCTAATGATGTCCACTCAGACGAGAGATGAGAACCCATTTGCCAGTCTGACAGCCACATCCCAGCCAATTGCAGCGGCAGCTCGGTCACCAGACAGAAATCTCATGCTAAATACCAGCTCCAATCCAGGAACAAGCCCCATGTTCTGCAGCGTGGGTTCCTTCGGTGCCAGCTCTTTATCTAGGTCTGTGTGGTTCTTTTTGCACATCTCATTGGTGGTAAAATAGCCAGGAAGTATGTAAGAGAAGGGAATGTTCATTTGTGGGCCTGTCATGCAGATTATGACATGCATTGTGTTTGGGGGATGGATTGACTCATTGAGGAGATATTGCCTCTTCCACTTGGGTCTCTTTGGCTTTCCATGGTTAGGCTATTGGTAAGTTAAGTTTTAGGAACAAATGATTGTGTATAGTATATTATTCTTTGGAAAGAAGGCTTTCTCATATTATAAGTATAGCCTCTAAAGCAGTACGGCAGTCTAATTACAGTTATTTAGATGAGTCTCTAAAAGATCTGTATACTTGAACACTTAGAGATATGAAGTGAAATTATACTATTCTTTAAAAACATGATATTTTCCATTTTAGTTATTTATCTCAAGCTTTTCTTCAATTTTCTCTCCTTTCCTCCCTTTCTCAACTCGTTTAGCCTCTATGAGACTAGCCCAGCTCCCAGCATGAGTGTCTGGAGCTCTGTGCCAATGATGAGTCTGCCTCTGGCCCCCTCGTCCCGGGCAGCCAGCCAGGCGTCCACTCCTCCCGCTTCCCTCAGTCCTCACGGCGCAGCTGCGGGGACACCTGCGGGAAGCCAGCCCTCGTCTCCGCGGTACCGGCCCTACACTGTCACCCACCCCTGGGGGTCGTCATCTTCTCCTGCCCCGCGGTCCTCGGGCAGCTCCATCCTGTCGAGCTCCCCAGGCCTGCCCACCCCAGCTAGTAGCCCTCAAGCTGTGCCCGCCAGCTCCTCCCGACAGAGACCCACCGGCGCGGGGCCACCTTTACTGTCCGCCTCACCCGGTGCGGGTGCCATGAGCAGACGGCCCTCCTCCCTAAGGAGCTCTCCTAGGTATCTATGCAGCAGGAGAGTCGGGTGCGTGTTTGCAGTGCAGGGAGAGGAGATTAACATGGTTTGGAAGAACTGTCGTGTGGCACTGACCTCAGTTACCTGTGTTTCTCTGTTTGGGGTCATTAACCCGCGTGTCTAACTGGTTCGGTAGGCTCGTGCCCCGAGTCCACGCCCAGCCAGGCTTCAGTCACATCAGAAAGTATGGGTTGCTTGATGGTGAGACCCTTTCTTCCCTTCTTCCCCCTCACTCTTCCTCCTTCCTGTACAAAATAAAAAGAAGTCACTTGGTGTTTGAAATTGAGTGCACATGTCATGCCTCATGACAAATGAATTTCAGAGACTGGGCAGCTTGTATTTGAGAGTTGGGGCTCACAGGACCACTTTTCCACGTTTCGTACTGTTGCTAATCATAGTTGAAATACAGTCAGACCAAGGGGTTGAGGGAGCAGATCCCTTACCTCTGGCAAGTGGTTATGCCTTGACACTTTGTTTTCAGCCCCTTAGAAAGAAGCAGTATCGTGACTCCATTAATCCACGCCCTCCACCCCTCAAGTGTTCCTATGCCTTTATATAATTTAGGTGAATTATTTTTCTGCATGTCAGTAGACAAAACTTGTAGCGTAAGATTTCATTAAAAGGCCAGCAATTGTAAAAGCTTCCCTCCTCTCTGTTTTCCTTTGTTCCCTGATGACTTTTTTTGCTTTTGTTACGGTAGTATGTACGACAGTCCTTTCTCCTTCCTCTTCCTCGCACTTTCTGGGGACAGTAGTGATGAAGATGGAGAAGAAGATGATGATGATGGTGATGATGAAGGTGGTGGTGGTGGTGATGAGTTTTCTTGTGTCCAGTTTGGGTCCAGGTATCAGAGGAATGGAGTCTGACCCCTGCATGTGCCTAGGTGCTTAGGAACTAACTTTCATAAGTCTTAATTAGAGGTGTGCTCTGAATCCAAACAGGATAGGGTCAAATGACTCCAGGTGGCCTGGAGAGTCAAGATGTGAGAAACTTTGCATGTACTAAAGCA
Organism: Delphinapterus leucas; assembly: GCF_059928025.1. Lineage (NCBI taxonomy): Eukaryota > Metazoa > Chordata > Mammalia > Artiodactyla > Monodontidae > Delphinapterus > Delphinapterus leucas. The sequence goes on along the minus strand of NC_143129.1, from coordinate 182,916,863 downwards.
TTAGGACCTTCTCATGGGGTAAAGTGGTACACAGAAAAAATTTCATAGTTGTTGCCTGACAAGTTTGGAGAAAAACTTACATGTAATCATTTGTCAAGAACATGAACAGGATCAGTCATCGTTAAGATCAAAGATTAAAGATCAGTCATCATTAAGTTCACCCACCCTAAGATCTAAAATGAGAGGCCCTCCATTTATCTGTTGGAAGAGTATTCTTATGAGCTGCCAGGTGTGAGCAAAATCTACTCTGCGAGGCATGTTCTCTTATGTACAGTTGCATGGGTTGCTGCTATTTAGGAATGGCAGAGGGGCTGGAACTTATGTCTGTCTCTGTGTGTGTGTGTGTGTGTGTGTGAGTGTGTGTCCCTCTCCAGCTCACTCCGGGCAATCCATTGAAGAGCATATGGGGTCATACTGTCTGGTATAACTGTGATGCTGCTTTCACTTCTTTTTTTTTTTTTTCCTTTCAATAAATGTTTTAAATTTTATTTATTTATTGTTGGCTGTGTTGGGTCTTCATTGCTGCATTCTGGCTTTCTCTAGTTGCGGCAAGCGGGGGCTACTCTTCATTGCCGCTTGCGGACTTCTCATTGTGGTGGCTTCTCTTGTTGCGGAGCATGGGCTCTAGGCTTGCAGGCTCCAGTAGTTGTGGCACGCAGGCTCAGTAGTTGTGGCTCACGGGCTCTAGAGCGTAGGCTCAGTAGCTGTGGCACACGGGCTTAGTTGCTCCGCGGCATGTGAGATCTTCCTGGACCAGGGCTCGAACCCGTGTCCCCTGCATTGGCAGGCGGATTCTTAACCACTGCGCCACCAGGGAAGTCCCACTGCTTTCACTTCTAATCTTAAATTTTGCTAATCATTCACCTCCTTGGCCTTGGTAAAGCCAGACCGTATTTGTTTAGACGGCCTGTGGAATGGCAGCAGAGGCTAAAGCATAGCTCATGATGTTGCTGAATGTTCACCCCTGAAAACCGAGTGAAAGAGACCACTTGGGTCTTCGAGGTGACTTTGAGCAAGAAAATATAATAGCCCCGTCTTTCTAACCCTCCCACTCATTGTCTTACAATTTTGCTCTTAAATTGAAGTTTCCTCTGTACCAAGTTGATATTTGTGCCCAGCAGTGTTCAAAAATAGCTCCAGGCTATAAATAGAGACAGCCGTAGGAGCGAGGTACGCTGCATTCAATTCATCGGTGTTCAGAAGAATCATTAGAGGGTATATAAAGAGAGAGGGGTGTTGGTGCAATGTCGAATATTGATTCAGGAAGGTCAATATTTGTATTAGGTTGAACATTGTATCACTGTTTCTCAAGTAAATTTCCCAAAGATAGAAGTGTCTTTTTCATGTAGATAAAGTCCTAATCCATGACTATAGTAATGCAGCAGACATCCTTGTCAGGAATCAATTTCTGTACCTGATAAAAGTGCTTTATTAATCTGTTTTACTGTAAGCTATCTGTGGGAGAAACACTGTCTCTCCCGGGCCTGTTGAATTCCACCTTCCTCTAACAAAGATACCAGAATTGTATGCTGCTTTCACCGACTCCGACTCCGCTCTAGACTTCTAACATCCCAGCCTTGTCTCAGATCTAGACTTGATAAGGAGAAATAAATCTTACCGATTACGTACTCATAGCTGCGAATAGTTACGAGCATCACCTGCCGGGTACTGTGTCAGCTCTCAGCCTACGTTATCACTCTAATCCTCACAGCACCACCCCTACTTACTGCCAGGAAACGTGGGTACAGGGAGGTTAGTCACACAACTAGTACGAGGCAGATCCTGAGTCCAGAACTCACATGCCTCCCACCATACCCAGCTGCCTCTGGCTTCTCCATCTTTGCCCAGTGGGACTTGCGTTGTTCTCATTCCTTACTAGTTATTTCGCTGCCCAGAGTTTACACATCTACTCAGTTCCTTGGCAAGAAAGTGCCAACATTTTACTCCTTAATTACAAAATTCCACTCCAGTCGGTTGGCAGGTCCTTTGCTGGCTGTTAAAATGAAATCTGATCTGTCCAGGTTTTAGAAATTATAGATTCTGAATCTATATCAAAAAGAATGTAGAAGGACAGGGCGTATTCATATATAACTGATTAAACAGAGAAGAACTTGAGAATGCACGTAGTGTCAGAACCAAGAAGTAGCAGAAAAATCTGATTAATTTGGGCAGTCGGTGAAGAGTTTTTTTCTTTCCCCTTTTCTAATTGATCTTAGAATTTTATTTACTTGGAAGTAAGTACTTTTAACACCCACTTCTCGCCTGGTAAGATCAATGTCATAGAAGCAGCAGTCAAGGGGGCTTGTTTCTATCTCCCTTTGTGCTTGCCCAGTGGAATCGATGGGTTGTACATCTTTTGTGAAGTAGTTAGGACATACATTCCTATGTTAATTATTTATAGTGGTGATAATAAGGGTTAATTTAAGAAAGGCAAAAACATTCCTTCTAGAATGTTTCGTGTGCTCTGTGAAAAAAGCTATAAGAATTATAAGGAACTACTTCCTTACAGGAAGTATGGAAGGGATGGAGGGGAATGGAAGGGATGGAGCAGGAATGGAAATGAGTGAAGTGAGAGTTATCTTTGTAATAAAGATAACAAAGGAATTATTCTGAGGAAATGTTTTCTGATTGTTTCCTAGGAAGTTGAGGACTGGAAAGAAGTTTTTCTTTCATTTATTGGGTTCTTCTTTTCACTGCTTAGGTATTTCAGTGAAGGAGATCAAATCTTGAAAGTTCTGAGCCTATGTGAATAGAGAAAGAGAAAACTAGCAAATAGTGGAAAACATTGACCTTTCCCCTCTTACTTCTGCTGACCATCACTATTTGGAGATGAAGCAACGGAGATGGTCGAAAGGAAATCTTTCTACCATGTCTGTCCCCCAAACCCTCCAGTGATTTCCCTTCTCCCACAGAGTAAGACCCAAAGCCTCTCACCCTGGCCTGCAAGACCGTGCATCCCACGTGTACACACACACACACACACACACTCACATTCACACTCACACACTCTTCCTGCCCCTTTCTGTCACCCATACTCTGCCTTTCTTTTCCTTCATAGCACTTAAAGCACTTCTGTACTATTTTTGTTTTTAATTGTCTCCTCTCTGTAATGTAGTTGGCATATAACAAGGTCTTTATCTGTTTGATTCAGTGTACTGCCCCCAGGACCTTCGACAGTGCAGACATTTGTTCAGGGAATTTACATGGCTTGACTCTGCCCAGCTCTGCCTTTGCCTTGCATCTAGAAAATATACCATTCCAAAGTCTGCATCTAAAAAAGTAATAAAATAGGGTGATTATTCCCACAATAGAAGAATGGAAACTGCGATGGAATCCTTTTAAGAAACAAGTTTTCTTGGTACATTTAAAATGGGACTCAATTTGCACAGATCTGATGCATGTATAAATCCCCAGAAATATTTTCATTGTGTTTTCAGAAGGATTCAGCTGTATTTCCAATATGTGAAGTAATTACATTATTCAGTTGGATTGTTGATGTCGTTATCAGAAAATGGTTCACATATTCTCCCAAGGGAGGTATAATTTTATAGATACTCTTAGGACTTAAACATGACATATTTCCAGTGTCATATTCCATGTTACGGTTGTAAAAGCATCATGAATTTCATAACAACTTCTTTAGGGAAAAAATGAAATACTATTTTAAAACATTTAAAAATGTCCATTGATAGCATAAATTTGATGCATATAAACTGTACACCCCTTGTTCCTTCAGTATCACATTCAAAATTTGAGTTCAGCTCTTTGAGTTCAAACCTAGAGATCCTTATAAACCGGTTTTGACCACTGACAATCATGCACATCCCTGGTGACACTGGCTGCTTTGCATAGCTGTGCTCATGATCTACTTCGGCACCCTTAGGACTGATCTTATAATTTGGAAGCATGTTGACGAACGCTAGGGTTTATTCTATGTTTTCTGTTTAGTTAAACAGAAACATAGTTTCTGTTCTTTCTTTTGTTCTTTTCTTTTGTTCTGTTCTTTTCTTTCTGTTTAGTTTCTTTTCTTTCTTTCTTTCTCTTCTCTTGAAAGTCACTTGGAAGTGTTGTTTGGTGCCTGACAGATGATCACAGCATACATCAACGTCTCTTATCTTTGAAACTTCTCTTATACATTCTGAGTGTCTCCCGTTGCCTTGCCTGGCGGTCTCGTACACACCCTGTCATTTTTCATGCCTTTGCGAAATGTTCGTGAAGGCATTTCGGTTGACTTTGAGGTGTTCAGATCTAAGTTAAAATGAAAGGGGACGTTTTGGCTGAGAATGGAACCCAGTGTCAGTGCATCAGCAGCCACCAGCTAAGCGCGTTGACTTCCCACAGTCGTTCACAGGCACAGCATCAGACTGACTCCTTGCAACTGGCAAGGACCTATTGGCATCAAATATCAGATACTTTCCATTTCAGAGGTGTAAAAACGTGAGAAAGATGGGGCTTGTTATCAAGGAAATGTATAGTTTAAATACTTCATTTTAAACACGAGGAAGATCTATTTTCATTGTCATCTGTGAGAGCTTTTCAAAGGGAATTTAACCTTAACTGTGTAGAGTTATAAGCCTGTGTTAGCAAATTTCATCTTTGGGAAGTGCAGTGAATATAGTCCCTGAGTCACTAACCTCAGATGGAAGAGGGAGGGATAGCAGATGGCTTGAGAGCGGGATCGTGGCAGGTAAAGCCAAATATCTTTCTCCCCTGTCTCCTTCTGCGGATTCACCACACTACTTATATTTATGGGTGGGTTTTTCTGTTTTGTTCTTATGTTTTGTTTTGTTTTTTCCTTTGCTTCATTACAGTCCTCATCTTTCTGTTGTCAGGCCAATTAACAGATAACAGATCTTACCATACCATGAACTGTAGCCCAAAATTTAAGTGGTGTGAAGACACAAGAATTGTTTTTGGTTTTTTGAGGTTTCCCACCCTGGGCTGCCCATCTTTGTCTCTGGTGAGGCACTTTGTGGGTGGCTCCATTTCCTGCCCAGTCAGGAGGGCGTTGACTGCCTTGTGCTTTTTTTTTTTTTTTTTTTAAATTTATTTATTTTGGGCTGTGTTGGGTCTTCGTTTCTGTGCGAGGGCTTTCTCTAGTTGTGGCAAGGGGGGGCCACTCTTCATTGTGGTGCGTGGGCCTCTCACTGTCGTGGCCTCTCTTGTTGCGGAGCACAGGCTCCAGACGCGCAGGCTCAGTAGTTGTGGCCCACGGGCCTAGTTGCCGCGCGGCATGTGGGATCTTCCCAGACCAGGGCTCGAACCCATGTCCCCCGCATTAGCAGGCAGATTCTCAACCACTGCGCCACCAGGGAAGCCCTGCCTTGTGCCTTTGAGTGCTTCTCAGCCTCCCCTCCTCCCTTCCCTTCTGTCAGACCTATGTAGTAAGTAAGTTGTAAGAATTCAGGTTTACGCGACTCTGGCCTGAGAGCCTTGGATTTAAAGCCTTGGCATTGGTTTCATCTTTTTAAATTGAAATACTCTAATATCATACTTTCATTCCAAGGTCAATTATGTGTATTCTTCTAAAATTCTAAGGTCAGTTATGTATATATTCCAAAATTACTTTTGTGTATCTATGCATCTATCTGCATAATGTATCATTAATATCTTAATTCTTCTTTTAGTTTCTAGCTCCTCTCTGCCCCAGGCTGAAGTAGGGATGGGTATCTCAAGTTCCTGATGTTCTTCCCCGCCTTTATCATCTTTCACATGTAAATTTTTTTTTTTTGCTAAGTTTATATTTTTTCATTTGTCTTCATTTCATAATTCCTGACCTCTTCCTATGCCATGATTAATCTTTTTGTATCTTTTATGTCTATCAAATTTGTGAGTTAAACAGCAGATTTGGTATTTGACCTATTGATGGTTAATCTAAACTTTGATTTCCTAACACCTAACCCTTGTGATAATGGTCTCAGGGAATAGTTGTTACTAATAATAACAGTGCCTCACGGTGTATCCTGCTTATATTTTACAAAACACCTCCACATGATTTTATTGAACCCTCACTGCAGATGAGATGAAGTTCTTGGTTCAGGTAACAAGTAAGCAGTAGGGATGGGAATAGAACGCAAGTTTGGATACTCCTAGTGCAAGGTTTTTGTTTTGTTTTCACTATACTACTTTGTCCCTTTTGCCAAACATTTTGGAAAATTTGTGTTTGTAACATATTTTTCATGTCTCCTTCTAACTGGACGGTTTTCCTAAGTCCTGTTGCCTAATGCTGGATGAATTGAAGGCTTTTAAGGTCTGTGCTAGAAGTTAGGAAGAGGGGTGTTTTGTTAGTCCCTTGTAACTTCCCTCCTAAAGACTTCGATTACGTAATAGCGTAGGCTGGCTTTAACCTCCAAGCCTGCCTAATTGCAGCTGGCCAGTTGGATTTACATACGTGTGGTATCCCTTCAAATGCCCAGCGCTCAGTAGCAATTCTTAGAGTCCTCCTGGTTTTGTAAGGTGCTGTTCCCAAGAAGATAAGATGTTGGGTTTCTGGACAGACTTTCTTCTTAGGTCAATAAAATGTTTACTAAAAATTGCTATTGTTGGACTTGGAGCAGGTGAAACAAGCAGTCCGCTCCAGCCTCGGCTGCATGGGTGTCTGTGCTTTGTTCTGGGCGTGGGGACCCTAACGGGCTTTCTGCAGAAGTGCGAACTCTTATCAAACATGATTTATTGAGAACAGGTAAAAATCATCCTTTCTTCTTTTCTCCAAAGTTTTGGAGCCTCTGGTGGGGCAAGTACTTGGGATTCCTACAGCGACCATTTCACCATTGAGACGTGCAAAGAGACAGATATGCTGAACTACCTCATCGAGTGTTTTGACCGAGTTGGAATAGAGGAAAAAAAAGCACCGAAGGTAACATGAAATGGATTCTTTTTTTTTTTTCGGTACACGGGCCTCTCACTGTTGTGGCCTCTCCCGTTGCGGAGCACAGGCTCCGGACGCGCAGGCTCAGCAGCCGTGGCTCATGGGCCCAGCCGCTCCGCGGCACATGGGATCTTCCCAGACTGGGGCACGAACCCGTGTCCCCTGCATCGGCAGGCGGACTGTCAACCACTGCGCCACCAGGGAAGCCCGAAATGGATTCATTTTAAAGCCCCCACAAAAACCTAGTTATGTGGTGGATAAATAATTGGTTTTTGACCCCCTAATGAGCATTCACTCATGTATTCAATCAGTAAAGTGGTTATTGAGCATCTACTATGGGTCAGGCACTGTGTTAGGAAGCTGGGGGTGGATCAGTGAACCAGACAGACGAGGATCCCAGTCCTCATGGAACTCACATCCTAGTGGAGGGAAGAAGTGACAGGGCCAAGTGCCACTGCCACCAGCGACTTACACGGCCCTGATGATTTCTCTCCTAGTCTGTCGTAATCATAATAACCAACATTTATGGAGCGCCTAGACTGCCAGACACTTGGCTAGGTCTCATTCTCACAGTTGTTCATTAGTCCAGTGTGGTCCTGTGTGGTATAAGTATTATTTTTTTCCATTGTGTTAATAAGCAAATGAACCTCAGAGAGATCAAGTACATACTAACCTCGGTCTTTCCTAAAAGCCAAGTGGTGTAAAGTGAACTTTCGAAAAGCGAGGGATACCTGTAATTGTCCAGAATCACATAAATAATAAATTGCAAAACTGGGTTTAAACTCAGCAAGCTGCACTTTTTCTTCTGTTTCATGCTGAGTTACTTTATTATTATCGCATTTCATTCCTATTTCATTTTCTTTTTTTTTTAAGTTTTTATTGGAGTATAGTTGATTTACAATGTTGTGTTAGTTTCAGGTACACAGCAAAGTGAATCGGTTATACATATACAAATATCCACTCTTTTTTTTTTAAGATTCTTTTCCCATATAGGCCGTTGCAGAGTACTAAGTAGAGTTCCCTGTGCTATACAGTAGGTCCTTATCAGTTATCTATTGTATATATAGTAGTGTGTATATGTCAATCCCAATCTCCCAATTTATCCCCACCACCCCAATTTCATTTTCTAGTTCTGGTTTTCCACTGGAAACTAATCCGGTTGTCAACCTGTTAGCTTCATATTTGTGAAGGGCTTCTTGGGGTTTGCTGCACTTAACCTTAGCAAAATCAAAGAGAGTGGGCATATCTCTGAAATCCCCACGTGGTCACCTGAAGCTTCTGCTTCTCTCTTCTCTAATTGTAGATTTTAGCGGAGACATTATACTTGGACGATACAGTTACTCTAGTTTGTTCATCATCAGTAAAGGAAGAGAAAAGGGTGCCATTTCCTGCAGATTGATCTCTTCTGACTCTTGTCAGTTTTCAACCGTATGGGATTATTTTGTTTGTCTTTGTAGACCTAACCTCTACCTTTCTTTGCAGATGTGCAGCCAGCCAGCAGTCAGCCAGCTTCTGAGCAACATCCGCTCACAGTGCATATCCCATACTGCATTAGTACTACAAGGGTCCCTCACACAACCAAGGTATGAAAAACCAATATGTGCTTGCTGTTAGCAGGGAGAGGGCCCTCTCCATCAGGCTGTCCAGCCATTCTGCACCACGTTGGATAACTCACTTCCTCACCCATGAAATGAGTGTTTGACTAGATGGTTTCTGAGGTCCCTTTCTTTCTCTAAAATACTATGAAAATAAAACACTCTGTGTGCTTTATTGAGATAGACTGTGGTTCAAATATGTTGACATCAGGGCAGGAAATTAGTAATTCAGTTTAAAAGCAGCTGCTTGAAAGCAGTATAGATACTTGAAAAAAATGTGCAGATCATCACTTTCCATGTGTCATATAATCAATTTCTGTTATTCAATAATAAAGAATAGTGGTGGAATAGGTAATATGGGAATCACCCAAAGTGTACTACATTATTAATTTTTGTTCAGAGGGTCCCATAAAGGTTTCAAGTTTAATAAAAGAGTATTTCTGTATTTCATTTCTCTTATGAAAAGACATCTAAAGGAAAAATGACAAAGTTCAAGGTTTATTCATTCTGGATGATCTTACCATAACCATTTTTGAAATTTGTCAGGAAAAAACAAAAAGGAAAATGATGCACATGTACTAAAACTTAAACACTGTTCCGTGGTTAAAATTAATAAGAGCTTAAAAAAGTCTTCAGCCACTGCTAATCTTTTTTTCCCCCATTGGATGAGGCATAAATAAATAAGTAAAAGAGACATATAATACTTTGGTTTTTCTAATGCTTTATTTTTCAAGGGCTGTATGGAGGCAAAGATGGATCCTTTCAAACTTTCTATAGTTTCTCGCAGAAAAGCCCCCAAAGTGATTATCTTAACAATGAGAAAGGTGATCTTTTGCCTAAAACGATTGACTGTTGTGTGGATTATTTGGGAAATTTGAAGCTTGACCTGTGATTGTCAGCTACGTGACATTCTGTATGTTCTGTTGTTACACGGTGACAAGTTGATTCATCAGAGCCCTTGACTTTCGTGGGTCTGCAGGTCCCTGCAGCAGCCGTCCTTCCTGGTGCCGTACATGCTGTGTAGGAATCTCCCATACGGCTTTATTCAAGAACTGGTGAGAACCACTCACCAGGATGAAGAAGTGTTCAAGCAGGTAAGGTTTTGTGCGTTTGCTACTGAAAGTGCTGGATTAGGAGCTTCCCTGCTGAGCTAGATTTCTAAAGACGCCATATATTGAAAACTTTGGTTCCTGAATTTGAACATGTGCATGTTATTTACTCAGAGAGAGCTCCCCGAGGTGCCTGTCCTGAGGAAATCAGATTGACAGCTGCATTGTTCAGATCATGTGTACATTTCAACTAATCAGTCAAGCATCAGGTATTTTAAACATGGTCTGTGCTAAGTGCTTTGGGAGAGTAGAAGAAATATAAGGCCCTGTCTTTGATTTTAAGAAGCTTTTAACACACTACCAAGAGGTAGCATAAGACGTGATAGACATTTGCCAGATAAGTAGTGTTGAAAATCAGTTCTCTGAGTTTACAAAAAGGAGATTAATAAATCAAAGACCAAATTAGCTCAGCTGCAGTTTGCACGTCACATAAAACCATTGTCTTCTCACCACTAGACCGGGAATGAAGTCTCAGATCTTACTGATTACTTCATTCATTAAGTATCCATACATTTTTGGTATCCCATTATGTAAAGGCAAGTGAAAATGCAGATATGTAATATTTAATAATAAGGCTTAATAATAATAATAACAACTAAAAAGTTAGTCTTGAAGATTTCTTCCAAGGTAAAACCTTGGCATGAATTTTGATTACTGTTTTGTGGCCTGTGTTGTAAAGCAAGCACTTTGCCACAGCAACTTTAACACAGCTGTTTCCCATGATGAAAGGATGCTAATGACATTTTCTTACAATTTGTTGTATGATAATCTCTTTTTTTGTTTCTAGAAAGAACAAATAGAGGCAATAGCTACAAATGATATGATTCCTTTTAATCTGTTTTTTGAAAAACTCTGTTTGTTTATTTATGGCTGCTTTGGGTCTTCGTTGCTACGCACAGACTTTCTTTAATTTTGGCGAACGGGGGCTACTCTTCATTGCGGTGCGCAGGCTTCTCTTGTTGCGGAGCATGGGCTCTAGGCATGCGGGCTTCAGTAGTTGCAGCACACAGGCTTCAGTAGTTGCAGTGCACGGGCTCAGTAGTTGTGGCTCACGGGCTCTAGAGTGCAGGCTCAGTAGTTGTGGCGCATGGGCTTAGTTGCTCCGCGGCATGTGGGATCTTCCTGGACCAGGGCTCGAACCCGTGTCCCCTGCATTGGCAGGCGGATTCTTAACCACTGCGCCACCAGGGAGATCCCTTATCTGTTTTTATACCTAATATTATTTTTAACTGTTCATATTGAGGCCTTTGAATTCTCAGGAAGTGTGTTTTCAGCAGTTTTCAAAATATTAGTAAAAGAAGCATCCAGGAGTGAAAATCCCAGTCAGTGTTGTGTATTCTGTATTTGGAATTTATCAACTGCTCATCTTAGATGATGGCCTTACTGACTTATAGGAATATTTTAGGCATTATAGTGAGCTTTTCTTCTCTAGAAAATTAAGTGAACTCTGATGAAAATATATAACTGTCTTGGAAGGTTTAAATGATACTCTATATTATATGTGTAATATATATAAAGTAGAATACTTCTACTCAGAAAGACATCACTTGAGGAACCAGAGTAGCTTTACCTGTATGAAAGCCTGGAGATCAGCTAAAAAAGTATGTTATGCCTATTTTATTCATAAAGAAACTTACATAGAGGCTATGAAATGACCTCTATGTGTGTTTTTTTGTTCTTTTATATATTTTAAATTTATTTATTTCATCTTATTTATTTTTTGGCTGCATTAGGTCTTCATGGCAGTGCGCGGGCTTCTCAGTGCGGTGGCTTCTCTTGTTGTGGAGCACGGGCTTTAGGCACACGGGCTTCAGTAGTTGTGGAGCACGGGCTTCAGTAGTTGTGGTGCACGGGCTTTGTTGCTCCACAGCATGTGGGATTCTCCCGGACCAGGGCTCAAACCCGTGTCTGCTGCATCGGCAGGCGGACTCCCAACCACTGCGCCACCAGGGAAGCCCGACCTGTTTATTTTTAATCACAGACTTCTGATCCCTTGTCTTTTCTTACGTGTCACTACGTTCCCTCAAGAGAAATGATGAGTGCGGTGGAGTTGCTGAACTGAAAAACAGCGTTTTACCTTTTGTCTTAAGAATGTGGCAGATCTGAATTTCTTTTGACTGAAATTTCAGTCTTCCTTTAAAGTTTGAGATGTTCATAGATAAATAAACAGCAATAAATAGTAGCTAGAATTTAGAATTGGAGATGAACACTTGGAGCATTTTTTATCAGTGCCGGGAGGTATTTATTTGAAAATAAAATTATTTTAAAAACGTAAATCACACAAACAGTATAATGTTTGATCTTTGAAAAGTATTATGTTTAGTAATATTTTGTCTGCTTATTATAATTTAAACCCTACTTGCAAAAGAAGATAACTCTAAAGAAGTTTTACTTTATAGCGTTCCTGAAAAAAATGCTTAAGAGATTTTTCTAGATGATCAATTGTGAAATTTAGTTTTTGGTGATTCTGGAACTACTGTTTTTCCCTCGATTGCAGTTTGGGCATTTCCCACCCCTACACCTAAGCATTTCCTCTGCATTTTTAGCTAGCTTACGAAAGCACATTACTTCTACCCTGATTGCTTGGGTTGCGAGAACTAGAAGGATCTCTCCAAGAGCTGTGTTGATATCTCAAGACACTCCAATATACTTTGTAATGCAGGGCACCTTTTTAATACTGTGCTCCTTAAATGACAAAGGTGTTCCATGCAATGGGATGAAATTAGTAGGAAAGAGAATTTTTCAGGCCTCCTAGTAGCTTTTTAGAACACTCCCTTTTTCAACTTGTTGGCATTCAGACTGTCAGCTGTTGTTTACAACATTCTCAGCTTAATGTTATTAGTCTTGAGTCCCAACCAACTCCCCAAATGTGCTGCTCAGTGAGTACACTGTGAAGCTTAAACATGAGCTGTGCTGAGCAGATTCTGCAGTGTTCCTGTGCCCTGATATTAATGGTGAGCTTGTAAACGTAAATTTGAGTGCCCTTAGGCCCTGACATCAGGTTGTTGTATTAATCACACCATATATGGAGGTAAGGCATCCTGACGAAGTTTTCTTTTTCAGTTTCAACATTGACCAGCCATCTCTTTGTTCTACGTAATTCAAGTTAAGATACTCATAATATCCATTACTGGTCTATTGTTTTTGCTCTCTTCGAAGTAAACAAGGAAGAATGGAAAGAATTAAAGGTGTAGGTGTAGGGGTGGCAACAAAAGATTTCTTAAAACGTTAATAGAATTGAGCAGATATTGGAACATGTAGTCCAGTTTCTTTACAGATTATAGGTGCTTGGTAATCAGAAACATATTCGTTGCTGTGATATGCAGGTCAGAGTAATTTATTTGATTAGAGCAAGGAGCCCGGGAGAGTCCTACAGCAGGCTCCACATTTGTGAGTTTCTGTTGAATCACGGGGAGTCTTGTCAGAGTTTTAGGGTTCACCAAAACCTATTACTTCTGGAGAATTCAGCTGCCTTACTTTACGGTCAGCCTTGTGAAAGGACAAAGCAACACACTGTGGCTGGATTCTAGGCTCCTGTGTATGCAAAACAGCTTTTCCTTGGGCAAGCAGTGCAAATGCCTGGACTTGCAGATTCGGCACTTTATTTGACATGCCTCCTGTTCTTAAATTTTCTTTAACTTATATTTCTGATTTTTTTTTTTTCTTGCAGATCTTTATCCCCATTTTACAAGGCCTGGCTCTCGCTGCCAAAGAGTGCTCCCTCGATAGTGACTACTTTAAATACCCCCTCATGGTAAAACTTTATTCTTTTCCTTGTAACACATTCAGTAGATGTTTTTCTTCCAGATGATTTTAACATACACTTTTCTTTCAGGTCCATGATCAACCTTGTTTTCAAACTTAAAACATGAAATCATTGTGTTGGCCATGCAGAGTGTTTGGTGTGCAGTGAGATGCATCAGTGAAGACAGTTAGCAGCGCGGTACATATTTCACCATCCGAGCCTTAGACAGGAGTCAGTGATACAGTCATTAAAATGTACTTTGCCTTATTCTATAGCTTATGAAAACGATAATCATTGGTGGTCTCCTTCTTGATTGTCCTAGCAATGAGCATACCATATTTGGGGTGAAATTTTGTTAATTTAAAACAAAACAGAACAAAAAAAAGAACTGTGACAAATGCAAATAAAGAAGGCAGAGTTAGATTAAGAAAAGGAATACAATTTTGTCTTTACATAGTGACTTTGCACAGAAAATTGCACAGTGCTTTTCTTGTTCATCTTCCCCGTTTCCTGAGGCTGTACACTTCACTTCAGGCTTTACTTGGAAAACACAAATTTGCTCAGCTCCTGCAGGCACTTAGAGGAAGCATAAATTGTGGACAGAACTATTGGCTAGATTCTCACCAAGGGTCTTCAGAGTTGTGAAAATATTGGAACCAGAAAGAAAATAAGAGGCTGTTTTCTTCTCTGACCTTGCTTCTTTAAAATTTTGGGAGAAAAATACTTTGAAGTATTACTGAATATTTTTCATTCTAAAAGTATGAAGGAAAAATATCAAAACATGAAATTAGTTGACTCTGTATAAATACGACCTTGTGTAAATTGAAGCCTTGGTTAAATTGATGTTTTGCTGCCCATGTTCCTTTTACTCATTCTGCTAACTTGATTCCATCTTACCATTAATTCACTGCTTCCTGAGCACCTCAAGTGTGACACACACAGAGGACCCAGGAGCTCATGAGATAAGGTGCCTCTCCTCAAGGCAAAAATCAAGACCACAACGATACAGTCAGATAATTACAATCAGTGCAAAGACAGAGGTGTATTTATCTGTTTCAGAAAATCAAAAGTGAGCTAAAAGGCTAAATATTAAAGTTAAACATTAATTAATGTTTTAAACATTAAAGCCAGTTAAGTAGAAGGTGAAGCAGGAAGTCTTAGTTTTAAAAATAATTTTGAATGAATTTATGTCAGGGTTCTTCCTAGTGCACGTTATTCCCATTCCTAATGAAATTCTATTAATCCTTATGCATTGTTCTGTCTTTGGCACATAAAAAGAAGTGGAAAAATCTGATTATTTGAGTTCAGTGATGAAATCTCTTAGTGTACATTAATTATCACTGTATTATATAAATATTCCCTCCTGGAATTGTTGGCTTTTCTCTTGTGGTTTGAATTAGCTTGATGATTCAGTAAGGAGCTTTTAGTGTCACATATCAACAAAGTGTTCTTCTGGGTCGAAAGACAAAGGCCTCCATTATGATAGACAATAGTTTTATTTTGTACCATTATTGATGCTTGTGCAGCAAAGGGAGTGCACTGAGAGAAAGGGCAATAATTTAAGGCAGGAAGCGGAAGACCGTTGGAGCTAGAATCAGAAAGAAGCATGATTATCCTCTAGGTCAGTGGATCCCAACTTTGCCATACCTTGGAATCACCTGGGGATCTGTAGAAAGTACCTCTGCCTGGCTCTCCAAAGCTGTGACTTAATTCGTTGAGGATGTGGTGAGGGCGTGGCCTGGCATGGGGCTTTCAGAGGCTGCCCAGGTGATCCTAATGTGCAGCTGAGTTTGGGAGCCCTGGTGCTGAGCAGGGAGAATGTTTCCTTCTCAGTGGCTCTCTGAGCCTCAGCGGCTTCTCAGATGTGTCAGTGCCTAAATGCATGGACTCAAAAGCTTCCAGCAGCTGTTTTAGCAACTCCCATAGCAACATCCAAATCACAGAGGAAATTAAATTCACTGTTAAAATAGTGTTTGACTGTATTACCATGGCCATGGTAAACGCTTTTTATGTGCCTAAGAACTATATTTCCTGATTGTCTTAACTCGAGAACGATTGGAGCGCCAAAGGAAAACTTTGAGGCTCTCAAAAAACCAGGGATCTTGAAACCAAGGAACAGTTTTAAATATATTTTGAATTTGGTCGCTTATTAAATTTTAATTATTTATAGTCCTGTTTAATACTGGCAAGACTAGCCATCTAAAGTTTATGAAGCATATCTTTCTGGTATAGAAAGATGTTAAATGAAAAAATCATTTATTGTAAGAATATACTCATTTACCTCTGTGTGTATACGTACAAAAATATGTCTAGAAAGCTCTTGGCCAAAATATCAATAGAGGTTAATGAGGGTGAAGTTTATGAGCGACTTTTAGTTTCACTTTATATTTCTGTTTTATCGGAAGTTTTTTGCAACGCACATGTACTAGTTCATTCATCAGAAAAGCAGTGAAGCTATTTGTGCTTTGTTGGGAATGCATACGTATTTATAGGAGCATTAAAGCTATGTCTTGGTGTTACCCATGGTGGTCAGTTTAGGATGAAATACATTTAAATGACCCTTTCTGATCTTGTTTCTAGGCTTTAGGTGAGCTCTGTGAAACCAAGTTTGGAAAGACACACCCTGTGTGCAATTTGGTAAGTGCCACTCTAATGGACTTGCACATTTTCAGTGAACATGTAACACAGAAGATATTCCTTAAGTAACAGTATCTGAAAAATGTCTCTTGGAGGACGTTGAGATGCAGATGTGAGTAATACATGTGGGTGGCTCTCAACTGTCACATTGTTGTCACCTACATTATTTCCGGGAATGACATTATTCACTTCTCTTTTGTGATTTTTCGGGAGATAAGTATTGTACAGCTAGTACAACAGGTCCTGTTGGAAACGTTTCCTTGAGTCCTTTGGTGGTATAGGAATAGTTCATTTGCATGATATCAAATATTATCACGAAACATAGAAATTAAAAGTATATCTTGTAAAAATGTAGCGGACCTGGAGGGCTTTCCTTCATCTGAAATGAGAAAAAGTGGACAGGCATCCTGACATACTTGTGACCTTGTGTTTTTGGATGTTAAGTGTCAGCCATTTTGCTGGTGGCTAAGAGCCAGCTGAACAGGTCACCTGCCGAGAATTCTTCTTGTCTCATGTTTACATCACTTGCTGATTTAGCAGCTTGACTTGCGTCTTCTGTTTTTTCCTAGGTTGCTGCTTTGCCTTTGTGGTTGCCGAAGTCATTAAGCCCTGGCTCTGGGCGGGAGCTGCAGAGACTCTCGTACCTGGGGGCTTTCTTTAGCTTCTCAGTCTTTGCAGAAGATGATGTAAGTGCAGCGGCCCTTTGCACCTTGCCGCTCTTATGTTCAGATTCTTCCCCAAATGTATATTATACGTTGAATTTTTGCTTTCTCTTTCCAGGCAAAAGTGGTTGAAAAATATTTCTCAGGGCCTGCCATTACCCTGGAAAACACTCGTGTGGTGAGCCAGTCACTGCAGCATTACTTGGAGCTGGGAAGGGTAGGTGTTGAGAAAATGAATCCAAAGGATGAATGTGTTTTCAGTTCTGAAAGTTAAAAGCAGCACAATTATAGGCTCATTATAGTGTGATTAAGGTAATTGGGCCCCTGTCCTGGAAAGGAAATAGCAAAGGCTATTTTATTAAAACTATAACTACTCCCCTCTTCCACTCCACTTTCTGCTTTCATGCTGATCATCTTGATACAGTTGAGTACGGACCTTTCTTCTATCCTTGTAGTCAGGTTCTTCTAAAATGAGTGGACGTGGGAGAGGAGAAAAAGTGGGAAGGAGTTTAGCTTTTCGTAAAGTCAAAAAGGAATAATTTCTTAAACAAAGTTTAAATTTTTTTCTTCCCTTATAAAATAAATTTCAGCAAGAGCTTTTCAAGATTCTGCATAGTATTTTGTTAAACGGAGAAACCCGGGAGGCTGCTCTTGGTTACATGGCAGCTGTCGTCAATGCCAATATGAAGAAAGCACAGATGCAGGTAGGATTCCTGAAGACTGCTTTTACTTATTCATTAATTCATTCATCTAAGTCATATTTATTCAGAACCTACCAGACATTGTGCTAGGAAATGGAGATACAGTGTTGAACAAGATAGACAAGCTTCCTGCCTTTGTGGAGCTTATGTTCTATAGGGTAGATGAGTAGACATGTAAATGTTTAATTCTAGAATCGATGAAGCCAGTGAAGCAAGGTAGAGGACTTGAAAGTAACCATGGAGGCACCAGAAGGAAGGCATGGGAGTGTCCAAGGAGGAGACATTTGATCAGAGGCCTGACTGATAAGAAAGAGCCAGCCATCACAAGGCTGAGAAAAGAACTTTCTAGATACGTGTGAAACACGAAGGTGGGAGTGAACCAGCTTTGGAACGAGCCCCACGTGCAGGCTTTCGTGGCTGGAGGATAGTGAACAGGAAGGAAACCGGCGGGTCATGGGCTGGAGGGGTGGGCAGAGGCTCCATCAGGTTGAGCTGATGTTTTAAGAAGTGTCATGAGGAGCCACTGGAGGGTTTTTGGGAAGGAAATCACCAAGTCTGCTGTGTGGAGGATGGGCTAATGGGAGGAGGGGATACAGGAGCCAACCCAAGGAGACCAGGTACAAGGTGCGGTGTTCCTGATGAGGGAGGCTGGTGGCTGGGACCACTTTACTGGCATGGAAAAGTTAAAAGGGCATCCTTGCTATATTATTATTATTAAAAATAATTTATTTATTTTTGGCTGCATTGGGTCTTTGTTGCTGCATGTGGGCTTTTCTCTAGTTGCGGTGAGCGGGCGCTGCTCTTCGTTGCGGTGCGCAGGCTTCTCATTGCAGTGGCTTCTCTTGTGGCGGAGCACGGCCTCCAGGCCTGCGGGCTCAGTAGTTGTGACACGGGCTTAGTTACTCCACGGCATGTGGGATCTTCCCGGACCAGGACTCAAACCCGTGTCCCCTGCATTGGCACGCGGATTCTCAACCACTGCGCCACCAGGGAAGCTCCCTTGCTATATTATTAATGAGCAATGTGACATTTCTACTCAGAAGAAAAAGCAGAGAGAAGAGCACGGACGTGATATTAGACTGCCTGGATTTCCAACTGGGGTTCCACTGTTTGCCGGCAGTAGGATGTAGACAGTTGCTTCTCTGTGCCTCCATTTCCTTGTTGCCAAGTGGGGATAATAATAGTACCTGACTCGTGGACTTAGTGTATATAAAGCTGTTAGAATCATGCCCAGTACGTGGTGAGCACTCCACCGATGTTAACTATCTTTATTAGAATTATGGTCTTTTTTTTTTGGCTGTGCCACACGGCTTACAGGATCCCCAACCAGGGATTAACCCAGGCCCTGGGCAGTGAAAGCACGGCGCCCCAACCACTGGACCTCCAGGGAATTCCCGGAATTGTTGTATTCCTAAAGCAGGATTATTCTATCGCTGTCAGCCAGAGAAGCTGTTAGTCAAGTGGTAACTGTGAAACGAGTTGTTCTGATGCTTTTGAGGGGAAATAAAGAAGAGAAAGGAAATAGCATTTATTGCATTTCTGCTTACTGATTTTGAGGATCTTAGGCAAATCACTTAAATTCTCTGAGCCTTAGTTTCCTCCTCTGTAAAATGTGAATAACAGTATCATTCAATTCTAAGGGCTATTGTGGAGATTCAGTGAGAGAAAACCCTTCACGTATGGTTAACACTCAACAAATCGCACCTGCCAGTAGAGTGACGATGGTGGTGCTATAGGTGTCCCCTCGCTGACTTCAGGATGAAAGTTTGCTCTCCTTTCTGTACACTTGTGCCAAAATTTCTGTTCAGATCATGATTTTAAATACTTTTCTCTTTCACAGACGGATGATAGATTGGTATCTACGGACGGATTGATGCTGAATTTCCTTTGGGTGCTGCAGCAGCTAAGCACAAAGATCAAGTTAGAGACGGTCGACCCCACGTACATATTCCACCCGAGGTGTCGGATTACTCTTCCCGGCGATGAGACGAGAGTGAATGCAACGATGGAGGACGTGAATGACTGGCTGACTGAACTTTGTGAGTGACCTGTTCATTGTTAGGTCGTTAAAAGCTGCCCTTCTTTTATTATCTTTTTTTGGTTGCCCCACGTGGCACGTGGGATCTTAGTTCCCAGACCAGTGATCGAACCCACGCCCTCTGCATCGGAAGCATGGAGTTGTAACCACCGGACCACCGGGGAAGCAGTTCTTCTATTTTCTTTTAATTACAAAAAGTAGAGTAGATATGCATTCTAACCGAAGGACCCATTTGGACTCGGCATCATCCCACAGTGTGAATCTGACACCAGCTACAGCGTCCCTGTCTGTCACCTCCCAGCGTCCCACCCCCATCCCTGGGGCTCCCTCTTGCCCTTGTTCCTGTTCTCCGTCATCAGTGCCAGTTTTCACTGACTCCTCTCCCCCTAAAGCTGCTACATCAGACTGTTATGGGATTATCAGGAGGAGAACTTTAATAAACATCTTAATAGCAACGCTACTGTCTTACTCGTTAAATATAAGGAGACTGAGGCTCCAGAAGGTGCCCAGCTCACCTAGCCTGTCAATCAGCGAGTTGCAACTGCGGCTCAGGTGTGCTGAGCCGAGCCCAGGGCTCTGTCTGCTCCACCACACTCCCTGATCTGGGTCCATCCTTCCCGGTGTTTAGTTCGGTTCCATTTTTTCTTACTTGGCAGTAGTGAGGGAAGCAACCTAATTCTTTAGGGAATTTCTGTTCCTCTCAGGCGACCTGATTTCTGATAAGCCAGGCAAACTCCAGAATTAGGATCTGGGCTCCCGGGGCCAGGCCAGCCAGGGTTGGGGGTAGTTAGAGGGTTTGTGGAGAAGGTCAAGGGGGTCCCCTAAAGAACAGGCTGCCCAGAGGACGGCTGGAGCTAAGGAAGACGCTTTCTGAGGAAGGCCCCTTCCAGAGGGAGGGCCTGTGGGAGAGAGCAAGAAGAGAGCCTACCCTGCTTGACCACAGCTGCTTTCCCGGCTAAACGCAATCGTGACAGAGAGGTCCAGAGGAGCAGAGGGAGAGAATGCAAAGGAGTATAGATGGAGAAGGCAGAAGAGAAGGAAGGACACAGGCAAAGGGAAGCTTGTGACGAATAAAATGTATCTGAGAGACCGGTGATCAGGAAAACAGAAAAGTAGAAATCCAAGAGAAATGGGTACATATTTTATGTTGCAAAATACTGGGTTTGAAAGTGATTCCTGAGTGAAGGAAAATAATGACTTTCTGGGCTTCCCTGGTGGCACAGTGGTTGAGAGTCCGGCTGCCGATGCAGGGGGCACGGGTTCGTACCCCGGTCCAGGAACATCCCATATGCCGTGGAGCGGCTGGGCCCGTGAGCCATGGCCGCTGAGCCTGCGTGTCTGGAGCCTGTGCTCCACAATGGGAGAGGCCACAACAGTGAAGAGGCCTGCGTACCGCAAAAAAAAAAAAAAAAAAAAGACTTTTCTGCTTTTCCATTTCTTTGTTTTGTTACAATCCCTAAGAATCTGTCAGTACTGGGAATGCTATTCATTCACCCAAGTGAGCCACGTCCAGCTTATGTGGAGGGGTGGTTCTCAGCTGCACCAGGTGAGAAGTTAGAGTTTACAGAGTCTAGGAAAAAGAGAAAAATTTATTTTGTTTGGATGCTAATGACTCCTCACAAATTGTTACTACCTCTCTAGAAATACATTTATGAGCTAGAGATATGCAATAAAAATTAATACAATAAAAAAAAAAGTTCTTTTTTGGATTAGCCAACATCAAATAGATACGTAAAACAAATGGGAGGAAATGTGCTGTTCTGGGTTTAAATATATATGTGTATACAATAGAAATGATAGCAATGACTTAGTTATTATGTAGATTTTATATATGCCAGTTAAAATTCTCATGAAATCTCTCATAGATCTTGATGAATTGATGGAATAAAAATACGAATATTTTGAAGGTGTTATGATTATGGATCTTTTTCTCTATATTATAAAGCATGTTATTAAAGCAACTATATACTTCAATTAAAAAAATTTTAAGGGGTTTCCCTGGTGGCGCAGTGATTGAGAATCTGCCTGCTAATGCAGGGGACACGGGTTCGAGCCCTGGTCTGGGAAGATCCCACATGCCGCGGAGCAGCTAGTCCCGTGAGCCACAACTACTGAGCCTGCGCGCCTGGAGCCTGTGCTCTGCAACAAGAGAGGCCGCGATAGTGAGAGGCCCGCGCACCGCGATGACGAGTGGCCCTCCGCTTGCCACAACTAGAGAAAGCCCTCGCACAGAAACGAAGACCCAACACAGCAAAAATAAATTAATTAATTAATAAACTCCTAAAAAAAATTTTTTTTAAAACATGTTACTTAATGACAAACATAAAAACCATAAGACATTTAGTTTTAAACATTATAAAATTATTCATGGAGTAATGTAGAGATTCCATCCTTCCCCGGCACGAAAAAGCCGAACAGAGGATTTGACCCAGCCATAAAAGAGAGAGAAATTTTTTTTTTTTTTTTTGCGGTACGTGGGCCTCTCACTGTTGTGGCCTCTCCCGTTGCAGAGCACAAGCTCAGCGGCCATGGCTCACGGGCCCAGCTGCTCCGCGGCATATGGGATCTTCCCGGAGCGGGGCACGAACCCACGTCCCCTGCAACGGCAGGCGGACTCTCAACCACTGCACCACCAGGGAAGCCCCAGAGAGAGAAATTTTTAATGATTTAAGAAATGGAAAATATCATCAGAGATAATATATATATATCTTAATATATAAACATACTTTTTATAGAGGGAGAGAAAATGAATACGTAAAATAAAAGAATGGGAGAAAATATGTGTCACATAATTGATAAAATCATATTCAAAATGCAGAACGGTTATAAATGTGTAAAACCAAAACTAAATTCTACCAAGAAACAGTTATCTTTTGTTTGGGGGGAAAAAATATAAGCAGTATATGTCAAGTAAAATATACTTGTAGGGAAAAATATACATATTTGTAGGAATTAGATACAAATTGAAAGAAATTCAAGTTAACGTTCTATAACTATAAATTATTCAAAAACAGAGTGATAAGATAGAATATAAGTTTGTAAATAAATAGATGGTATTTTATCAATTAATTTAGTCTATCTAAAGTGAATTCTGTTGATTCATAACAAAAATCTGTAATACTGTCTTTCTCAATAATTCCACTTCCCAGAATATACTCCCAAAGCTGGCAACGGAGAGGGGATGAGGGAGTAACTTGTTATACATAGATCCTCCCAGCACTGTTTCTAATAGAGAAAAATTAGAAACAACAAATATGTCCAACAGTAGGGAAATGGCTATGGAATCTGTAGCTTATTTACATAATCTAATACCGTTTTGAGGTTTAACAATGATGTTTGAATAGTAGAAATGATTCTATAAAATACACCAGGAAGACACATCACCGAAGATTGTTGGTGTACATTTGTATAAACATTTAATTAGATGGGACAGAGTACCTGATCATAAATGGAGCTCAGAGGAATTCTGTTTTTCTTATAACATTACCTAAGCCTAATTTTTTTTTTATAAATTTATTTATTTATTTTGGCTGCTTTGGGTCTTCACTGTTGCGCATGGGCTTTCTCTAGTTGAGGCGAGCGGGGGCTACTCTTCGTTGCAGTGCGCGGGCTTCTCACTGCAGTGGCTTCTCTTGTTGCAGAGCATGGGCTCTAGGCGCGCAGGCTTCAGTACTTGTGGCACGTGGGCTCAGTAGTTGTGGCTTGCGGTGTCTAGAGCACAGGCTCAGTAGTTGTGGCACACGAGCTTAGTTGCTCCTCAGCATGTGGGATCTTCCTGGACCAGGGATCAAACCCGTGTCCCCTGCCTTGGCAGGCGGATTCTTAACCACTGTACCACCAGGGAAGTCCCATTAATTCTAATTTTTTAAAAGTGTCCTTGGGGGCTTCCCTAGTGGCACAGTGGTTGAGAGTCCGCCTGCCGATGGAGGGGACGTGGGTTCGTGCCCCGGTCCGGGAAGATCCCACATGCCGTGGAGTGGCTGGGCCCGTGAGCCATGGCCACTGAGCCTGCGCGTCCGGAGCCTGTGCTCCGCAACGGGAGAGGCCACAACAGTGAGAGGCCCAAGTACCACCAAAAAAAAAAAAAAAAAAAGTGTCCTTAAACTTCTTGAAAATACAAGTATAATTTTGTCTTCTTAATTGTGCTTTTCCTCTGATATAGTCATGTGATAGATTTTATTTCGGGGATTTTGTTCTTTTTCCTAGATGGAGATCAATCTCCGTTTTCTGAGCCGAAATTCCCTACGGAATGCTTCTTCCTTACCCTGCACGCCCACCATCTCTCAATTCTGCCGGGTTGCCGACGCTACATCCGCAGACTCCGGGCCATACGGGAGCTCAACAGGTATGTGTATGATGCCGTGTCCTGAGGTTGCCTGAGTCACCACTTGTTCTCACAAGCAGGCAGTTCCCTTGTGACCAGTAGATTTGAATGTGAGGGGTACATAGGTTACAGTATACCATCTGCCTCTGCTACTACATCCATGTTCCTTGATTGGCCAGAGTTCTTTACATGGTGAAGTGACCCAAACTTAGATTTCTAGAGTTCTCAACCCTTGGTATATGGTTGAGACTTCCATTAACTTTTTCCACTGGGCACCATATTATCAGGAGGCACTTTAAAGGATTTCTCGGGTTCCAGACATATCCCTCTTTCTCTGGACTGTGAAACAGTAACTCTGGTTTCCCTTAATAAACAAGGTCATTTACTCTCACTAACATGTAATTCACTTTTTTTGCACATTGTCCTGTGGCATAAGAAGTCTAAAAGGGCCAGATAGTAGCCTCAGTTTCCTATTCATTAGTACCATTGTTGTTTTTCTTAATCTAAGCATTTCTCCCCATGTACCAGCACCTGCAAACAAAGGTCACAGGAATAGGAGGCAAACATTTTTTTGAACAGGTCATCTGGAATAATAATGGAGTAGCCACTTAACACCATTTGGTCCGGGAGTGGTGTAGTCCGAGTATGATAGAAAATGTGTCGTATCTATGTCTACCTTGAATTAAAATAGAATCAATCACTTAATAATTCTAATAACTGCCTGGTAGATTTCTTAATATTTTTTTTCTACATGTAATCATGTTGTCTGTAAATGATGACAGTTTTCTTTCTTTGTCATAATTTTCTTTTTTATTTTTATTATTTTTCTAATTTTAATTATGCTTTATTATTTGACCTACATGCTATTTATGATTGTATTGATTAATTTTAAATTCTTTTCCTTTTTTTTTTTTTTAACCCCACATTTGTTTATTTATTTATTTCTTTGGCTGTGTTGGGTCTTCGTTTCTGTGCGAGGGCTTTCTCTAGTTGTGGCAAGCAGGGGCCACTCTTCATCGCAGTGCAAGGGCCTCTCACTATCGCGGCCTCTCTTGTTGCGGAGCACAGGCTCCAGACGCGCAGGCTCAGTAGCTGTGGCTCACGGGCCCACTTGCTCCACGGCATGTGGGATCTTCTCAGACCAGGGCTCGAACCCGTGTCCCCTGCATTAGCAGGCAGATTCTCAATCACTGCGCCACCAGGGAAGCCCTCATAATTTTCTTTTTCATGCCTTACTGCCCTGGCTACAATTTCTACTACAGTCTTGAGTAGAAGTATTGATAACTTTATTAAAATTTCTTTCTTTTTCCCGTTAACGGGGGGAAGTTTTTTAGACATCCTCTATCATCAGATTAAGGAAACTCCCTTTTAGGTGATTATTTTCTACAGGCTTTTTGTTCTCAACAGGAGTTGAATTTTATTAAAATCTTTTTCCATCTCTGTTGAGGAGATCAGATTTTTTTTCCCCTTTATTCTATTAATATGGTTGAATTACATCAGCTGGCTTTCTGATATCAAACCAATCTTACATTCTTTTTTTATTATTATTATTATTTTATTTATTTTATTCTTGACTGTGTTGGGTCTTAGTTGTGGCACGTGGGATCTTTGTTGAGGCATGCAGGATCTTTTGTTGCAGTTCCTGGGCTTCCCTCTAGTTGTGGCGTGTAGGTTTTCTCTCTGTAGTTGTGGCGCGCAGGCTCCAGAGTGTGTGAGCTCTCTAGTTCAGGCATGCAGGCTCAGTAGTTGTGGCACGCAGGCTTAGTTGCCCCGTGGCATGTGGGATCTTAGTTCCCTGACCAAGGATCAAACCCGCATCCCCTGCATTGGAAGGTGGATTCTTTACCACTGGACCACCAGGGAAGTTCCCTTATATTCTTGAAATAAACTCAACTCTATATTATTGCTTTTAAATCTCATTGGATATTCAATTTGCTAATATTCTGTTTAGGAGTTTTGAGTCTATATTCAAAAGAAAGATTGACCTATGATTTTCATTTCTTGTTAAGTCCTTCTCAAATTTTGTTATCAACATTATTCTTGCCACATAGAATCAGTTGTGGAGTGTTCCCTCTTTTTATATTTTTTGAGGAGTTTATTGTGTAAGAATTATTTTATTTCTTCCTTAAATGTTTGGAAACATTGATGAAGTTGTCTGGGCTTAGAGTTTTCTATGTGGGAAGTTTTTTAAATTATGTATTTTATTGTTAATAGATATAGGCCTGTTTAGATTTTCATTTCATCTTGTGCCAGTTTTCCTGTGGTATGTAAAGTTTCAAAACTTTTCGGTATAAAGTTGTTCATAGTATCCTCTTTTTATCACTTTTGTGTCTGTAGGGCCTTTATTATTTCCTTTTAGTTTAATTTGCTTTTTGTTGATGTTTCTATTGCTTTTTTTTTTTTTTTTTTTTTTTTTTTGCGGTACGCGGGCTTCTCACTGTTGTGGCCTCTCCCGTTGCGGAGCACAGGCTCCGGACGCGCAGGCTCAGTGGCCATGGCTCACGGGCCCAGCCGCTCCGCGGCATGTGGGATCCTCCCGGACCGGGGCACGAACCCGCGTCCCCTGCATCGGCAGGCGGACTCCCAACCACTGCGCCACCAGGGAAGCCCTCTATTGCTTTTTGAGGTTGATATTTAAATCATTCATTTTCAGCTCTTTCTTATATATGCATTTAAGGCTGTTTAGTTTCCCTCTAAGTATGGCTTTAGCTGCATCCCTCATTTTTAGTAGGTCATCTTTTTTACTGAGGTATAATAGACATATAACATTATGTTGGTTTCAGGTGTACAACATAATGATTTGATGTTTGCATATATTGCAAAATGGTCACCACAATAAGTCTAATTAACATCTGTCACCGTACATAGTAACATATTTTTTTCTTGTGATGAGAACTTTTAAGATCTCTCTCAGCAACTTTCAAATACACAGTACAGTATTATTAACTATAGTCACCATGTTGTATATTACATCCCCATGACTTACTTATTTTATAACTGGTAGTTTGTGTACCTTTTGACTCCCTTGACCTATTTTGTCCACCCCACTCCCCCACCTCTGGCAGCCACCAGTCTTCTTCTCTGTGTCTTTGAACTTGGTATTTTGGGTTTTTGTTTGTTTTTTTAGGATTCCATACATAAGTGAAATTATATGGTATTTTTCGCTGTCCGACTTATTTCACTTAGCATAATGCCTTCAAGGTCCATCCATGTTGTTACCAGTGGCAAAATTTCATTCTTTTTTATGGCCGAATAATATTCCTCTGTGTGTGTGTGAGACATTTCTTTTTCCATTCATCTGTTGGTGGACACTTAGATTGTTTCTCTATCTTGGCTATTGTAAAAAATGTTGCAGTGAACATGGGGGTGCATATATCTTTTCATTTTTGTTTTCGTGGGCTAAATACCCAGAAGTGGAATTGCTGGATCATACGGTAGTTCTAATTTTAATTTTCTGCAGAACATCCATACTGTTTTCCATAGTGGTTGTACCAGTTTACATTCCCACCAACAGTGCACAGGGGTTCCCTTTTCTCTGCATTCTTACCAACACTTATTTCTTATCTTTTTGATAGTGGTCATTCTAACAGGGATGAGGTGATATCTCATTGTGGTTTTGATTTGCATTTCCTTGATAGTGATCTTGAGCACCTTTTGGTATGTCATATTTTATTGTTCAGTTCAAAATACATCCTAATTTTTATTATTTCTTACTTGTGGATTATATAAAGATGGGGTGCTTAAATTCCAGATTCTTGGGGGGATTTGTTCATTTATCCTTTGTTACTGATTTCTAGCTAAATTCCATTGTCAGAAGACATATTCTGATTTGTGTTCTTTGAACTTTATTGAGATTTGCTTTGTAGCTAACATTTAAATTAATAAATGTTCCATAGCGGAAATGAGCGCACAGGAATTCCCTGGCAGTCCAGTGGTTAGGACTCTGCACTCTCACTGCTGAGGACCTCGGTTCAATCCCTGGTCAGGGAGCTAAAATCCCATGCGCCACGCAGCCAAAAAAAAAGAAGAAAAGAAAAGAATCCGCTTTCTATATTGCTTTTTGCAGTATTTCGCATATATCGTTTAAGTTTGTTTATCTTTTGTTCAAATTTTCCTTATGTCTGCTGATTTTATCAGCTTATAGTATCAGTTATTGAGAGGCTTATAAAAATTTCCAACTCTGATTTGTCTGTTCCTTCATCCTGGAATGGATGCTGTCCTGTGGTCCCATCATTCCCACTGACTTCGGAGGATACATTTCAATGGCACCATCTTCACTCCCAGCCTGCAGTGAGGGTTGGTGCCTTTCAGAGATGTTGGTGTTTCCCTCACCTGTGTATTTTTCAGTGCTGTGATACAAGAAGTATCTTCCAGGGCTTCCCTGGTGGCGCAGTGGTTAAAAATCTGCCCGCCAATGCAGGGGACATGGGTTCAAGCCCTGATCCAGGAAGATCCCACATGCTGCGGAGCAGCTAAGCCTGTAGTCCGTGGCAACTAAGCCCGTGTGCCACAACTACTGATCCTGCACTCTACAGCCTCCGAGCCACAACTACTTAGCCCGCACATCTAGAGCCCGTGCTCCACAACAAGAGAAGCCACTGCAATGAGAAGCCCGCGCACCACAACAAAGAGTAGCCCCCGCTCGCCGCAACTAGAGAAAGCCCGCGCGCAGCAGTGAAGACCCAATGCAGCCAAAAATAAATAAATAAAATAAATTTTTTAAATAAAAAAATTAATTAAATAAATAAAAGTACATCTGGCTGAAGTCAGATTAAGAAAATAAAAGAAGTATCTTCCAGGACACAGTTGGGGTATGTGTGTGTTTTGAGAGGGTGGTTTTCTGAGCTAGTCATATGTGGTAAATCTATATTAATATTCCAAGCTTCTTATATTTTGGATTCCTTCCTCTGAATTTATATCAAGGAATTCCTAACAACTCAACTTCAATTCTAGGTTTTAGTCAACCAGGTGGGCACACAGTTAGAGCCCCTCCCAGATACTCAGGATAAGGTTGAATCCAGAGACTGTGGTCGTATTCATGTCAATGAATTTATCCCCACTTAGGAGTGTGTTAGCATGTTCCTCTCTTGGTGATCAAGCATCTTCAGAATCTGTTCCACACATACTGCCACATTTGTTCACTACATATGTAGTAGGTAGAATAGTGGTGCGGCAAAGATGTTCATGTCCTAGTGCCCAGAACTTGTGAATGTGTTACCTTACATGGTAAAAGAGACTTTGCAGATGTGATTAATTGTAGGATCTCGAGATGGAGAGGTTTTCCTAGATTATCCGGGTGGACCCAATGTATCACAACGGTCCTTTTAAGAGGGGGGCAAGAAGGTCAGAGTGAGAAAGGAAATGTGATGACAGAAGCAGACATCAGAGTGATGTGGGTCCACAAGCCAAGGAATGCAGGCTCCCTCTAGAAGCTGGAAAGGGCAAGGAAACACTCTCCCTAGAGCCTCCAGAAGGAATGCATCCCCTGCTGACCCATTTTAGATTCCTGACCTCTGGAACTCTAAGACTATAATTGCGTTGCTGCAAGCCAGTAAGTTTGTGATGATTTGTTACAGCAGCAATAGGAAGCTAATATAACATATTAGCAAATCTTGGTCTTTCTTTTTTCTTCAAATATGTGCTTTTCCTGCATGTGGCTTTGTAATTGGCCCATAAGGACAGTGATTGATCTCACTCCAGTTTCGGTTCTGGAAGCAATGAGGTATGATGGGTTGGGACCTAAGGGAAATTGGCATCATCCTGCAATTTGACCATCTGAGCTACAATCACTGCAGGAGCTGCTTCTGCTGTCAGACGAGGCTCAGGGGATTTAGGGATTTGGGTACTTTGGTTCTCCTGAACTCCTCCATTTGAATTCTTGGAGTCCCAGTCTTTGCTCTGACATTTAGATAAGAGATCCAGTGAGGTTATGGATTCAGTCTATGTTATAATTTGGTGCTTTATAGGACCAGACTCTGCTTCTTTATGGTCGCCTTAGAAACTCCCTGACTCATTGGTTTGTTCTTGAGGCGAGATTTTAAAATCTGGAGCCTGTCATTTTCTTCTGTGAGCTTTCCAGCATAGTTACAAGTAGCCACACCATCTCTTCACTCTAGGAGGTCACTGGTGATCATTTATGCAGCTGTTTTTCCACTGAGAACCTGGGCTACCAGTTTTATGCCCTCACATGCTAACGGAATCTTCACCGCTTTCTTTTTTTTTAGTATTTATTTTTAATTATTTATTTTGGCTGCACCGGGTCTTAGTTGTGGCACACGGGATCTTAGTTGCGGCATGCGGGATCTAGTTCCCCAACCACGGATCGAACCCAGGCCCCATGCATTGGGAGCGTGGAGTCTTACCCACTGGACCACTGGAAGTCCCCTTCACCACTTTCAAACCAGCCCAGTCGAAGAACTAATCCCAAAGGCCCATTTTTCTGAAGGGCCTGTTACCTGTAACCTCTTCTTGCCAATAAGCATATAGGTCGTTATGTTAGTTTCCTTTTGCTACTGCAACAGATTACCATGACCTTTGTGAGTTAAAACAACAAAAATTATTACCTTAGGGTTCTGGTGGTCAGAAGTCCTAAAATCAAGACTGCATTCCTTCTGAGGCTCTAGGGAAGGATCTCTTTCTCTGCCTGTTCCAGCTGCTGGAGACCCCCTACCTTCCTTGGTTCACGGCCCGCTTCCTCTCTTCAAAATCAGCACCATCGCATCTTCAGCTCTCCCTCCCTCTGATCTCTGCTTCACTTGTCACAACTCTTTCTCTTACTCTGACTCCCTCTTTCTCTTAGAAGGACCCTGAGATGACATTGGGCCCACCCAGACATATGGGCCCGTCTCAGACTCCATACCCTTAATCACATCTGCAAGTTTCCTTTTGCCATGTAAGGTAACATATTCACAGGTTCTGGGGATTAAGCTGTGACATCTTCCTGTGGGGCGGTGGGGCGGAGCATTATTCTGTCTACCATTATTCATGTTCCAGTTGTAGACAGAGGAATCCACTTCATCTGAGATAAGCAGAAAGAGGATAATTAAGGCTACTATTTGGTTTATTGAATCACTGGCACGCCTGGAAAAGAGGACTCCCAGAGCTCTTCTTCGAACCTGGCCTGGCAGGAAGAAGCTGCTTCAGGGTTCAGCCTCTGCCAGTGCTTCAAGCAAAACCCGTCCACACTGTGCTTCCAGAAGAACCATGTGGCTCTCACTTCACTATATTCACCTCTGCCTTCAGTGAGGGCTCACCTCTTGGTGGAAGCTAGGTCATGTGCAGAAATGCTGGCAGCAAGGGAATCAAGGAAATGTAGTTTTTGTTTTTGTTTAATTTATTTATTTAATTAATTTATCTTTGGCTGTGTTGGGTCTTCGTTGCTGTGCGCGGGCTTTCTCTAGTTGCGGCGAGCGGGGGCTGCTCTTCGTTGTCGTGCACGGGCTTCTCGTTGTGGTGGCTTCTCTTATTGCGGAGCACGGGCCTCTAGGTGCGTGGGCTTCAGTAGTTGTGGCACGCAGGCTCAGTAGTTGTGGCTCGCGGGTTCTAGAGAGCAGGCTCAGTAGTTGTGGCACACGGGCTTAGCTGCTCCACGGCATGTGGGATCTTCCCGGACCAGGGCTCAAACCCATGTCCCCTGCATTGGTAGGCGGATTCTTAACCGCTGCACCACCAGGGAAGTCACTAGGAAATGTACTTTTAAAGAAGTTATTGCCCCCTAGTTTCCTACACAATGTTTTGATAGATAGAAAGGGTTGACATAGTGTTAAGTGAGCCAGTCTTTAAAATGTGCAGCATATTACATGATCAGGGAAGGCTTTACCTGTCTGACAGGTGATATTTGAGGAGATACCTGAAGGGAGTGAAGGAGCAAGTCGCAAAGGTAACCTCAGAGAAGAGCATTCCAAGCAGAAGGAAAAGTGCCCTTAGTAAAGTAGCCTTTTGTTTTGGGTAATTGAGTAGGCATAGTAACCTTGCATTTTCTCCCTCCCAGAAAAACAGGGAACAATGTATTTCCTTCCAAAAGTAATGATTACTGTATTTCATCAAATCTAAAATGCCATCCACTTTAAGACATCGTTATGTTGGGAACCAGTAAGAAAGAAAAATACTGCCAATTTAGCCACAACTTGCCACTGAGTTTGGTGATGCTGACATGGGGGGAGAGAGGGGACATGTGTCTGAAAGTCAGTGACATGGTGAAAATGAACACATAAGGTGGGTGATGGATCTCTGTGTCTTCTTTCATTTGACTGTTAGTCTTTACTTTCAGAACTGTGGAAGACTTGAAAAACAATGAAAGCCAATGGAAAGACTCCCCACTGGCAGCTAGACACCGTGAAATGCTGAAGCGCTGCAAAACTCAGCTTAAGGTTTGTATCATTAATTGGGATAATTATACACCAGCCTCATAATAGTAATTTTCCCACCAGAATATGAGCAGTGTAATGTCCTCAGTTTTTCTCATTATTCTCTTCCCCCCAAGATAAAAATGGTACATTTAAAAACTTGTGGATAGTTTCTATGTATATTTAAATCTCAGGACAGAAAATGCCTATGCCTATGCCCATGACAGTATGAATTCTTAATGGATTTTATCATCCTCAGTTGAACGTCACCTCCCTTTCCTTGCCTTGTGCAAGATCCTCCCCATCTGCTAACCCTCACCCCCGCACCTCTAAACACACACAACTCCAGTTTGTCCAGCCACGCATTTTCATGATGTTTGACAAAGTGGATTTGTGGTAGTGGAAAGATCTGTTTGCTTTGCCCCTCATTGTTCGTTTAATTGAAAATGATCCATCTTATAGAACCTAACTGCAGATGGGAAGATTTCTGCTTATGAGACATAGCTGGAAACAAATGCTAGCTAAGGTTGTACAAGGGAAGCACAGGCAGCAAATTTATGCCTTTTTCATTTATGCATTTTTATGTTCCAGTTACAAAGCTGAATGTTAGCTGCTCGTGTTTTTTGTTGATTCGTAGGATGATGTGTAGACATTTTACCTGACTTAGATTTCTGGTACAAGTTAAGATTTCAGTTTTATTTATCTATACAGTAGACCTCTTTGAGATACCGAAAAAGCTGGGGGCTCTTTTCTGGGGTCTATAGACCCCCTAAGCACTCCAGAGATAGGTTTCAAGAAGCCTATAAACTGTTTATATGCAATGCGTGCTCACGTGTGTGTTTAAATTCACAGCGATACTCTGAGGGGGTATTATACCCTTGGTGGACAAGCATTTTGCCCAAGAGCAGCTTTTCAGTGCTGACCCGGCATTGAGATGCGGATTTGTCTGGCTCTTCTCAGTAACCATCCCTGACTTCCGAAGGGCCTCCCCCATCAGATTATTTGAATATGGCAGTGACAGCCTAACCTTTTTCAGCACTAACTGTGTGCTAGGTTCTGTGCCCAGTGATTCGCATGGCATGCCTTTTCTTTCTCTTAGAACAGAGAAAGAGAAAGCTCTTGAGACATGACCAGCATCTTACAGGCAGTTAGCAATGAAGCTCTTGAAGCTCTAGAGCCTAGGTTTCCCATCTCCTTGCCCATTCCCTGCCCAATCACGCTGCAGGTACTTAGCCACCAACTAATCTATGGGTGGGGACATACCTGCTTCCGCAGAAACTGGTACGATGCAAGGCCTGTGCTGATGCTGGTTTACTTGACGAGAGCTTCCTGAGAAGATGTCTGAATTTTTACGGCCTTCTCATTCAGCTGCTGCTCCGCATCCTGGACCCTGCCTATCCCGAGTGAGTGTGCTCTGTCCTCTTCACACCGGCTGCACTCCCCAGGCTGTGTTGTCTTTATTGTTCTTCAAAGCCAATACCTAAGACAAGACCCTTACGTTATTAAGAATTCATTTCCAGGTTGTACTTATATAGAAAGTAGTAATTTTTTTTTTTTTTTTTTTTTGCGTGGGCCTCTCACCGTTATGGCCTCTCCCGTTGCGGAGCACAGGCTCTGGACGCGCAGGCTCAGTGGCCGCAGCTCACGGGCCCAGCCGCTCCACGGCATGTGGGATCTTCCCGGACTGGGGCACGAACCCGTGTCCGCTGCATCAGCAGGCAGACTCTCAACCACTGCACCACCAGGGAAGCCCGAAGGTAGTAGTATTAATAAATATTTTCGGGAACTTCCCTGGCAGTCCAGTGGTTAAGACTCCACACTCCCAATGCAGGGGCCATGGGTTCGACCCCTGGTTGGGAAACTAAGATCCCCACGTGCCGCATGGCGCGGCCTGGGGAAAAAAAAATAAGTAAGTAAATATTTTCCTTGGAATTAGTTACAGTAATAAGGGACTGTCAACACCTATTAAATTATTACTTTTGACATAGTGCTTTTTAAAAATTGGCTATAAAATCTTCAGGGTTTTTTTTTGTTGTTCTGGGGGGTTTTTTGTTTTTGCTTTTATTTATTCAGTTAGTTAGTTAGTTAGTTAATTTTGGCTGCATTGGGTCTTCGTTGCTGCACGCAGGCTTTCTCTAGTTGCCACAAGAGGGGGCTACTCTTTGTTGCGGTGCACGGGCTTCTCATTGAAGTGGCTTCTCTTGTTGTGGAGCACGGGCTCTAGGCGCGCGGGTTTCAGTAGTTGTGGCATGTGGGCTCAGTAGTTGTGACACACAGACATAGTTGCTCTGTGGCATGTGGGATCATCCCGGACCAGGACTCGAACCCGTGTCCCCTGCATTGGCAGGCGGATTCTTATCCACTGCGCCACCAGGGAAGCCTCGCTTTTCTTTATTTTTTTTAATTGAAGTAGAGTTGGTTTACAGTGTTGTGCCAGTCTCTGCTGTACAGCAAAGTGACTCAGTTACTCATATGTAGACATTCTTTTGTTTTTTCATCTTCTCTTCCATACGGTTTATCACAGGATACTGAATATAGTTCCCTGTGTTTATACAGTAGGACCTTGTTGTTTATCCATCCTATATTAAATAGTTTACATCTGCTAATCCCACACTCCCAATCCTTCCTTCCCCCACCCCCCTCCCCCTTGGCGACCACAAGTCTGTTCTCTATGCCAGTGAGTCTGTTTCTGTTTTGTAGATACGTTCACTGGTGCCATATTTTAGATTCCACATATGAGTGATACCATATGGTTTTTGTCTTTCTCTTTCTGACTTCCTTCACTTAGCATGATAATCTCTAGTTGCATCCATGTTGCTGCAAATGGCATTATTTTGTTCTTTTTTATGGCTAGATAGTATTCCATTGTATATATATGTACCACATCTTCTTTATCCATTCATCTGTCAATGAACATTTAGGTTTTCTCCATGACTTGGCTATCGTGAATAATGCTGCTGTGAACATAGGGGTGCATGTATCTTTTTGAATTATAGTTTTGTCCAGGTATATGCCCAGGAGTGGGATTGCTGGATCATATGGTGATTCTATTTTTAGTTTTTTGAGGAATCTTCATACTGTTCTCCACAGTGGCTGCACCAACTTACATTCCCACCAACAGCGTAGGAGGGTTCCCTTTTCTCCACACCCTCTCCAGCATTTGTTATTGGTAGACTTTTTAATGATGGCCATTCTGACCTTTGTGAGGTGGTACCTCATTGTAGTTTTGATTTGCATTTCTCTAATAATTAGCAATGATGAACATCTTTTCATGTGCCTACTGGCCATCTGTATGTCTTCTTTGGAGAAGTGTCTATTAAGGTCTTCTGCCCATTTTTCAATTGTGTTGTTTGATTTTTTTTGTTGTTGAGTTGTATGAGTTTGTATATTTTGGAGATTAAGCCCTTGTCTGTCACATCATTTGCAAATACTTTTCTCCCATTCCATAGGTTGTCTTTTCATTTGTTTTTTATGGTTTCCTTTGCTGTGCGAAAGCTTGTAAATTTGATTAGGTCCCATTTGTTTATTTTTGTTTTTATTTCTATTGCCTTGGGAGACTGACCTAAGAAAACATTGGTATGATTTATATCAGAGAATGCTTTGCCTATGCTCTCTTCTAGGATTTTATGGTGTCATGTCTTATGTTTAGGTCTTTAAGACATTTTGAGTTTATTTTTTTTCATGGAGTGAGGGAGTGTTCTAATTTCATTGATTTACATGCAGCTCTCCAACTTTCCCAGCACCACTTGCTGAAGAGACTGTTTCCCATTTTATATTCTTGGAAAATTGGCTATAAAATCTTTGATTGATAGAAAAGGAAATTGGAAGCTAAACGCTGGAGTTAACAGGATATTACGTCCCCCTAGGCACTGGGTCCAGGCAAATCCCTAGCGAATTCAGAGAATGAGCTGAGAACATTCTTGATCTCTTTATCATCACCTGGACAGCTCCTCCAGGCAGCCATTTTTGTTTTATTTGTTATTATTTTATGGTTATTATGAAATCTCAGGATCACCAATGTTGGTGAGGTTGGCCCAAGCCCCCTGCAGGAGTGGAAAATATTGGGTTGGCCAAAAGGTTCGTTCAGTTTTTTCCATAAGATGGCTCTAGTAGCACTTAGTTGTCTTTAACTTCATTCGAAACAATTTTGTTAGGTTGTATGTGACAGCTGTCATATCAGCGTGCATTTAAAAAAAGACATCAGAATTGGTGAATTTTTGTGTAGCCATTTTCATATTGAAGATGGAAGGAAAAAAGTCACAATTTCAGCATATCATGCTTTATTATTTCAAGAAAGGTAAAAACGCAGCTGAAACGCAAAAAAAGATTTGTGCAGTGTATGGAGAAGGTGCTGCGACTGATCGAATGTTGTCAGAAGTGGTTTGCAAAGTTTCGTGCTGGAGATTTCTCACTGGATGACACTCCCGGTCGGATAGACCAGTTGAAGTTGATAGCGATCAAATCAAGACATTAACTGAGAACAATCAATTTTACACCACGTGGGAGATAGCCGCATACTCAAAATATCCAAATCAAGCGTTGGAAATCATATGCACCAACTTGGTTATGTTAATTGTTTTGATGTTTGGGTTCCACGTAAGTTAAGCAAAAAAAACCTTCTTGACTGTATTTCCGAATGCCATTCTCTACTTAAATGTAACGAAAATGTTCCATTTTTAAAACAAATTGTGACGGGCAATGAAAAGTGGATACTGTGCAGTAATGTGGAATGGAAGAGATCATGGGGCAAGCAAAGTGGACCACCACCAACTACACCAAAGGCCGGTCTTCATCCAAAGAAGGTGATGTTGTGTATATGGTGGGACTGGAAGGGAGTCCTCTATCATGAGCTCCTTCTGGAAAACCAAACGATTAATTCCAACAAGTACTGCTCCCAGTTAGATCAACCGAAAGCAGCACTCAACAAAAAACGTGCAGAATTAGTCAACAGAAAACGCATAATCTTCCATCAGGATAACGCAAGACCGCATGTTTCTTTGATGACCAGGCAAAAACTGTTACAGCTTGACTGGGAAGTTCTGATTCATGTGCCGTATTCACCAGACGTTGCACCTTTGGATTTGAATTTATTTCGGTCTTTACGAAATTCTCTTAATGAAAAAAATTTCAATTCCCTGGAAGACTGTAAAAGGCACCTGGAACGGTTCTTTGCTCAAAAAGATAAAACGTCTTGGGAAGATGGAATTATGAAGTCGCCTGAAAAATGGCAGAAGGTAGTGGATCAAAAGGGTGAAGACGTTGTTCAATAGAGTTCTTGGTGAAAATGAAAAATGTGTCTTTTATTTTTACTTAAAAACCGAAGGCACTTTTTGGCCAACCCAATAGCATTTAAAGTACATGTGTAGCTCTGTTGTCTCAAACAGTTTGAGTTCCATAAAATGACCAAACATGACCCTTTTATTTCCTTCACATTTATTGCATTAATCTTAATGCAATAAATAAAAATCAAGAAATCAAGAAAAGGAAAAACAAAAATGTTTCACGTCCACCCTAGCCTATCCCTGTCTTCATTATTCCCTGTTCATTTCTGGTTGTAGTTTCTTTGCCTGTGCACTTTTTACATAGTTCTGTTATAGAATGAGAGCTTTTTCCAAATGAAACACTTACTTGTGATGATAATATAATATTCCTTGTAGTTTGATGTGTCATGATTTCATTTTGTAACCTGTACTTTTTCTCTTTGACAGTGTCACACTGCCTTTAAGTTCAGATGTCCCCAAGGTATTTGCAGCATTGCCTGAGTTTTATGTAGAAGATGTTGCTGAATTTTTATTTTTTATTGTACAGTAAGTCCCATTCACATATTACATAGTTCTAATATGTGTTTATATTTAATATGTACATTATATTATGAACCTCCATCTTATGCCACTGCTTTAACCGAATGCTGCCTGGAGACTGGAAAAATAAATCCGGCTGTGGCATCCAGCCAATTCCAATAATAACTCAAGACAGAGGAGGATTAACAGTGCTGGTAATAATGTGCTCTGTTAAAAGTGAGTCGAATTGTGTGTCTGAGAAACAAGGAGAAAACCGTTTATAAATATCTGAGTGAACATTCAAAAGCCAGAAATACCCACCTCTATATTTTGTACCAAAATTTTTCTCAATTGTAAAATTAGAGAATGCTTACAAAGAAATAGGTTGAGTTTATAACCAATATTTGAACTTTGAAAAAATGAAAACAGCTCCATCAAAATATTTTTTAAAGTCTTTTTGGTCGTGAAGATCTTTTGTAAAATTCACCTACGATTTAATCATACCTTTGGTTTATTTTCTAAAACATAAGTTAATATAGCATGCTGTGGCCAATAGACGCAATGGGTTTTAAATCTACCTAGTTGTAATGGGGATAGTCACCTTAAACTCAGCAAGTTAAAGGGAATTCCGTGTCCTGGCTCCTAGACCTATTCGTCCCCTTCCTTGCCTAATGACACCAGCATCCACCCGTGTTTTCTCAGAGCTTTACTACCTGTTCCTCTCACCTCTCTTCAGATACTCTCCTCAGGTGCTTTATGAGCCCTGCACTCAGGATATTGTGATGTTCCTCGTTGTGATGTTGTGTAACCAGAACTACATCCGAAATCCGTATCTGGTGGCCAAACTCGTAGAAGTCATGTTTATGACTAACCCTGCTGTTCAGCCACGGACCCAGAAGTTTTTTGAAATGATTGAGAACCATCCTCTCTCCACCAAGCTGTTGGTCCCTTCCCTGATGAAGTTTTATACAGGTAGGTTCCTGATGTGTACAGGTGGGCAAGGTCGTCTAAAGCCAGTGGTTGAAGTTGTTCTAAACCTGTTACCTAATATTCTGACATCGGCTTATAAGTATGACCCACTAATGCACTGCCAGCAGAGCATAAACTGTTGGTTATTTTTCCCCTGAGTTGTGGAAATATTACACTGACCACTCTATATACTAGTCCCTGATGATTCAGTGAGATCCATTGAAAGTCAGATGGGTAACACTGAGATCAAGTTGGTGTTTTTATCTGAAACTACCTGGGTCATTTTAGCTTTTAACTTACAACATTAGTTTTGCAACACTGTCCTATAACCCAGAGTTTCAAAACTGGGTAAAACCAGGAGCTCGTTAAAAATGCTTATTCTTGGAGATCCCACTCAAACCAACAGAAGCAGGATCTCTGAGAGTCTTCACTCATTGACTAATTCTGTACATTCATCCAATGCCTGCTATTTGCCAGGCACTGTTCTAGGTGCTAGGCGACACTGGTGAACAAGACTGAGAATGTATCAGACACTCTGCAAGGAGGTCTTCCTCTTCTGGTTGAATTGCATTCCAAATTTTCATTTTTAATTTGGCTTTTGAACTGCAAATGTGTTTTCATAAAGCCTGTTCCTTAGGGGACGCATTCCCCTGTTCTCTACCAAAGGCACAGGACTATACAGATGGAACATTTCCCTCCAGTTTGTATATTTCTCAGGAAAGGAAGTGTGTTGTCTGTCTTCTTTTTATTTATTTATTTATTTATTTATTTATTTATTTATTTTTGGCTGTGTTGGGTGTTCGTTGCTGTGCGCAGGCTTTCTCCAGCTGCGGCAAGCGGGGGCTATTCTTCATTGCGGTGTGTGGTCTTCTCATTGCAGTGGCTTCTCTTGTTGCGGAGCACAGGCTCTAGGCACACGGACTTCAGTAGTTGTGGCATGTGGGCTCAGTAGTTGTGGCTTGTGGGCTTAGTAGTTGTGGATCGTGCAGGCTCAGTAGTTGTGGCACGTGGGCTTAGTGGTTCCACGGCATGTGGGATCTTCCCGGACCAGGGCTTGAACCCGTGTCCCCTGCATTGGCAGGTGGATTCTTAACCACTGCGCCATTGGGGAAGCCCTTGTCTGCCTTCTTATCTTCTATTGAACCTAGCACGTTCTGAGCACCCATTTAGCAGAATGTACTCGCCATGCTCTTAGAAGAAACACCAGCCTCCCAGAGCACAGTCCATTGTTGTTCACGGCGGCAGCAGCGGTTTGAGGATTCCACTGTGTTCAGTGACAACCACCCCTTCCCTGTAGACCAAGACCTGCTCCTGCTTATTTTGGGCTGGTGCTGACATCTCTCTCTGTGTGTTTCTGAGGCTCAAGAACCTGTCTACCTCCTTTCCCCTTTGTCACTATTATCTTATGTCACCTACTGGGAGTTTCTCTCCTTCCCCAAGCCTGCTTGTATCCTCTTAAACCTAAACAAGTATGCAGGCCTCTTGAAGTTTTGTTAACATGCTCACCTTGGCAATAGCAGAACACTCCTGGGTAAAAGGCCCCCGCTTGGCTCTCCTGTCCTCCTCTTACCTCTCAGCCCTGGTAGGAGAGGACCACGGGCCATTCCAGGTACAAGTGGTACATCACCCGTGTACAGGACAGGACCTTGTATGGTCCCTTGCACCTGTCAGGCTTACCTGAATTGAAGGTAATTCGGCATTTCTTAAAATAATGATGAGGTACCTCTTTTCACCTGTTAAATTTATTTTTAAGATGGGAATACCTAGTGCTAATATGGTTGTAGGGAAATAAACGAACCTGCAAAAGTCTGTTTCATCTCCTCCGTAGCTCATGTGTAGAATTAGTGCTATGAAACTCTCTAAGAATGTAAGTTGGTAAAGCCTTTCTGGAAGGCAAATTGGCAGTCCACACCAAAGCCTTTTATCTTCCATATCAGTCAAGGCCCAGTTAGGATAACCTGCTGGTTAGTTTAAGAGAGAGAATTTAACATAAGGAACTGGTGAAATAGGTAGTGGAAGACAGAAAAGGCAAATAAGGAACGCTGGGGTAGTACAGATTGTTGGTGCAGGGAGCAGCCATCATCTGTCCCTAGGACTGGGGGAACCAAGGGAAAAGGCTGGGGTTATGGGATTCTAGTGCCTCAAATTAGTGCTTAGACAGAACTGGGACCCAGGCCTGAGGAAGCATGCTGGCCAGCTGGTGCTGGTGTCTCTGAGGCCATGTGGGATTCCTGGTCCTGCGAGTGTGGAACAAAGCTGGAAACAAGCCAGCTGCTGCTGCTGGGCTGGAGAGTCCATGATGGGAGCAGCAAGCCAACAGAGGTCCAAGTCCCTTCTTCAGTTTTCCAGCTCCCCTGCAGCGCCCCCTGTTGGCGAGCCTAACAGGGGGCCAGCCGGCAAAGGGAAACTTAAGAGTCCCAGCGTCAGTATCACAAAGCCAAGTATAAAGGGTGGATTTGGGGGGACCTCCCTGGTGGCCCAGTGGTTAAGACTTCATCCTCCCAATGCAAGGGCCCGGGTTCGATCCCTGGTCAGGGAACTAGATCCCACGTGCATGCCGCACCTAAGAGTTACATGCCGCAACTAAGGAGCCCAGTGCTGCAACTAAGACCCGGCACAACCAAATAAATAAATAAATAAATATCTTAAAAAAAAAAAAATTGGTGGATTTGGGGCTGAGAGACAGCAGCTAAATAAAGAGTACACCCTCTTACATGTAAACTTCATTCATAGTAATCGATTCTGTGGGAATAAATATAAATGTTTATAACAGCATTCACTGTGTTAGTATTTATAATGCGGTACAGTGAGAGTATTAAAAACAACCTAAATTCCTGCCAATTGTGGGTCAGTTAAGTAAATTATAGTGTATCCATACGGTGGGTCTATGTGAACCATGAAAAATAGTATGTTATTTACAGTACGTGGTTAAGTAATAAAAAGTAAAGAAAATGCCATGTAATGGAACAATATGTCAAGTATGACCACGTTTTGGTACACATATATATATTACAGAAAAAAGTATGGGAGAATATATGCCAAAATATTAACAGTGAATTGGTTATTTATGAATGGTAGAACTGTGGGTAGTTTGGGTTTTTTTTTTTTTAATTATCTGAACATCTTAATTATTCTACAGTAAACATGCATTGTTAGTATTAAAAAAAAAATTTTTAGTTAAGTGCATTTTGTACTCAGATAGTGCCCTGGGCCTGTCACTGTGGCTTTGGTATAAAGAACAGGGCTGGGCCTCTTGCCTGTGAGACCAGTGCTGGGCCTGGGGGGCCCCCCACCGGTAAGATTCCAGGAGCTGGTGGGCGGGTGTTGTTTTTCCTTTCCCCCTTGCCACCAAGCAGTGTGCCCTCTGGCCCTGGACCACCTCTGTGGTGGTCCATGGGTATTAGATGATACCCATGCTAATAATAGCCACTGCTTATTGAACATTTACTAATCCTTTCACTAAATCCACACAGCAGTCCTCAAGATGGGTGCTATAAATATCTCCATTTTACGAATGAGGAAACTGCAGCTTAGAAAGGTCAAGAAGCTTGCTGAAGGTAAACAGCCAGTGAGTGGCAGCGGCCTCAGCAGCCGGGCATTAGCACAGGTGCTCCTCCAGTTACCACGGGCCCTGCGCCAAGGGAGCCCTGCCGCGGGCGTGGTGGACACTCCCCACGTGTCCATCAAATCCATGTTAAGTCCTGCTGACTGAGGTCCTGGCTCCTGAGCACGGCTGACTCTCAGACATGAATTAGAGATTGATCTCTGGAACAGGCTCCTCTTTTACACCCCAGAGAGGGTATTCTAGCTTAGACAATACTTAAGATCAAATGTTTGTTCCAAAAATAAAACTGAGTTTCAAAAATAAGAGTATTTTATTTGTACCACAGCAGTCAGTGCCTTAAGGACCAGCTCTCAAAACTTGGCTACTCAGAACCAGGAAGAACACTGATAACCAAGACTTACCTTCAAGACTGTTCTCTTCCCCACGCTGATCTGAATCAGCAAAGCCAGCGTTAGCCCAAGTAGATTCGATCACTAATTCAACAAATACGTACGGAGCTCCTACTGCGGGTCAGCTTTGGTGTTGCTGCCAGGGCCTAGCGGTGAGGACCCCAAATCCCCGCCATCACCAGTCAGGCACCCTAGCTGGGAGACAGACTCTGAACCCATAAATGAGGTAATTCCAGAGAGTGAGTGTGAGAGGAAGGCCTGGTGCTGCTTTAAGAAGCATAGTCAAGCAGAAACTAACACACAATTGTAAAGCAATTATACCCCAATAAAGATGTTTAAAAAAAAAAAAAAAGAAGCATAGTCAGGGGAGGTCTCTGAGGAGATGACTTCGGAGTAATGTTGAAAATGAGACCCAAGAGGGGACAATAAGCAGATCTCGGCCACAGTGTGGGGACAGTGAGGACAGCAAGTGTAAAGGCCCTGAGGCCCGGGCAGCCTAGTGAATCAAGCCAGAAGACTCATGACGGGGGAGCAACTACCAGGGATAGTTCATCGCAGGCCTCTTAGAACTAGGACTTGAGAATTAGAACTTGGGCTGATGTAGTTTTGAGGGAACATTAGGAATGAATTTTCTTTTAATGTTGGGAGAGATGTATATTGATGGGTAGTAAGTTAACGGTCATTACTTAGCCTCTGCTCTGTTCAGGATACAGTACAGGTGTTATGAGCCATTTAGAGCCTTGACGAGGCTCTTTGTCAGCCCCCGGTGTTCTTCTCCTGTGGACTCTGCTAAATCAGCCCTCCACGCTTTAGTTCACATTTTTATACAGTTAATAAAATGACACTTAGTTCAGCTTAAAGAAAGGTTGACCTAATGAATATATGTAAGTGCTTTTAGATCTTTGTACCATGGGTCTTAGCTTATTCCTTTTATCTTTAAATAACTACTTTCCTTTTTAATCCCAAGAAACTGTTCATTGGCAAATATAGAAAATAGCAAAAAGAAAATAAAAATCATTGATAATCTCTGCACTCAGAGAGCATCTGTTAACATTTTGCTCTGTATCTTTCCAGTCAATTTGTATATCATGTGTGTGAGTGTGTGTGTATTTTTTAATATGATTGGACCCAAACTGTATATTTTGTTTGGTAGCCTATGGTTTTCACTTAATATATCACAAATACCTTTTTGTGTTCTCTGTTGGGCACTTGGATTATTTATATTTTTTTCATATAAATAGTACTTTAATGAGTATCCTTGGAGATCAGTCTTTGAACATGTGTTTTCTTGAATAGAATTGGTGGGTCAGAAAGATGGGCATACTGATGGCTTGTGATACATTTTGTAAAGTTGTCTGTTCATCCCCACCAGCATTTATAGGGTGCCTTTTATCTTTTCCTTGAGTCGTACTGTCTTTACCTGACAGTTTTCCTTCTTTTTAAGATTTGTCACGAATTCCTCACGCCTAAGCTGTTTGTCTCTTGGATAACTAAGTTTGATCTTTGTTCCATGTAAAAAGACACATGGATGATGGTAATTGGTAAATGAATGATGAGCACATAGAGATTTATTATGCTTTTCTCTACTTTTAGAACATCAGTTATACAAAAGTAGTTAAAATAATAGTCACATTTAGTAGGTATGTGGCCCTTAATAAAACTTAACCCAATTTTTTTCCTGCTCAGGGATACTCATTTAAAGTTCTATGGAATTTCTATAAATTAGTAAGAAAATTGGGGGAGTTATGAGAATTCAGATTCTGGTCATGGGTGTTGCCAAGCTATTTTCCCAGCCCAGTTCCTTTTGTTATTGTGTCATTGCCAGACC
The DNA here is from genome assembly GCF_059928025.1 of Delphinapterus leucas. Lineage (NCBI taxonomy): Eukaryota > Metazoa > Chordata > Mammalia > Artiodactyla > Monodontidae > Delphinapterus > Delphinapterus leucas. The sequence continues at coordinate 182,872,308 of NC_143129.1, read as the reverse complement.
TTCGTTGTGAAACTTTTGTCTTCAAAACCACCTCGTAATTTCTCTTCTGCCTTCCATGTGAGATATAGACAAAACTTTATCACATCTGTGATTTTGCAGATTTGTATTATTCATTCAGTGACATTGTAGCAGCAATAACTGCTTTTAGAAAGGGAAGAAAGTACATATGCTTCAGTCCCTTGTCTTTCTTCTTTAGATGTTGAGCATACCGGAGCCACCAGCGAGTTCTATGACAAGTTCACCATTCGCTATCATATTAGCACCATTTTTAAAAGCCTTTGGCAAAATATAGCTCACCATGGCACCTTTATGGAGGAGTTCAAGTGAGTATTGGGCCCCTAATGTCACAGCTTGCTCTCTTGCAAATCACAGGTAGAGTGGCCGCTTAAAAACTTTCACAGCTGGGTTCTTGTTGACTGTTTGCTTGGTCTCAGCCTCCCTTAAGTTTTCCAGATGGTACTACTAAATGTGAGTAGGGTTACCTAAATCTCTGTGCTCTACAGACATTGCTGAACTTTAGATTTTTCAAGTTACTGTGGGCATGGTATACATAGAGAAAGAATCTATAACTATTCTGAAGTGATGTGTTGTGTTTTTTGGTGTTTCCTGAGTGCAGTATTAAATGAATTTGCAGAATGCCTGAAATGAGATCTTATGGTGCTCTTGAATATGATACCAAGCTTTAGAGTTAGAAATGTAAGGAGAACTTCAGATTCAGAAGCAGATAGGGTAAGGCTGTCACTTGAAGTGACGTTCTTTGTAGTGAGGCCCTAGACCTTGATTAAGGGCTTTTCATTACCAACCTGAAATTTCGGTGACTACTTAAACCTGGACATTAGTGATTCCATCTAAGTTACTTTTAAAAGAAAGGTGCTTCAAATAGAAAAGTAGGTGAAAATATTGAACTCTTGAATTATTCTTCAGAAGAGATTTTATCCCATCTCCTTGGATCTTTTGCAACCCATGTTCAGTCTTTGGTCAAGCCTAGCTGTCACTTGTTTACTGAGTTACTAGTCAACAGTATAAGTATGACCAGTGGAGTAGCCATTTGCTAGACACCTTTCTGCAGAGTAACCTCTTTAAGTTAGTTATCTCCATGAACTGCTCTTGTCATCAGAATTACATTCCAGCAAAAAAAGCTTGGCATGAGCTTAGGAGCCCAGGCAGGCGCACAGCTTCATCTGCCTGGAGAGTTCATCCTGAACTTCCCATGTTCCTGAAATCCTGGCCTCTGCCCTTGTTCACAGGAACTTCTCTTCCCCGCACCCCCGGCATGGGCTCACTGCCCTCTGGTCACCCAAAAGTAGATCCTGAAGTGTAGCTCCTCTTTTCTCTACTAACCTGGCAGATACAGAGCCTAACAGGTGGGCCAAGCCATCTCAGCTCACCAGCAAGTCCGTCCATTATAATAGGATATGCAGGACAGTTCCAGAGATTGGAAACTTCTGTTTCCATAAAGTATGTTAATATCCTACTTTATCAGTATTACAGCTTCCACTTTTTCTTCAACCTGTCTTTCTTTATAATAAAGAAGAACTGTATCGGAAGTTCTCTTATCTCTTATATGTGGGTATTTGTGCTTTCCTTATATGTTGGGGAGTTTAAGCATATTTTCTTTTCTAGTCTGGAAGAGTGTTTTCTCTACTTAAAATTATTGAGGGAATGAGCTGAGGAGTGCTGGTAAATCCACTCTCTGGAGGGGGAGAAAAATCAGCATTTGCTGGTCGTCCAGGGTGTAAATACCACCACTGTTGCCAAATTTGAGCTACCAAGGGAATTTGCTCGCAGAACTCTAGAATGTTAGGACTTGGCTCTCGGGAACCGTGCAGGGTGGCTGTAGCACATCGGTGGAATGAGCTTGTCAATTAATACAGAAGAATAACAAGGTCTCAGGAGATGTGGGGCTGCAGCACCAGAGCTGCACCTCCGCTCCAGGGAAATGTGTGACCATGTACCGTGTAATTGCCTTTTTAGTTCCGGGAAGCAGTTTGTCCGCTATATAAACATGCTGATAAACGACACAACATTTTTGCTCGATGAAAGCCTGGAGTCTTTGAAGCGGATCCACGAAGTGCAAGAAGAGATGAAGAACAAAGAACAGTGGGACCAGCTGCCCCGGGTGAGGACACGGTCCAGGTGATGGGACAGCATCGCAGGGAAGCAGCCTTGGCCCCAGGCAGAGCCCTGCTTTGGGGGCTGCATCTGGGTCTGAAGGCTTAGGTCCGACAGACTTGTCGGTACTTGTTACCATCCCACCTGTGGGCTTTTGTGAAGTTAGAGCCCAGGTTTGGGGTAGGAGAACCCTTAAAACACTTGACCTAAAGCTAGGAAATGAGGTGAGAAGTCTTTGTCCTGAAAACTCTCTCTGCCTTTTTAACTTTCGAGGGCTGTTTTGGAGAAGAGCTTTTATTGTTGGAATATGTTAAGATGTAGGCAAGTAACTAGGAAATAAATCTCTAGAACTCTGTCTGCTAGTCAAGAATTTGGTTTGTTCGCATGATCTTCTTTGGACATCTGTGTGACTAACTCAGGAGGGCTCTCGTGGGGTGTTTTTCCTCTCAGTACATCTTGGTTTTTATGTTCAGTTGTAAACAGAAAAGAGGTCTGTTTTGCCAGGTTCCATGAGAAATTCCTGCTGTACCAGTGACAGCACACTGCCCTCTCCTGACATTGATTGCCACCATTTAGACGGTTCCCCGGTCAGTTATTAGGCCCTTCGCAGCTATTGGTGACTTCATATATTGCTTAGTTCTGCTCCTGGTTTTGTTAGGTTCAAAATCAGAACTGCTTTCCGGAAAGCTGGGAGGACCGCTTTTTCTTTACTCGCAGCAGCATTCTCGAGATGAAGATAGTACTGAGGTTGTTCTAAAGCTGTGGAGTCAAAACTCTCTTAAACGTAGAATGTCGAAGCACACTTAGGGAAGGTTTTCATTCCAAGTATTCCTGCAGCTTTGATGAGAATTTTACGTCTTACTGTAGCCAACATGCTTCAACTACAAACTTAAACCTTCTGGGGGGGCTTTGCGCAGAGTCCGTGGATGCTGGATTTCTCCGGTGTCCATGCCACCACGCTCCTTGAGCCCCTCTAATTGTATTCATGAGGTGGCGCAGTGGTCATCATCTTTTCCCTCGGCACTGTACTGGCACCCTTTCGATGGCGTTCATCCTACCCACCAGCCTCATATGCATTGCTAAACACATCTTAAACTGTTTCGCTCCTGTGCCTCCAAAACTCTCCTCCTGCCGCTCTCCGTTTCCCATGGGGCGGCATCACCCCCAGGCCTGAGGCTCCCCAGGGTGGCTCTAAGACATCCTCCCATGCTTACCCCTTGTCACAGTCCGTCAGCTCGAATCTGGTCCACTCCCCCGGCCTTTGCAGAACGTGCCGGGGAAACAGATGACCTGTAGTTGCGAGAGCCCCAGCTTCGGGGTCCAGGGGACCTGGGTTTGAGAACTGTCACTGCCGCACATTAAAAGTTCTTCCTCGCTGTTTCCTAGCCCGTAAGTCAGAGATAGTTCTTGCCTTGTGGGAAAGTTGTGAGGAGAGACAGATGGTGAGGACGTAGTTCATGACCAGCCCAGAGAAAGTGTTCAGGATGTGTAGCCCCTATTGCTTTGTTTGCCTTGAGACACTTCTGTCCAAAATGCTGTACATTCTACTCTTACGTATTAAAATCTTACCCATTCTTTGAGGGAGGTCTTGTCCAAATACTCCCTCACGGCTGACCTGCCCCATCAGTGGAGCTGCAAAGTCTCACCTTTCTCCCCACTCCTGTAACACCTCTTTATGTCACTCATGATGCTAATGTTGGATCACCTTACGTTGTCGATGTTGGGATGCGGGTCTGTGGCACATTACCTCGTCCAGAGTCAGTGCTTATAATAATAGCGTTTGTTTATGAGGCGACTGAGCAGATACTATTGATTTTTCTGGGTCAACGGATGGAAAAGGGCATAAATAATCCCTAAAACAATGCTTCAGAATCAGGTCTGCTTGACTTTGGAGTCACTTCCTGCCTCCTGCCTCCCTGCCTGGTCCTCCCAGGTGCTCAGCTCTCAGGCTTCTCTTCTCTCTCCACACTTGTTCCCTAGGTCGTGTGTTTCACGGTGAGGATGCTGGTTGGAGTTTTGCTATAAGAATAATTCTTTGCTATGCGACAAGGTCCCAGACACTGCAGGACCTTTAGCATCTATAGCTTGTGCCCATTTAATGCCAGTGATGTTTCCCTCCGACCCTGGGTCACCATGCAACCGGAAACATTCCCACACGTGGCCTGATGCCCCCAGTTGAAAATCACTGCTAGCTGATCTCATCTGTTCCAAGGCTTTAGCTGTCTGTATTCTAACGACTCCAAAATGTGCCTCCCCAGCTCGGCTCACTCCTGATTCAGGCTTACATAACCAGCTGTTGACCTGCCCCTGCCCAGTGGTCTGATAGGATCTCAAACCTGACTTGTCCAAAACTGAGCCCTCGATGTCGTCCCCCAGATCTCCTCTCCAGACTGCCCTGTCTCAGGAAGTGCCGACCGCATTCTGCTCATTGCTCTGGCTCAGCACCTTCTGGAGTCTTCCTTGATTCCTCCCTCTCCCAGCAAAGGCCCCTGGGCTCTGTCCTAAAGTATGTTTGTTATCTGACCTCTTCCCCCACCTCCAGCTCACTACCGTCTCTTAACCTGCATTACTGGAGTAGCCCCCCGTTTGGTTTCAGCCTCCACCCTTGCCCATGTGCATTCCAGCAGGATGGCGTTAAAATCTGTCAGCCTCTCATCCCTGCTCTGCTCAGAGCCCTTCCAGGCTTCCCGCACACTCGGGCCTGGAGGGCAGTGCAGCCTCGGCCCCGCCCTTCCCCTTCGCTCATGCTACCCTGCCCCCACTCGCCTCCTTGATCTTCCACCGAACAGCAGGGCCTTTGCAGTTGCTGTTCCCTGAGCCCGGAGTGCTTTTCCCCTGGATCTTGCTGACTCACTTCCTTCAGATACCTGCTTAAATGTTACCTCCTCAGAGAGGCCTTCCCTGACCACCCTTTCCAGACTAGCACCCCAGCCCCAGCACACTCTTACCCCGCCGCAGCCACCCCAGCCCGGCTTTATTTTTCTTCATCGTTATCGGACTTATCTGTATCTGGGTGGGTGTCTGTTTATTGCTTATCTCCCTAACTGGCATCTAAATTCCATGAGGTAGGGAGCCTTCTTGGTCATGTTCTATGCTTCATCTCCAGGACCTAAAGGAGGCCTGGCCTGTGGAAGGGGCTGGATTACACTGATTGATGAATGAATGTGACACCCACACACACACTGAGGTGGTTCTCACCTTGCTCTCCCTCCATCCTCCCTGCTTCAGCCTTTCGTTCCTGACCGAAGGGCGGTGGGCAGGTCACTCAGCACTGGTGCAGGATCTCCACCGGGCACTTACCCAGGGGGCACTCGTGTGGCTACATCAGCTGTTCTAGCTCTTTCCCCTCCCCCAAGGTAAAGTAAACAGGCCTCTGAGCAGATGTAGGAATTTAAGCCCGTACTGATGTTTCTGTATTTGGTCTATCACAGAGCCTTCAGTAGATTCCACCTTATTTTACCCATGAGTCAAATACACTTTATTGTCTTGTTTCCCAGCCTATGGCAGAGTAGAAGGAGGAGGATGGCACCAGAGGCAAGCATGCTGACAGTTGTAGAGGTTGACAGCCTAACCGATGTGGAGAGACAAAATTCAAAAGCTGAGCAATCTACAGGCCCTTGGTGTTGTGGCGAAACCTATAGGCCAGTGTGATAGCGCAGCACGCCTGTGGTTTTCAAAATAACGATGACTACGCAGACGTTGTTATTAAGGAAGGTGAATATCCTTTATTAGCACGTGTATCAGGCAGGATGTAAGAATCACTTATTGCGTCCTGCATAGAAGTTGATGGTGAGTTCTTTTATCATTGAGGAAACTGAGTCTCATGTAAGTTATGTGCCAAGGTCCCCTTATTCAATGCCCTAAAGACATCCGATGGCGAAAGGAATAAACCTCAGTAATCTGGGAGGTTTGCTGTACAGGTTGTTGTATCATTCCCTAAGTATGTTGGCTGTATTCTGCACTTTCCCAGTTATGAGCTGACTGTATTTTTCCTTCACACTTGGCGTTTGCTGAGCTGCTGACTGTACTGAGATGTGTCTGGCATCTGTTCACTGTTCCCCAGGATCAGCAGCAGGCCCGCCAGTCCCAGCTCGCTCAGGATGAGCGCGTTTCACGCTCATATCTTGCCCTGGCGACAGAAACCGTGGACATGTTCCATATCCTCACCAAGCAGGTCCAGAAGCCATTCCTCAGACCTGTGAGTAGAACCTTGGGGGTGTTTGTTTTGTCTGTTGGATTCCACATTCAGAGTCTATCACTTATAACTAAATAGAGCAGTTGTTGAAATCCTGGGTGTTTCAGCACCACAGTCACCCATCGGTGAGATTCTGTTACTGATTTTGTTCCCAGTTATGCTAATCGATACAACATTCTATCGATAGTCTGAAGTCTGCCAAAGGTCACTTCCAAGATAACTTATATCACTTTCTGCTGAGACAGCACATTGGATTATTAATGTTGAAGCTGTGACGTATTTTTGTCATCGTCGACTCCAGTATTTTATTTATAGGAAAAGTATAGGTGACATCAATTGGAAATGAGACTATATTAAGTAGAAATAATTGATAGTGTATAAGATCTTTGGTTCTCTTCAGTGTAGGTTTGTTACACTCAGGAAACCAAAGGTTAATGAGAGCCATAATTAGGGTTTATGATAGGTCAAAGGTAGCCAGATTGTTTGGCCATGACTTGATTGATGAGACCGGGATCCTGTTTCTGAAATCGAAACTGAGGGGCATAAATGAAGATCTGTGCTTCTCTTCAACAATCCCCGCAACACACACACACACACACACACACACACACACACACACGTGCACGCAAACACACACACAGAGTTTAGAAGTCTTATGGTGGGGCCGGGGCCAGGATAGTGAGGAAGGCAAGAAAGGGGCCTGAGATTTGGTAGTGACTTGCCCACATGGAGACAAGTTCACAGTGGGATATAATTTTACTACACGTCTCCTGCAGTTTCCCTGTTTACTCTCACCTCCATCATTATCACTACACCCTGTCCTCCGTGCAACTCGAGATGAGCCCCCTCCTCTGTCCCCTTTACATTTCATGTCTCTTCATAAATAGATTTCAGTGCGAGAGCAGCAGAACATGAAGCAAAACAGTGCGCCACTGAAAGCGTAAGAACACTCAACTCATTTAGATAAGGTACTTCAGACACTTGCTTCCCTTAAAGGTTCACAAATGGACTTCTTTAAACTTTTTCTGTAAAAGCCAGACAGTAAATAGTTTAGGCATTGTAGGCCACATGGCCTCTATTGCAGCTGCTAGCTATGCTGTTGCTGTGTTCCAATAAAACTCCATGAAGTGAGGCATCAGGCCAGATATGTCTTGCAGCTAGCAGTTTGCCAATCCCTGCTCTAAGTCATGTTTTATTTTGTGTTCAACTACTCCGATGGCAGTGCTCTTTGATTGTTCAGAAGGTCAGAAACTATAAAAATTGCTTGAGACTAAATTGTCATAAAGCCTATTTTTAGTTCTAAATTCTTCATTTTTTGTAAAGGACATTATTGAAAGCTAAGTCTATGATTTTCATGTCAATTAAAATTAATGTTTTTCAAGACCTACTCTTTGATCTGAGCTCTCCATACACCTGGGTCACAGTCTTCTGCCCCCCAGCCTTTGCCTGTGCCTGCTTTGATCTTTCCTTTTCCTTTGCTGCACTGTTTTCATCTTCTTTGCTGGTTAACACAAAACTCTCCCACTTCAGGAGAAAAAAAATTACCAATTATATCCTATTCTTATCCCTCCTTTACCTCACAGTTTCTTAACAATTAAATACAGGAGTACTTTTTACTTTGTGCAAAAGCAGGTCCTTTAGAAGCCAAATTTAAGTTGAATTTGTATAAATCCAGTCATGAAATTTAATGAAAACCTTATTACTTAAAGAGAAGCTTTCACAGCTCATTTTTTATGGCCGGTGTTTAATACTCTATAAGCCAGGTTTTCCTATTTCAGGTTTGCTTAAAGCAATGTATGCCCACCTGTAGTAGGTACTGTGTCACCTTGTGGGGGTTATAGCATATTATTTCATAATTAGTTTTTAGTTGTTTCATTTAAGTTTGTCTTGTCTCACTGGCTAGATTTAAAACTATTCAAGACATAAATTTTATCTTCTACCTCTTTTATATTTCTTCACTCTTTGCATCTGATAAATAAATAAGAATAGTGCATATTGCCTGAACTGTCAGGGACTTGAAATTTATAGAAAAATAATGCATAAAATGATGGCTGAAAGAGCATACTCCGGAAACTTTCATGACACGTGTGATGGTGATGGAATTATGAATAGTTTCCCTCTTTTACCTATTAACAAATTCGAAGTGATCCTTGTTTTTATAATTAAAGCATGAATTTAATGAAAATGTTGCCTTTTTGGTATTTATAAATATTCCATCAGCATGCAACATTCTATGAAGTATTAGGATTACTGGATTAGAAATGGAGAGTAAAGAAAAGTTTGAATGGAATGTCCTTCTTCAGCGTATGATATAGCACATATAAGGGATTCTTTGAAGATTGAGCCTGCCAATTCCTGTTCCTCCACTGAAATGGGAGTTTTGGGTCCTTCTTGCTTGTCTCAACAGCATGAATTGTCCTATTATCCTGTGATTTCCTAGGAACTCGGACCCCGATTGGCTGCGATGCTGAACTTTAACCTTCAGCAACTCTGTGGCCCTAAGTGCCGTGACCTGAAAGTTGAAAACCCTGAGAAATATGGCTTTGAACCAAAGAAGCTGTTGGACCAACTGACGGATATTTACTTGCAGCTGGACTGTGCCCGGTTCGCTAAAGCCATTGCTGACGACCAGGTTAGTGCCCAAGGGAACAGTTTCAGAGGGAGCCTGGAGTTCAGGCTCCTGAAGTGGGTGACTTGAGTTTGCTTCCCTGTGGATTTCCCGGCAGACCCTGCGCGATTACATATCCATCTGTTCTTGGATTTTCCCCACTTGAAATCAAGGAAGGTGACACTTTTCAAAACGTGGTTTGAGAAGTTTTTAGTATGTAAAAAGAAATAATGGCCACAGTGGCAAGGGGAACTTGTCTGGTGTAAATGGATGTGACTCAGTTGTTTTCCTTTGGGCGTAAAGAGCAGATTTGGCTCTCAGATCCGTCTCCAGTTGAGTTTGTACCCATCTTGCTAAGGGCCTCACTCGACAAATCGGTTACATTTCCAGAAAGAGTCTGGTTTTCGCAGGGAATCCAAATCTTCTTCCCAAGAAGGAGATTTAATAACAGCTTCAGTGCTGCCGTTATTTCTGTGGTTCCAGGTTTCAAACCGTGTACGTTATCTTTACATTCTTCCCTCCTTTATTCCTTGCATCCCTCTGATCGTATCCATTTTGTGGTTTTCATTTCCACAGCTACCAACTTAGTCCAGGCGGCCCCTGTCCGGCCTCGATGTGTAATTTTTCAGTATCTCATGAAGGGCTTCCCCTCCCTCCACGGTCCTGTGTCCTGCAACATCTTCAGAGTTATAATAACTGATGTTATTAACCACACATCAAGTTTTAGCCACTTCTCATGTTTTCACTTGTAATCCTCACAGGATCCTACGACTGAGGTTTAGTTGGATTCCTTGCTTTTCAGGGAGGCACACGGAGGTTAACGAGCTGCACAGTTGATGTGAGGCAGAGGCAGGACTCCCACCTGGCAGTCTGGCCCTGAGCCCATGTTCTCAGCTTCTCTGCTCTCCACTTAAAATGCCCCCAAAGTGCCATGTCCGTTTCAGTCTCCGCATCTTTGTTCACATTATTTATCCAAGTATTAACTCACATCTCAGGGTAACCATCACTAGGCATTCCAGAAGGTTCTTTACTTATATCTCATCCAAAGGTCAAAATAGGGGAATTGTAGGTACTTTTTATTTTTCAGTAACAGCTTTATTGAGACATAATTCTCATACATAGGTACTTTTGGATAAAGCAAGAGATGTGGTCTTGACAAAGCACCTGCAATGGAAAAAACCACATAATGTCTAAAGCAGTTTTTCCATAAAAGGTCGCGTTAAAAGAGCAGGTTAGGTGTTTGCAGTTACTTTGGGTAGACGCTGAAATGATTCTCTAGCCTACGACTGTATGACGCTGCACGTACTGAGACATGGAAGATAAGCGGCAGCCTTAAGAGGGACAGGAAATGGAAACGCCCCCCGGGCAAGGTCAGGCCGTCTGCTTGGGCAGCAGGCCGGCTGGAGCTGGGCCTCTCCGGCCCAGCCAGAGGTCGGGTGTGAGGAGTCCCCAGGGACTCCTCCGCTTTCACTGTCGGGGACTCAGAAGGGTCGTTTAGCCTGCTCGCTCTTCTCCTGGTAGGTCGTGCTGTGGCTGCCACGTCGCAAGCGGTTATAACACGTAACATAAAGTTTGCAGTGTGCGTGAGCACAGCACTCCCACTGAGACGGTGCGAACCAAGTGGGTGACAAAGGAGTGTTTCCGAGTGCTTCCAGCTGCCTTTCCTTGGTGACCAACAAAACGTCCACACTGCCTGGCAATGCCTATGGCTTGTGGTGGTGGCACAGGTGGTGGCCTGTGGTGGCACGTGGCTTGAGCCACAGGCAGTGGTTTCTGCACAGTGACACATGGGTCTTCTCGAATGTCTAAATAGCCCTGTTCTTGGAGACACGTGAAGCAGGCACACAAGTGCCAGCAGCACAGTGGAGAGAAAAACACTTTTGAAGTGGTTTCTTTGCTGCCTTGTACAGTGTGGCGTTTGTCTTGATTGTTGGACACTTTCCATTTATATGGGCTGTAAGCTGATGAGGGGCCTGCCCACTGGATTGTTTCGGAAGAGGGGCTGGGGGGGCGCTGGGGGTGCAAGACTAGAAAGCTCCAGGGAGGTGGTAGAATTTCGTCTTCTCCCTTGGGAGCAGTGCCCTTGCTTCGCTCTGGTTCCGTCTGGTATGTCTTGTTTTCCTGGGGAGACAGAGGAGAAAAAAAACAGCAGCCGAGCAAGGGAAGAAACTGAGAGCCTTCTCTCCTGTGCACCGAGAGCGGGCGGAAGACAGGTGCCCGGGAGAGGTGACAGAAGGCCCCAGCGCGAGGAGCCCTGAGCCTTACACTCACAGGCCTTAGGAGAGAGCCCCTCGTCAGAGAGGAAGTGCGACAGGACAGTTGTCCCTGGAGCCCAGGAGAGAGAGAGGTCTTAGCCTGACACAGTGAGCTGCACTGAGGGCCAAGTCTGCCTGTGGTTTCCGGGCAGATGGACGGCAGATCTGTTGTTCATGGAGCGCTGTCTGTTAACACCATGTTCCATTAAACAACAGTAGTAGTAAAGAGCCCATGTAATGGGGACTTCCTGGTGGTCCAGTGATTAAGACTTCGCCTTCCAGTGCAGGGGGTGTGGGTTCGATCCCTGGTCAGGGAGCTAAGATCCCACATGGCTCCTGGCCAAAAAACCAAAGCATGAAACAGAAGCAATATTGTAACAAATTCAATAAAGACTTTTAAAAATAAAAAAAAAAAAGGAAAAAAAAATCTTGGGATTTCCCTGGTGGTCCAGCGGTAAAGAATCCACCTTCTAATGCAGGGACCGCAGGTTCAATCCCTGGTTGGGGATCCAAGATCCCACATGCCGCGGGGCAGCTAAGCTCACGCGCCACAACAACTGAACTGGCATGCCTCAACGAGAGAGCCCGCGTGCCACAAACTACAGAGTCCTTCCGCTCTGGAACCTGCGCACCACAACTAAAGAGAAGCCCATGCGCTGCAGTGAAAGATCCCGCATGCCTCAGTGAAAGATCCCGCATTCCTCAACGAAGATCCCTCATGCCGCAACTAAGACCCGACGCAACCATAAAAATTAAAAAAAAAAAAAAAAAAAAAGAGCCCATGTGAAATCTCACTTCTCCTATGCAGCGTTCCTTTTTTTTTAATAAATTTATTTATTTATTTACTTGGCTGTGTTGGGCCTTCATTGCTGCACGCAGGCTTTGTCTAGTTGCAGCGAGCGGGGGCTACTCTTCGTTGCGGTGTGAGGGCTTCTCATTGCAGTGGCTTCTCTTGTTGCAGAGCACGGGCTCTAGGCGCGTGGGCTTCAGTAGTTGTGGCATGTGGGCTCAGTAGTTGTGGCTCGCGGGCTCTAGAGCACAGGCTGAGTAGTTGTGGCACACGGGCTTCATTGCTCCGCAGCATGTGGGATCTTCCCAGACCAGGACTCAAACCCATGTCCCCTGCATTGGCAGGCGGATTCTTAACCACTGCGCCACCAGGGAAGTCCTGCAGCCTTCCTTTTTTTTTTTTTTTTTGAGGTGAAATTCACATAACATAAAATTAACCATGTTGAAGTGTGTAATTCAGTGGCATTTAGTACGCTCACAGTATTGTACAACCATCACCTCTAATCACCCCCACAAGGAAATCCCGTACCCATTAAGCAGTCAGTGTCCCTTCGTCCTCACCCCAGCTCCTGGCAACCACTAGACTGCTTTCTGTCTTTATTTTACCTATTTTTACATTTATCTATTAGCCTATTCTGAATATTTCATGTAAATGGAATCATACAATGTATAACCTTTTGTGTCTGGCTTCTTTCATGTAGCATGCTTTTGAGGTTCATTCATGTTATATCACGTATCAGTACCTGATTCCTTTTTACGGCTTAATGTTTCATTATATGGCTATACCATGGTTTGTTTGTTCATTCATCCATTGATGGACATTTGAATTGTTTCCACCTTTTGGCTGTTATAAATAGTATCCTGTGAATGTTCATGTAAAAGTGTTTGAATACCTATTTTCAATTCTTTGGGATATACTTAGGAGTAGAATTTCTGAGTCATATGGTAATTCTATGTTTAACATTCCCACCAGCAGTGTACGAAGGTTCTAATTTCTCCACATCCTCGCCAACACTTGCTATTTTCTGTTTTGTTTTTTTATTTTTAAATAGCCACCCTAGTGGGAGTAAAGTTGTATTTCACTGTGGTTTTGATTTGCATTTCCCTAATGACAAATGCTGTTGAACATCTTTTCGTGTACTTGCTGGCCATTTGTATATCTTTTTTGAAGAAATGTCTGTTCGATCCTTCATCTTTTTCTTTTTCTTTGGCCGCACCAAGCAGCTTTGTGGGATTTTAGTTCCCTGACCAGGGATTCAACCCAGACCCTCGGTAGTGAAAGCACGAGTCCTAACCACTGGACCACCAGAGAACTCCCCTTCATCCATTTTTTATTTTATTTATTTATTTTTGGCTGCATTAGGTCTTCATTGCTGCACGCGGGCTTTCTTTAGTTGTGTCAAGTGGGGGCTACTTTTTGTTGCAGTGTGTGGGCTTCTCATTGCGGTGGCTTCTCTTGTTGCGGAGCACGGGCTCTAGGCTCGCGGGCTTCAGTAGTTGTGGTGCACGGGCTTATTAGTTGCTCCACGGCATGTGGGAATCTTCCTGGACGAGGGCTCAAACCTGTGTCCTCTCCATTGGCAGGTGGATTCTTCTTTTTTTTTTTTTTTTTTTTTTTTTTTATTGGTACACGGGCCTCTCACTGTTGTGCCCTCTCCTGTTGCAGAGCACAGGCTCCGGACGCGCAGGCTCAGCGGCCATGGCTCACGGGCCCAGCTGCTCCGCGGCATGCGGGATCCTCCCAGACCAGGGCATGAGCCCACGTCCCCTGCATCGGCAGGCGGACTCTCAACCATTGCGCCACCAGGGAAGCCCAGCAGGTGGATTCTTAACCACTGTGCCACCAGGGAAGCCCCTATCCATTTTTTAAATTGGATTCTTTCTGTTTTGTTCTTTATATATTCTGGATACTAGACCTTTATCAGATACATGATTTGCAGATATTTTTATGTTTAATTTCTGTAGCCATTCTGTAAGATCCTTGAGGTCAAGAACAACATCTTGGGACTTCCCTGGTGGTCCAGTAGTTAAGAATCAGCCTGGGCTTCCCTGGTGGCACAGTGGTTAAGAATCTGCCTGCCGGGCTTCCCTGGTGGCTCAGTGGTTGAGAGTCCGCCTGCCGGGCTTCCCTGGTGGCGCAGTGGTTGAGAGTCCGCCTGCGGATGCAGGGGACACGGGTTCGTGCCCCGGTCCGGGAAGATCCCACATGCCGTGGAGCGGCTGGGCCCGTGAGCCATGGCCGCTGAGCCTGCGCGTCTGGAGCCTGTGCTCCGCAATGGGGGAGGCCACAACAGTGAGAGGCCCGCATACTGCAAAAAAAAAAAAAAGAATCTGCCTGCCAATGCAGGGGACATGGGTTCAAGCCCTGGTCTGGGAAGATCCCACATGCCGCGGAGCAACTAAGCCCAGGCGCCACAACTACTGAGCCCGCATTCTAGAGCCCACGAGCTGCAACTACTGAGCCCGTGTGCTCTAGAGCTCGCACACTGCAACTGCTGAGCCCATGCGCCACAACTACTGAAGCCCATGCGCTCTGGGCCCCATGTGCTGCAACTACAGAAGCCCGTGCGCCTGGAGCCCATGCTCCACAACGAGAGTAGCCACCGCAATAAGTCCGTGCGCTACAACAAAGCATAGCCCCCACTTGCCGCAACTAGAGAAAGCCCGCACACAACAACCAAGACCCAGCACAGCCAAAAAAAAAACACATCTTTGCTTCCTCTCTGACACCATCCACACTGAACTTGAAGCAGCAGCTCAGTAATCTGTATTTGGTCGATTCATTGACACCACTGCTCTTTGAAACTGAGTGCCATGTCCCCTTATCATAAGTACCCTTCGATTTCTTATTTCTGTTTTTTTGGCTGTGCTGGGTCTTGATTGCTACTCACAGGCTTTCTCTAGTTGCGGCGAGCGGGGGCTACTCTTTGTTGCGGTGTGCAGGTTTCTCATTGCGGTGGCTTCTCTTGTTGCGGAGCATGGGCTCTAGGCACGCGGGCTTCAGCAGTTGTGGCACATGGGCTCTAGAGCGCAGGCTCAGTAGTTGTGGCACACGGGCTTAGTTGCTCCGCAGCATGTGGGATCTTCCCGGACCAGGGCTCGAACCCATGTCCCTTGCATTGGCAGGCGGATTCTTAACCACTGCCCCACCAGGGAAGTCCCTACCCTTTGATTTCTGATAATGCTCACTCCACTGCTCTATCTTAGAAGTTGACTTAACAGCAGGCAGAAGTCAGTTGGTTAAAAACTCAATCATCTTTTGAGAAATAGAGTGGGTGATATTTTCGAGAATAGTAAATGGGCTAAGAACGACTACTTGTTTACACAGAGAAGTTCAAGGTGAATAGTCTCAGTAGTGTGGATAGCAGCACCCACCCTGTGCGTTTCTGTCCTTCCAACATCTCACCATAACCCTTTGGCCATTTATCCCCTGTGCCTCTTCCCAAAGGGACGGGGACTGTAGCTTACCTGGCTCATAATAAGTAGACACCAAATAAAGTATCTGTTGACCTAATGTAGTAATTTAGTTTCAGAAAACTATAACCGAGGCTCTCTGAACTTTTCAAATTATTTTAAAGGATTATTGCCAGGCCCAAGTGCCCTGCTGGCTTTTTGTCCTCTCCTCTCTTTTCCCCTGAGTTGCATGGATTAAATAAGGGGCGTGGCTGTGTGTGGAGAGAGAAAGTGAGCATGTGCACTTATTTAGAAACTGAAGTTAAAAAAGAACCGAAGAAAGACTGAGGACTTTCATTCCAGCCTTCTAAGGGAACACAAGTATTGAGATGAGTTCATCCCATGATGTTCATGTGAATCCTCGTTTAGAAATCACAGGTCACAGATTATGGTCCTATCATTCAGAGTTTCAGATTTAGTCATTCCCCTCCTCCATTTGCATCACTGTCACTAAAGTGACGAGCATTCAGTGATTTTGCCGTAAATGCAAAATAGGATATACTTTGATATTTTGAAATGGCAATGATTTATATAAATTAGGCACCTGTGGGGTAGGTGTTACTACCCCCATTTTACACCTGAGGAAACTGGGGCTCAGGAGAGTTAGAGCTTTCTCTAAGACCACACAGCAGGTAGATGGTAAAGCCAGGATTGAAACCCAGGCTTGCCTGGGTCTTTGGTGGGCGCTTGCCGTGTAGACCAGCCCTCCCACTCTCACAGGCATAAACCCTGTCTGCTCCCGTCAGTAGAGCCCCTGACATTTAACAGCGTTGAACTGAGAGATCTTAAATAAGGATTGACAGGGAATGGGAGAACGCGCTTGTTGATTATGAACTATATTGGGTTGTTTTCACCATGTTTACCTTTAGGGGAAAGAACTGAAATTTCCACCTCCTCTCATAGGCTGCTAGGGCTCAGTGCCTGGCAAGGACTGAAGTAGACTTTCAGTCCTTCTCTTTTTAATATTTCCTTCTCTTTTTAATATTTAAATTTTAAGAGAAATGGATGTTTGCTATAAAAGTAATTAAAACTTTTAACAATTCCCCTCTTTTGCCTGCATCCTGAAGCCCTTTCCAGAGGCCTTGTACAGTTTGGTGCATATTAGCCCAGTCTTTGTGTATTTATAGCCGTGTCAAAGTATTTATATATGTACATTATAATTTTAGGGCCTTTTTAGAAAACAGATGATGCTTTGGGTATTTTCTGCAGCTTGCTTTTTTCCACTTAAAATATATTTACGTCTCACAGTGTCTTTCCTCATTTTCAGAGATCCTACAGCAAAGAATTGTTTGAAGAAGTTATTTCGAAGATGCGGAAGGCAGGGATCAAATCCACAATAGCGATAGAGAAGTTTAAACTTCTGGCTGAGAAGGTGGAGGAGATCGTGGCCAAGAACGCGCGTGCAGAAATCGACTACAGTGACGCCCCAGACGAGTTCAGAGGCGAGTGGGCCCGCTTTTTTAACGTGGAATTCTTTGATTTGAGTTAACTTGAAACATGTAACATTAGAAGAGGACGTTCTGTGCTCTCATTACTTTTTTTTTTTAATTTAATTTATTTTATTTTTGGCTGCCTTGGGTCTTCGTTGCTGTGCGTGGGCTTTCTCTAGTTACGGCGAGCGGGGGCTACTCTTCGTTGTGGCGCGTGGGCTTCTCATTGCAGTGGCTTCTCTTGTTGCGGAGCACGGGCTCTAGGCGCGTGGGCTTCAGTAGTTGTGGCACGTGGGCTCAGTAGTTGTGGCTCGCGGGCTCTAGAGCACAGGCTCAGTAGTTACGGCGCAAGGGCTTAGTTGCTCCGCGGCATGTGGGGTCTTCCCGGACCAGGGCTCAAACCCGTGTCCCCTGCATTGGCAGGCAGATTCTTAACCACTGCACCGCCAGGGAAGCCCCTCTCATTGCTTTTTGAGACACTGGTCAGAAATTGAAATTCTGTTTATCTACCTTTAGTTCATATTATAAATTACAAGAGAAAAAAGTCCTCAGCCTGATTTCAAACCAGATAACAACCCTGAAGATTCTAAGGCCAATCTTGCCTTTGCAAGTGGGGACTCATGTTTTCAAAGAATTCTGAGTAGTCCTAAGAGGAAAGGTTGATTCTAGCCTGCCATCTTCGCCATACAGCTCGGGAGGGCCTGTCTGTCCTGCTGTCTTTTTTGTCTGTTCTTTCCTCCCAGCAGTAGCTGACAAAAGGGTGCTTCCCCTCTACAAAAGGTGAAGTATATGCCTTTCTCTAATGCTGATTTCCTTCTAAACTTGGGGGCCTGGTAGGGGCCATTTGGTTGCTGTTTCCTATGGTTATATTTTTCACTGATAGGAGGGACTTTGTTTTCTTTTTCAGTTTTAGGCTCTATTGTTAGGTCAGAGTTTGCTTTGCTCTGTCTCTGTAGACCCTCTGATGGACACCCTGATGACTGACCCCGTGCGGCTGCCCTCTGGCACCATCATGGACCGCTCCATCATCTTGCGGCACTTGCTGAACTCCCCCACGGACCCCTTCAACCGACAGACGCTGACAGAGAGCATGCTGGAGCCAGGTAGAAGAGGGCATGGCTCGAACTGCAGTGCCTACACCTGTACTGAGCAGTGAGGCCAAAATCGTGTATCAGAGAGTAGTCAGAAGGGGGAAATTTAACAAATCCAGACACTACATGGTTTCTGACACTTAATGGACAAGACATAAAACATTCTTTGCTCTTTTTCACTACAGAATTCCAGTTCTTACTTTTCATGTCCTATTTCTTCTTCAGCCTTCAGTTCAGTGAGGGAATGAATTACCTTTTCTTTCCTTTTATACAGAACTACAAGCATCATCTCTCAGGAAGAGCCCTCCCATCTGGGGTATTAATTCTTTCCTTTCTTTTCTCAGTGCCAGAACTGAAAGAACAGATTCATGCCTGGATGAGAGAGAAACAGAACAGTGATCATTAAACCATCCCCCTTGCTCACCCTCTGCGAGAAACAGCCAAGGCCGGCGAGGCAGGCAGGAGCAGCATCGGTGGTGCAAATGCTGTTCACATGTTGGAGGCCAGAAGTGGCAAAATACACCAAGAGCCCACCCAGAGTGACCAAACAGTGGAGACCTGAAAGGACATGAATAAGAAGAGGAGCCCAATTCCTGTACATATATTTAAGTGACAGACGTGGTCAAAAGCTTGAGGGATACGTTTTATGATTGCTTGTGTAATAGAGCACGTCCTTCATATGTCACAATTTGGGGCTTTTGCTACGGAAGTCTTTTAGTGATTGATGACGAATGGGTCTGGGCAGCATCCCCTTCATCCCTTTTTTTTTTTTTTTTTTTTTCCTAAATCCAGTATCCGTTGGTTTTGATTGTGATTAGAGAACCTTGGACATTTTGCTGCTAAGACTCTCCCCCCCGCCGGCCCCATCCTGATCCTACTTGCACTGCTGTGGATTTTTTTTAAGAGAAGCAAAAACAAAAATAAACTCTTTTCCCTGGCCCTCCAAACATTTATTCTGTGAGATAACTGTGCCTGCAACGAAGTGTTAATCCTGGGATCGTATTTTTATATCATATTCACATATTTGTTTTTTTAATTGGTGTTAGATGACATGATTAATAAAAAAGGCAAGATATTTTCAGAATTTGAATTTCAGTTTTTTTTTTTTTATTATTTTGAAATGTCCCTTAAAATTTTTTTTTATTCTAAACAAAATGAAGAGAATCCTGTTGCTCGGGTCCTTGTCGTGAGTCCACAATTAGGAATCCGAGGAACAGCTGCAGCAAAGGAAGCATTTAAGTGTATCAGGATTTCGTGTCTTACGGTTTGGGGGGGGTTGGGTTATTTTTAATGCTATGTGACAGTTGGAAACCTTTATAGTTATCCTGCGAGGGTAAATAAATTCCTCAACCCTTGAGTCTGTGAGTTCAAGGCAGGGGTCGTTTGTATGATGTGTCCTGTGGGGCTTGGCCTTACCAAAGCAAAAAAGGGGTGCAAGAAATGTGGAAGTACGTCTGCTTGTAAAAACACACACAAAGAAAAACACACACACACACACACACACACATAAACATAAGATTTTTTGTATTACTGCTCCCTACTTACCATACTCGGATTCTTGAATCTCCTTTGGGGTAAAAAAGGATTTGAAACCATAAAGTGTTTTGAAGAAATTAAGTCTACAAAAACATACTTTCTTTTTCTTTTCCTTTCTTTCCCGCTCCACAGACAATGTCCTCTGTTCAGTTCCTAACGCAAACTACAATAAATGGTGATACACATTCAGAAGGAATCTTCTTTGAGTCTCTTCTTTTTGTGGAAAACAAAGGGGTGGGTGAAGACCAAGAGCCAGATGTGTTGGCATGTGGTACATGATCTTTCCTGGAGCCAATTAGGAGTTGCTGTTTTTAAAATAAAACTTTCCTATTGTGTCAGTCTTGATGCTCCAGTTGGTTCTTGTGTCACTGTTTGCTTGTTCAAGGGGGTTGAGCTTTGTCACGTTCAGTCTCTTCAGTTCTCAGGTGGTTACCCTATTGCAAATATATTTTCCCTGACCTTGAAAATTTTTGCTCAAGTTCAACCCATCTCGTGAACATTATCTTAGGTACTGCAGTTGATGAAACCTTACCTACCAGCTCATGTAATAAGAGCAAGCGTTTCTGCAGCATTTACTGTGTGCCAACCTATGCCAAGGCCTTTACATTTACGATTTCGTTCTCTAAGAGGGTACGATCATCTTTGTTTTTTTCCAGCAGGTCAGGGTGTGGGATGTGGAGAGGTTAGGTCACTTGCCCAAGGTCACCTGGCCAATTAGTGGAAGAGCAGGTGTCCAGGCTCCAGAGTCCATGCCCTTAGCCACTACTCTTGAGCACATTTGGAGTAAATCAACTTTTTCCTTTTTCCAAAAAATATAATGTATTCCCGTTAACAACAATTTTAGACAATATAGGTAAAAGAAAGCCAAAATCACCTGTAATCCCACTGTGCAGATAATTGTTAATTTATTTTTTACCAAGTTTATATACATTTATGCCTATACAGTTAATGATGCTTATTGGCTTCTATTGCCAGTTTTGTTTCTCCATGTCATGAATGTGTGTTGTTTCTCTCCTCTCTATCCAGAAGATAAACTCTGCACAGGTTTATCAGGTTCAGGCACAGGTTCTGTCGTGTTATTTGCATGCCTCACTCTTTCCCCATGAATGTAAGAAGACGCTGCTTTACCCCTTCAGACGTACTCATCGTTTTGAAAATTCAGAATTCGGGGGCTTGAAGGACCTTCTGCTGGCTAGGGCATTCCTACTTGTACTGTCTCTAGGGGGAAGATGTTTGCTATTTCTAGTTTTAGAATCTAAGGCTTGCTATTGTATAGAAACTTGTGACTGCCTTCATTCTGTGAATTATGGATATTAAAGTAAGTTCCAAAATATTTTAAAAGTAGGCCTTGGCTACAAGGAAGATGGCCAAACAGGAAGGAGGATCTGAGAATCACGAGAGCAGAAGAGAAATGATCCTGAAGAGAAAGATGATTAAAATAGCTTCTTAGTCGTTTTGTGACTCACTATTGTGTGGGTTTTTAAACAGAGTTGATAAGAATATCTTTTGAAAAAATAGCCGAGCATGTTATTTTGTTCACATTTTGTAACCTTTGGGTTTGGTACATAAAATAGTGAATTTCACAGTGTTTGTGTTGAGGTGCTAAGGGGAGATAAATAGGCCCTATCTGACTAGGTAACTTTTTTTTTTTTTTTTTTTTTTTTGTGGTACGCGGGCCTCTCACTGCTGTGGCCTCTCCCATTGCGGAGCCCAGGCTCCAGACGCGCAGGGTCAGTGGCCATGGCTCACAGGTCCAGCCGCCCCGTGGCACGTGGGATCTTCTCAGACCGGGGCACGAACCCGTGTCCCCTGCATCGGCAGGCGGACTCTCAACCACTGCGCCACCAGGGAAGCCCCCAAGGTAACTTTCTGACTGAAGGAAACATCCATAGTATGAGCTTGATGTTTGGATCAGCTGGCATTGGGCTGAGGAAGTCACCCTTGGTTGATAAATGGGCATTTTATGAGCATTTTCTATGTACAAGCCACTCTCATATATTAATTTGTTATCTCCTCAACAGTTGTGTAAAGGGGCCAGGGAAGTGGCATATGAATCTAGGCCATCTGGGCTTCAGGCTCTGATCCCCTCACCACTCCTGCTGTGTGGCAGTTCAGTGGTCCCTCAGTATCCACAGGAGGTTGGTTCCAGGACCCCAAGAGATACCAAAATCTGCAGGTGCTCAAGTTCCTTATATAAAATGGTGTAGTGTTTGCTTATAACCTTCCCACGTACTTTAAATCATCTCTAGATTACTTATAATATCTAATGCAGTGTAAATACAATGTAAATAGTTGATAGCAGGCGACGAATTCAAGTTTTGCCTTTCTGGAACTTTCTGGAGTCTTCAAACCATGGCTGGTTTAAGCTGGATGTGGAACCCACATATACGGAGGGCCAACTATATTCCAGAATGGTCCAAGTTCATAATGGCAAAGGAGATATGGAGAAGCAGCATAGCATTCCAGAAGGCACTTCGGCCTTGGGGTCAACTCTAGACTCAACCCTCATTTTATTTTTTATTTTAAAAAATTTTTGTACAGCAGGTTCTTATTATCTGTTTCATACATATTAGTATATATATGTCAATCCCAGTTCATCCCACCACCATCACCATTCCCCCCCCGCCTTTCCCCCTTGGTGTCCATACATTTGTTCTCCAAGCTTCCCCTGCAGGGGACAAAGGTTTGATCCTTTGTTGGGGAACTAAGATCCCACATGCTGCACGGTGTGGCGAAAAACAAACAAACAAAAAATTCACCTTTTCGAGCCCTTCCTTGTTCACTCTTTTTATTTATTTATTTTTTATGAATTTATTTATTTTTGGCTGCGTTGGGTTTTTGTTGCTGCGCATGGGCTTTCTCTAGTTGCGGCGAGTGGGGGCTACTCTTCATTGCGGTGCTCAGGCTTCTCATTGCGGTGGCATCTCGTTGCAGAGCACAGGCTCCAGGCGCATGGGCCTCAGTAGTTGTGGCATGCGGGCTCATTAGTTGTGGCTCGCGGGCTCCAGAGCGCAGGCTCAGTAGTTGTGGCACACGGGCTTAGTTGCTCCACAGCATGTGTGATCTTCCCGGACCAGGGCTTGAGTTTGTGTCCCCTGCATTGGCAGGCAGATTCTTAACCACTGCGCCACCAGGGAAGTCCCTGTTCACTCTTTTTTAAAACTGCAATTCATTCACCCACTTTTGCTATGCTTTGCTAGTCCCTTTCTTTGCATTTTCTCCTTAGCATTCTAAGAGATAGCATCATTATCTAACAGTCTATATCTGCTATTTTCTTGATTACACTCTGTTTCTCCCCACTAGAACGTATGCCCCATGAGGGCAGAGATTTTAGTCTGTTATGTATCCCCAGCACCTAGAAGAGTGCCTAGCACAGAGTAAATGCTCAGTATGTTTGTTGAATGAATGATCTCTTCATATATTTGTTTGTCATTCCAGTTGCGTCAGTTATCTATCGCTGCATAACAAAATACCCGCAAATTTAGTGGCTTGATACAATAACAGTGATTTTATCTCCCACAATTCTGGAGGTCCCAAGAGCAAGCACCCGCAAAGACCAGACAGAAGCTGTGTTGCCTTTTACAACTCAGGTTTGGAAGTAACATAGGGGCCCTTCTGCCTTAGTCACGAGCCCACCTGGATTTAAGGAGAAAGAACAAACAGCCCAACCTCATGATGGGAAGACATTAACATCACACTGTAAGAAGAGCATCTGGGATGGGAGATGTTGTTCTGGCCATCCTGCAAAATAAGATCTGCCATATTCCCCCTCTGGTAACAATTTACACTCTTCCTAGTACATCCCTTCCTCTAAGACTCCCAAATTTCATCCCATTATGACATCATCTTGAAGTCCATTGTCTTGTCCTTCAAAGCAAGCCTAGGTATAGATGAGCCTCCTCAGATCTGATTCTTTGGGTACCATCGAGTGCTATTCCTCTGGACCCAAAGATATGTGAACTAAAGATAAAAGTTATCTCCACACATGGAGAGCATATAATGATGGGCCAGGCGTAAAAAAACCATTATAGATGCTCCTGTTCAAAAAGCTGGCAACTGGGAACACGCATGAGTCACTGGTCCATAGTAATTCGGAAATCCAGTTAGGCGTGTGTTGCCAGTTCCTTGTTCGGGGATCAATCCTACAGCCTGTGAATTGTTCACCAAGGCTCTCACTTCCATCTTCTGGACTCTTGGTTTCTGCGTCTGAATCTTTTCTTTCTTTTCCACAGGAAAACTGAATTGCAACTAAGTACCCTTCCTCGTTTCTTTCCTGCTTGTGAAGAGATTGGGTTCCAGAGTCTCTTTTCATGCTGTACTTTTTCTGTCCCTTTTCATTTAAGCTGGAGGTACTTTCCTCAAAACAGTTCTCTTAAAATTGTGTGGGTTTTCTATGAATCTTCTTGGGGTTTACTCTTCCAGACAAAAGCCACAACCACAAATGTCTTCATGAGAAACTCTTCTCTATTTTGAATTTCTTGTGAAACCCTTAAATCTTTCTGAGATCTTAAGAAAGGATTTTACGGTCATGTTCTTGACCTCATCTTTAGATGTTTACCTGACAGTGATCTCTGTTTGATTTCTGCCCAGAAGCCATTCTTCCGTAGGCAATGAGAAGTCAAGTGACACATTCATTATTCCTGCCTTGAAATTTCCTTACCTCGGTCATTGAGTTCACTAGGTACGTTTCTTCTCTTCACATTACCACAGATGACAGAGTTGCCAAAATTTCCACCACTCCATAGAAAGCGTTCCCTTGCCTCCAGCTTCCAATAACATTTACTCTGCTTTAAAGCCTCTTAGATGCCCTGTAGGCCTCACTAAGGTCTCCTCAATGTCCTCTGCCTGCCATTCAGTCCCAAAGCCAATGCCCTGTAATTTAGGCTTGGTTACAATCGCACCCACTTCCAAGACCGAAATCTTGCTGCTAAACAGATTTAATGGCTTAAAACATTAGTTATTATTTAATGATCATCTATCATGGTTCTGGGCTGGCCTGAGCTCAACAAGGCAGCTCACTCAGGGACTCTTAGGCCATTACAATCATAGTGGCTGAGGCTGGAGTCATTGTAAAGGCTTCCTCATTCACATCTGGCTGTTGGCTGGGACCCAACTGGGACTGTTGGCTGGAGCACCTACACATGGCCTCCCTGGGGCTTTTGGCTTCACATACCAGGTTCTAAGAGCTAGCACCCCAAGAGGACCCAGCAGAAGTTGGTTTTGTATGACCTAGCAGCCTCGAAAGTCATATACAGTCGCAGGCCTGCCCAGGTTCAAGGGGAAGGAACACAGACCCCACCTCTCAATGCGGGGAATTCCAGTGTCACATTTTAAAAACAGCATGTGGGGGACTTCCCTGGTGGTCCAGTGGTTAAGACTCCACGGTCCCAATGCAGGGGGCCCGGGTTTGATACCTTGCAAGGGAACTAGATCCCGCATGCCACAACTAAAAGAGCCTGCATGCCACAACGAAGATACGGCGCAGCTAAATAAATAAATAACTATTAAGAAAAAAACAAAACAAAACAGCATGTGCATGGGAGATCTCATTGAGCCATCTTAGAAAATGCAGTCATCCACACAGTTTTCCCCCTTCTGTAAAATGACAATTCTGTGTTTTCCTGCCCCTTTTCTTGCTGTTTTGTAGGCATTCTTTTGTATTTTCTAGAATTTACTCCCTAGTCAGTTTTAGATGTTGGGAATATCTTCCGCCAATCTGTTATCACTCTGATAGATTTGTTGTAATCTTTTTTTGAGTGGAAGTTCTGTTGTATCTACATATATATATATATATATATATATTTTTTTTTTTTTTTTTGCGGTACGCGGGCCTCTCAGTGTTGTGGCCTCTCCCGTTGCAGAGAACAGGCTCCGGACACGCAGGCTCAGTGGCCATGGCTCACGGGCCCAGCCGCTCTGCGGCATGTGGGATCTTCACGGACCCGGGGCATGAACCCGTGTCCCCTGCATCGGCAGGCGGACTCTCAACCGCTGCACCACCAGGGAAGCCCTCTACCTATATTTTTATTTATGGATTTTTAGAGGTAAAATTCACATAACATACAATTAACCATCTTTTTTTTTCATTGGGGTACAGTTGTTTTACAATGTTGTGTTAGTTTCTACTGTACAGTGAAGTGGAGTTCCCTGTGCTATACAGCAGGTTCTTATTAATTATCTATTTTATACATATTAGTGTGTATATGTCAATCCCAGTCTCCCAATTCATCACCCCCCACCCCCCGCTTTCCCCCCTTGCTGTCCATACGTTTGTTCTCTACATCTGTGTCTCTATTTCTGCCTTGCAAAATGGTTCATCTGTACGATTTTTCTAGATTCCACATACATGCGTTAGTATACAATATAATTAACCATCTTAATGTTTAAAATTCAGTGGTGTTGGACTTCCCTGGTGGTGCAGTGAAGAATCCGCCTGCCAATGCAGGGGACACGGGTTTGAGCCCTGCTCCAGGAAGATCCCACATGCCACGGAGCAGCTAAGCCCACGTGCCACAACTACTGAGCCTGTGCTCTAGAGCCCACGAGCCACAACTGCTGAGCCCACGTGCCACAGCTACTTAAGCCCATGCACCTAGAGCCCGTGCTCCACAACAAGAGAAGCCACCGCAAGTGAGAAGCCGTGTATTGCAACGAAGAGTAGCCCCTGCTCGCCACAACTAGAGAAAGCCCGTGCATAGCAATGAAGACCCAACGCAGCCTAATTAATTAATTAAAATTTTAAAAAATTCAGTGGTGTTTAGTGTATTCACAGTGTTGACCAATGACCAGCTTTTTCAAGTTTCAAAACCATGAATGTGGTTTCAGGACTTTACATTTTTTTAATTTAATCTTTCTTTTAAGTCTTTTTTTTTTATGTGAACCATTTTTAAAGTCTTTATTGAATTTGTTACAATATTGCTTCTGTTTTATGTTTTGGTTTTCTGGCCGAGAGGCATATGGGATCTCAGCTCCCCAACCAGGGATTGAACCCGCACCCCCTGCATTGGAAGGCAAAGTCTTAAACACTGGACCGCCAGGGAAGTCCCCAATTTAATCTTCTGAATAAGAAATATGTACAGGGAATTCCCTGGTGGTCCAGTGGTTAGGACTCCACGCTTTCACTGCTAAGGGCGAGGGTTCAATCCCTGGTTTGGAAACTAAGATCCTGCAAGCCAGGTGGAGCAGCCAGAAAAAAGAAAAAGAAAAAGAAATATGTACAAACAGTTCAAAATACAAGAAGTACCTGCCTCCTCATTTCCACCCCAGTCCTCCAGCTTCCCAATATCCCTCCCACTGCTGTTACCAGTTTTCTTTTCCAACAGAAATGGTAGTACTACACTGTCTGCTTCTTGCTTTTTTCCGTGTAAAATATACCTTGGAATCCTTTTTTTCTTCCAGCAGCACAAATATTCTATTATTACTAAGACATCTATTGATAGCACTTGGGCTGTTTGCAATCTGGGTTACCTCAAGCAGTGCAGCAGTGAACTACCTTGTAAATACATCATTGTATGCATGCAAACATATGTTAAGATATATTCCTGGACTTCCCTGGTGGCACAGTGGTTAAGAATCCGCCTGCCAGTGCAGGGGACACGGGTTCGGGACCCGGTCCTGGAGGATCACACATGCCGTGGAGCAACTAAGCCCATGGGTCACAACGGCTGAGCCTGTGCTCTAGAGCCCGCGAGCCACACCTACTGAGCCCGCGTGCTGCAGCTACTGAAGCCCGCGCACCACAATGAAGAGTGGCCCCCGCTCGCCGCAACTGGAGAAAGCCTGCACGCAGCAACGAAGACCCAACACAGCCAAAAATAAATAAATAAATAAGATATATTCCTAGCAATGGAATTAGATGATCAAAGAGTATATAAAATTCCAATTTTGCTATATATGGGGATGTACCATTTACCTTCTCACCAGCAGTGTATGAGAGACCCTTTTGGGAGGTGGTTAGGGAAGGTGTCTCTGAAAAAGTATCATTTAAAAATCTTGAAAGCAGGGAATTACCTGGCAGTCCAATGGTTAGGACTCGGCGCTTCCTCTGCAGGGGGACCAAGTTCGATCCCTGGTCAGGGAGCTAGGATTCCATGAGCCACGCAGCCAAAAAGAAAAAAATCTTGAAAGTAATGGAGAGAGGCCTGCAAAGGTCTGTGGGAAGAGTGGTCCAGACTATGGAAACATACAAATGCAGAAGCTACGGCTGGAGTTCTCTTGGTACGTTTAAGGAACAGCAAGGAGGCAAGTGTACTGGAGGGAAGTAAGCAAGGCTGTGAGTAGTAGGAGATGAGGTTAGAGAAGCAGAGGGCTGGAGAGATGGTGGCTACACATGATAGGCCATTGCAAGGACTATGCTTTCACCTTGAGTGAGAGCGATTTGTAGTGAAAGGTGTGAGCAGAAGAGTGACACCACCCAGCACTCATTCATGTTATCAACTCTGGCTACTGTGGAAAACAGATTGAAAAGGGGATGGCAGGTGTAAAAACAAAGAAATGAGGGCACCCAGTGGAAGGCTATTGCAGCAATTCAGGAACGAATGATGGGAAGCTTAGACCAGGCAGTAGCAGCAGAGCTGTGAAGTGTGGAGATTCTGGAAATATTTTGAAGGTACAGTCAAAAGATTTGTCGATTGCCTGGATGTGAGAATGAGAGAAAAAAGGGGATTAAATTTGGCCCTAAATTTTTAGCTTGAACAGCTTGAGAGATGTAGTTGCCATTTACTTACAAGCGGAAGACTGAAACAAGAGTAAATTGAGGTAGGGAAACTCAGTTGCTTCATTTTGTTCATTTTATTTTATTTTTTTAAATTAATTAATTTAGGGGCTTCCCTGGTGGTGCAGTGGTTGAGAGTCCGCCTGCCGATGCAGGGGACGCGGGTTCGTGCCCCGGTCCAGGAAGATCCCACATGCCGCGGAGCGTGAGCCATGGCCGCTGAGCCTGCGCATCCGGAGCCTGTGCTCCGCAACGGGAGAGGCCACAACAGTGAGAGGCCCGCGTACCGAAAAAAAAAAAATTAATTAATTTATTTTTGACTGTGTTGGGTCTTCGTTGCTGTGCACGGGCTTTCTCTAGTTGCAGCGAACGGGGGCTACTCTTCGTTGTGGTGCACAGGCTTCTCATTGCTGTGGCTTCTCTTGTTGCAGAGTACGGGTTCTAGGTTCACGGGCTTCAGTAGTTATGACATGCGGGCTCAGTAGTTGTGGCGCACGGGCTTAGTTGCTCCACAGCATGTGGGATCTTCCCGGACCAGGGATCGAACCCGTGTCCCCTGCATTGGCAGGTGGATTCTTAACCACTGTGCCACCAGGGAAGTCCCTATATTAATATATTTAATTTAATATATTTAAATCTGACTTTTCTTGATCAATATTACGTCATAAGAATGAGTGTAGTCAGTATTGCTGCATTACCTATGATTCATTCATTTTCGTTGCTATATATATTTCATTGTTTAAATATACCAAAATATTTTTTATCCATTTTACTGTTGACGGAGACTTGTAGCTCCAGTTTGGAACTACTATTAATAATGTAGCTATGAACATTCTTGAATATGTTTCAGGGTCCATTTGATGTTGGATATTTGGATCTTGGATTTTTGTCAAATGCATTTTCTGCGTCTATTGAGATGTTAATATAGTTTGGGTTTTTTTAGGCTGTTAATGTGATGAATTACACTGATTAATTTTTGAATGTTAAACCTTGCCATCCTGGGAGAAATCCCACTAGGACGTCATGTATTATTTTTTTCATATATTGTTTGACTCAATTTGCTAAAATTTTGTTGAGTTTTTACATCTATCTATATCTAATATAATCAATATTTATATTGGCTTATAGTTTTTCTTTCTTATAATACCTTTTTCTGGTTTTAGTAACTTCCTCACTGACTTTTTCTCTGTCTTTGAGATGCCAATTTTCAAAGTCACTATATCGTATAAATCAGTGATTTAGCATTATAACTTATGATGCCATTTCTCTTTTTCTCACTCTCTATGTATATACATATACACATATTTTCTAAATGTTTCCCCTGTTAGTCCCTTCTTGGTGTCTGCTAGTGGAGTTTCTCAGTCTTATCTTCTGACTTGCTAATTCCTTCTCCGTAAGCATTTTCCTGTTGGACCCTGTATCTCCAATTCGTTTTTTAAAATAACTGCTTATTTCATTACTTATTACCCGTAGCCCATCTCTTTGAAGATATTTATTATGCTTATTGGAAATTTTTGTTGTGTCTTAGTGCATTAATTCTGCTTCCTCTGATGTAAGGTGTTCAGTTTATGGTCTGATTTACGTTATAGCTGTTTTGCTTCTTAAATGTATAGTTATTTTCTCATGAGCTCATATTCCTCTGGGCACTGTAAGTTACCTGGATGCTAATGGTAATGTGTAGTGAGCAGGGCTGAAGCTCAGGCCCTGGTCTGTGCCCTCCTGGTGAGTGAGTGTACGTGTGTGTGTGTGTGTATGTTGGGGGGTGCATCTCAGAGGGTAAAATTGGTGGCATTACATTATAGGTCTCATGAGTCCCCATTTGTCATCCCAACAGGTCACACTGCCCTTCAAGAAAACTTCTTGTTGGAATTCCCTGGTTGTCCAGTGGTTAGGACTCAGTGCTTTCACTGAAAGAAAAGAAAACTTCTTGTACCTCTTCCCCAGCACTGCTCTTGCTGTGGTTATAATCAGCCAGTCCCTTGGGCATGGAGGAGGGGAAGGGAACAGGAGAAGGGGGTCAGGCTGCCATCACCTCCTATCCCAGAGCATAACTACCTTGTGTCTCCTCACGGATTTCTCAGTTTTTGTATAGTTTCTCAGTCTCTTCCTCACTCTCTCTTCAGGGCCCTCCATGGCTGGGTTCAGTGGTGTAGATTACAGCCTCATCTAATTCACCCAAGAACCCTTGCAGTAGATACTACAGTTGTCCCTCGGTATCTGCAGGGGACTGGCTCCAGAGCCCCCACAGATACCAAAATCCACAGATGCTCAAGTCCCTTATATAAAATGGTACAGTGCAGCCGGCCGGCCTTGTCCACGGGTTCCACATCTGCATATAGAGAGGGCTGACTGGATTATCCATCTCATCCTACAGATGAAGGAACAGAGATTCAGAGGGGTTATATTACTTGCCTGCAACTACACAGGTGCTAATTGAAAACACTGAGACTCGCCTATTTCTCCCTGTAAGGTACTCTTTGGAGTATTTTGTATCAAAAAATAAAGAAACATGGGCAAGAGCTTTGCTTCAGTTGTTTTGAAACCCTGGGGATCCTGGGCTGAAAAAAGGAACGTTGGTGATGCTCTTTTCCAGAAGACCGTCTCCTTTAAATCTTCTGTCCTCTTGTGTCGTGTATCACTTTTTATGGTGGTTTAAATTATTTATGCTGTTTTGTTGAAATCTAAGCACATTGGATAAATTGCCACTAATTGAAAGGTAGAAAGCGGACAGGCAGGGTGGATTGTGATTAAAAAACAAAAATGAAAACATGGTATCTCCAACCCCGTGACACCTTGAAGTTCTTTCAGTGCAAGGTGTGTGTGTGCGCGTGTGTGTGTGTGTGTGTGTGTGTGAAAGAGACAGAGACAGACAGACAGACAGAATGTGCTGTTGTCAGAGCTTGTCTCGTCCGCAGGCCTCTCTGCTCACTTCACTGGTGGGTTGATAGCCTTTGGAGATTATTTCTGTAGCTTTCAGTGTCCTTGTGAAATGAGCGTGTTACCTTTCAACATTACATGGATGGAAAGAAATGGCTGATGTAATGGCTTTAAAAAAAAAACAAGACTTTGAGCTCTTATAAAGAAAAGCACATTATGAATAAATAGGGTTAATTTTGAGCTCTAAGTACAGAGTCAGCTGTTTATATATATAAATGTCGTAGATCTAAATGCTTACCTTCTTCCTTAGAGACGCCCTAAAGGCTGCGCTTTATCATCCTTTCAAACCACAACGTACTGAGGCTGTTAGTCATGCGAAACCATTTTTCTTTTCCAGTTGACTTCTTTAGGATGATTGAGAAATACTATGGCGGCCAAGGGGACCTCATCTTCAGTTCTCTGCACGCTTGCTGCTTTGTGCCCATAAATCTGGGTCGAGAACAACATTTAATTTAGAGCATTGCAGACCACCCTGCTCTTCTGACCACTTATCTCAAAACTTTGTGCATATTCATTTAAATGGCAAAAAAAGGGGGGAAAGGAGGTAAGATGAATCAAGTTGGTGGATTTGGGGACACACACTGATGACTATAAGAGGCTCAGAGTATAAACTAGAAGTTTAATGAGTGTTAAGAGATGAAGGTCTTGTTCCTACAGAGAAAAATGTAGGCTCATTTGCAGATTAAGGTTAAATTCAAACCCCCAATCCTAACTTTCCCATTAGCTGATTTGCCTGGGAACTCCAACAGTCAGGAAGGTAGCAAGAGAGGGGAATAAAAAATCCAGTTCTTATAGCCCTTACTCATTTTCCTTGAGAAAATTGAAGACAGAGTCCCAGTTGAAGGAGAAAAAAGGAAACAAACCTTTTCAAAAGATAAGCAGCTTCTGCTTCTCTGATTGCCAACTGTGGACTAAGAGGCTGAAGTTGCTGCCAAGTAAACTCTTTAGCTATAAACTAAATGTATCATCTTTTCTCCTTTTACAAATTTTTTCTTCTCGTTGAAGTGCACACATTCTTGGCTGTGATGCAAGTATGACCTAATTTCGATGTAAAGTGTGTGGGAGAATGAACTTTTAAAGTCATGCTTCTAAAGCTGAGATGTTTGCGGTAGAGAGAACGGATTTGGTTGAATCAACCAGAATGCTACCCTGCTTTTGATGGAATTCCAATTTTTCTGCTTCTTCCTTTTTTGGTAGTTAGTACTTCGTCACTGTCTGTCTGTTTTATGTATTATACAGGGTGTACCGTGCTGTGACGAAGAGCGTAGTGTCTGGAGCCAGATGTTCATGGATTTGAATCCTGACTCTCTCACCACTTATTAACCATGACCATGAATAAATTACTTAATCTCTGTATGAGTTTTCTGTGGCCGCTATAACAAATTACCACAAACTAGTTGGCTTAGAATAAGAGAATTTTATGATCTCACATTTCTGGAGGCCAGAATTCTGAAATCTGTATCACTGGGCTGAAAAATCAAAGCACTGGCCAGGCCATGCTGCTTCTGGAGGCTCTTGCCTCTTCCGGCTTGGGGAGACTGCTGGAGTGACTGCACTGCTCCAGTCTCTGCCTCTGTGGCCACACTGCCTTCCCCACTTTTTTATTTTTTTGGCTGCACCGCGCGCGAGGCATGTGGGATCTTAGTTAGTTCCCTGACCAGGGATCGAACCCACATCCCCTGTGTTGGATGCTCAGAGTCTTTACCACTGGACCGCCAGGGAAGTCCCTTTTTTCTTTTTCCTCACTTCTGTATGTGTAGTCAAATCTCCCTCTGCCTTCCTCTTATAAGGATACACATGCTTGCATTTAGGGCCCATTTTTGATAATCTAGGATAGTCTCCTGGCCTCAAAATACTACATTTATATCTACACAGACCCTGTTTCCATATAAGGTAATACAGTTTCCAGGGATTGGGACCTGGTACCGTTGGGAGGCCATTTACCAGTCTCCACAACTTCTCTGAGTTTCCTTATATATGAATTTGCAACAAGAAGAGTACCTGTTTTGTAGACGTTGTGAAGATCGAGTGAAATGATGTGGAGTGTTTAATACAGTTCTTGCTTTATAGTAAATGCTCAATAAATACCAGCTGCTATCATCACTGGCACCACCATCATTACCATCTGTTTAAACTCTTGGTCTCTCTGGAGAGGAAGGAAAAAATCCAGTTAAGCACAGAAGGCCAAGATATTAGAACCGAAAGTTCTTTAGAACGCATCTACTCTAATCGCCTTACTTAATGATCAAAAACTGAAGTCTAGGGCTTCCCTGGTGGCGCAGTGGTTGAGAGTCCGCCTGCCGGTGCAGGGGACGCAGGTTCGTGTCCCGGTCCGGGAAGATCTCACATGCCGCGGAGCGGCTGCGCCCGTGAGCCGTGGTCGCTGAGCCTGCGCGTCCGGAGCCTGTGCTCCGCAACGGGAGAGGCCACAACAGTGAGAGGCCCGCGTACCGCAAAAAAAAAAAACGAAAAACTGAAGTCTAGAGATATTGACTTGCTCACGATCCCATAGCTTGGATGAAGCAGGTGTATTTCATCAAAACATTTTAGATATTGTGATATCTATGATATTCCGTATCAGTAGATACGGAAACAAGGGAAAGGAGAAATAAGCTCACTTAGAGGAAGAGAGAAGAAAGAGTCAATGAGCTTGTTTTTGACTCGATGAGACTATGGCTTTATTATTATGAATATGACAGTGCACTGGACATTGTGCTTTACACTCACACTTTTTTTTTTTTTTTTTTGGGCCACGCCACGCAGCTTGCAGGAATTTAGTTCCCTGACCAGGGATTGAACCCTGACCCTCAGCAGTGAAGGTGCTGAGTCCTAACCACTGGACCGCCAGGGAATTCCCTACACTCATACTCTGATTTGATTCATACAATGTAAAGAGTGAATTAGGTATTACCTTCACTCCTATTTTAGAGATAAGGAAACCAAGGGTTATGTGCTCAAGGGCACATGGCAAGTGACAGAATTAGAATCCAAACAGTTGGATTGTAAAGGCCAGGTGCTCTCAACCCCTCTCTACTTCCTCTTTGCAGTAGATGCTTTCTCTCAGCAGGAATTATATATTCATCTCAAGTGGTTGTGCTCTAAGCAAGGGTGACAAAGTGCAGTTCCCATGAGGCACTGTCTGAAAGCTGGAGCTTTGGGCCAAGCTATGTCTTCAGGATAGTCTCCTTGGAATGGGGATTTGGGAATGATGGATTTGAAGGGGTCATCTTACATATCATGACTCTGCTGAGCCCCGTTCACCTGGACATCATGCTCCCAGCTCTCCGTTTTGCCTGGAGTGTCCCCATTCTTGTGTCCTAAGGACCCCTCCTGGCAGCTGGCATGTCTCTGGAGCTGTAGGGAGCCCATTTCAGGCACCATCTTCTTCCCATGTGTTCTAGGGCCATCTGTCACTGGCACAGCAATAGCCAGAAACAACAATTTGGTTTCTTTAATCACGGCTTTAAGACCAAAGTTAATTGATACAAGGTTGTGCCTAATTAGTAAAAATGCTTGTTACAGAAAAATTATACGTAAACTGCAATTCAGAAGAGGAGAATCTATGCAGAAGATTCTTATTTGGCTGAAATGATGGGTCCCCAGTTAGGACCAGGGGAAAAGCCAGACATATTGATCACTGCTGACTGTTTTTGCAAAAAGCCAGCAGGTGATTAAAACAAAATCTTGCACTAATCATTGGGAACTAAGAGAACACACCAAATTAAAATTTCCCATTTCTTTTAGTCTACAAAAATATTGGTGCTTGGTTCTTTTTTGGGGGCCTCTCACTGGTGCGACCTCTCCCGTTGCAGAGCGCAGGCTCAGCGGCCATGGCTCACGGGCCCAGCCGCTCCGTGGCATGTGGGATCTTCCTGGACCAGGGCACGAACCCGTGTCCCCTGCATCGGCAGGCGGACTCTCAACCACTGTGCCACCAGGGAAGCCCTGGTGCTTGGTTCTTGATCCATTACTTCTGCATGGATTTTTTTGGCATTTACTGTGTCGTCCTCAGGGCCAGGGTGATCATAGCAATTGTGCTAACCTGCATTGTGTTGTATATATTACTTGTTAAACTGATATTCATTTTATATTTAAATGAATTGAGCATTGGAGAAAAAGGGGGGAAAATGACACCAATTGATTTTGCTACTGCCTTTAACAACTTTAGAGAATGTGGTCCAGGCGGAGACTTTTTTCTTTTCAGGGCTGTCTAGAAGACTAGAAACTTATTTTCAAAGGTGTCACTTTTGCCCTACTCGACATGTTTTTGAAATTACTTTTCCAGAATTGTGTTTATATCCTGCAGTATGATTTTGACTATTCTAGACAATACCAGAATTCAGTTTTTGTATTAGTTTGGTTTTTGGAGATAGCTAAAAGTCATTTGGATCCAAGTGTTATGAGGCAGCCAGGTTTTTTGAGTTCTTACGTGTGCTTTTAAAATTTTAGTCGTTGTTGTAGTAAGCTTCACTTCTAGCGTTGCAATCCCCCCTTTCCAATTTGTTCCACTGATCTCACTAGCTAAAAATTCAGGCAGTGGAACTTGTTAGAATTAGTGGTGCAGGGGACTTCCCTGGCGGTCCGGTGGTTAAGACTTCACCTTCCAATGCAGGGTGTGCGGGTTCAATCCCTTGTTGGGGAGCTAGGATCCCACATGCCTCGTGGCCAAAAAACCAAAACATAAACAACAGAAGCAGTACTGTAACAAATTCAATGAAGACTTTAAAAATGGTCCACAGCAAAAAAAAACTTAAAAAAAAAAAGAATTAGTGGCGCAACATAAGTAAAGGTGAATAAGATGTTTGAGTTTTAAAACATCTATTTTGGTTGGTTTTCTTTTCCTTCCTTCTGGATTCTGGGTAGTTGAAGCCATCAAAAAAAATTAGTCCTCTGCAAACTAAAAGGCTTTCTGTGCTCACCGGTTTCCTGATGAAGTGGATTAACCAGTTCTAAAATATTTTCCTGTTTTGATTCTCTGATTCCAAATAACCTCAGCATAAGTGGTGTCACTGTATATTAATATTAATGAGTTAAACCAAACTGCATTCTATCGAAGTATTCACTGAAAAAAAAAAAGAGCACTTACTGATTTATCTTGAGCTCTAAATTGTTATTTAATACAGTGTTTAATACAATCTGTACACACGTACTTATATCAAATAGATGTTAACTAATTAATATTTACAAGGACTTTGTATAAAAAAACAGATCTGGGGATTTCCCTGGTGATCCAACGGCTGGGACTCCACGCTCCCAGGGCAGGGGGTCCCGGTTCGATCCCCCGTGGGGGAATTGGTTCCTGCATGCATGCCGCAACTAAAGATCCCGTCTGCCGCAGCGAAGGTCCCACACACCGCAACTAAGACTCGTCACAGCCAAGTAAATAAATAAATATTTAAAAATAAATAAATAAAAGACACACACACACACACACACACACACACACACACACAAAACAAACAAACAAAAAAACCCAGATCTTTTCTACTTCAACATGGCGACCTCCTATGTCCAAAAATATAAGCAGTTTCTATTTTTAAATGTTCAATATGATCCAAGACTTAAGTACACGTGTTACCTGATCTAGGTTCAAATAACCAGAAAATAATTCTCTTTATGGACACGGATAATTCTGCAGAGGACTGCAGTCTTAGTTCTTCCAGAAATGAAAATGAGCTCTTCCTACATTATTGTCAGTGCAAGTGGTGGCATGCGGCAGTTATTTTGCTGTTGTTGTTGTTGTTTTTTGCCACACCGTGTGGCATGCGGGATCTTAGTTCCCCAACCAGGGATCGAACCTGTGCCCCCTGCAGTGGAAGCGTGAGGACCTAACCACTGGACCCCCTCTCAGGGAATTCCCCATACAGCAGCTTTAAATGAATACAGACTCTGAGTCAGGAAGCCCAACTGTTTGGCCAAGATGTGGTGGCCTTTTACATAGCAGGCTGTGAGACCAGCGCATCTTAAAACCAGGTCAGAGAGAGGATTATGGTCTCCCGCCCACTCAGCCCTTCATGCTTTGTCCAGCTGCCACTGGTCAGTCTCTCTGATCCAGCTGCTGACCCAGACTGCAGAGGATTACTGGAGGGATCAGAGCTGGGATGCCTTAGGACAAATATCGTTCTTAAATGATGAAATATTTTGTAACAGGCAGTACAGGATAGAGACTAGCACAAAGATACCCACCCACGTATCCGAACCCAACTCCATCAACATTCCCATCCTCGGATCATTTATTTTCCCAAGAAATAAAATATTACAGGTGGAGTTGATGTTTCTTGTGTCCTGCTTCCTTTCTTTTCTCTCTCTTGGGATAACCTATATTCTGAATTTGGTGATTATCATTCTCACCCATGTTTTCGACTGTACATGAATATAGTCCTATATGCACTATATATAGGACTATATAGTATAGTGTTCTTCTGCATGTTTTCAAACTTTATATATAAATGACATTATACGGCACACATAATTTTTTTTTTTTTTTTTCCTCAGCTTCATGTTTTTGAGATAAGCCATTGTGCTTATCTGAGGAACCTATTGTTTCTCAGCCCTATACCCACCCTTCTGTAGTCTGTATTTCTCAAGCTCCTTTGCCAGTTGATTTCCCTTTGGGTTCTGCCAGTAAGAGGTATTGAGATGAGAGAAGTCATGGTTTTTCTTTCATTTTTGCTCTTTCCTTTCTTCTGGTGCTTTCTCCTGATGCAGCAGCCCCTGCTTTTCATCCCCAGCTCCAGTCCTGGCCCCTCCTCCCTCGAGTCTCCTAGCTTTGGTAATACCCCCTCCTCCTTTTTGTTCTCCCAATGCTTATGGGTGTAGCACCTTCCTACAGTTTCTAGTCTCTGAGTTATCATCCCTTCTCCTTTTTTTTTCTCTTTGAGCCTGGGAGCATATGGATAACCATTTCACCTGTTAAATCTGCTGTGTTTGTAACAACTATCACGATTTCTGTTTCCTGACTGGGCCCTGACTGCTGAAGGTGTGCTGTTAAATGTAGCTCTTGGGAGTTCCTGGGCGGTCCAGTGGTTAGGACTCAGCAATTTCACTGTTGGGGCCGCGGGTTCAATCCCTGCTCAGGGAAATAAGATCCTGCAAGCCACGAGGCACAGCCAAAAAAGAAAAGAAAAGTAGCTCTGGATCATTCTTTTTTTTTTTTTTTTTGGATCATTCATTTTTACTGCCATGCACTATTCCACTCTATGACTGCATCACAATTTATTCGTCCATCCTCCTCCTGATGGATATTTCCATGTTTCCCTATTACAAACAATATTGCAAACACCATTCCTGTATCTGTTTTCTTATCTATGCAAGAGATTCTCTAGGGTATACACTGGAGGAGGAGTTGCTGGGTTAGAGGGATATGCTCATCTTCTCGTTGCCTGGTTGTTAACGAAGTCGGGCCATTTCACTCCCTGACATAACTTGGTATTGTTACGCTTTTTATTTCTGGCAATTAGATGGATGTGGTATGCTATCTCATTTCCAGTGAGTTAGGTGTCTTTTCATAACTTCCTCTGTGAATTCTCTTTTCTTTCTTTCTTTTTTTTTTTTGTGGCTGATCTTAGTTCCCTGACCAGGTATTGAACCTCGGCCCTTGGTAGTGAAAGCACCGAGTCCTAACCACTGGACTGCCAGGGAATTCCCCTCTGTGAATTTTCTACTTGTAGCCTTTTGCACATTTTTTTCCTGCTAGGTTGTTTATATTTTCATACTGATTTGTATTATTGTAAATTGATTGAATTTCTTTATATATTCTGAATGCTTCATTGGTGAAATGTGTTGCAAATATATTTTTCCAATCTATGGTTTGTTGTTTGCTTTGTTTTATGATATCTTTTGTTATATAGAAGTGTTTTCTAAAAATTAGAGTCAAATTCATCAGTCCTTTGTGATTAATAATACTTTTTTCTCTTTTATCTCAAGGTCATAAAAATATTTTATATTTCCTACTAAACCATTTACAGTTTTGCTTTTCTTTTTTTTTAATTAATTTCTTTTCTTTTATTTATTTTATTTTTGGCTGTGTTGGGTCTTCATTGCTGTGCGTGGGCTTTCTCTAGCTGCGGCGAGCGGGGACTACTCTTCGTTGCAGTGTGCGAGCTTCTCATTGTGGTGGCTTCTCTTTGTTGCAGAGCACGGGCTCTAGACACATGGACTTCAATAGCTGTGGCACATGGGTTCAGTAGTTGTGGCTCGTGGGCTCTAGGGCGCAGGCTCAGTAGTTGTGGCGCCCAGGCTTAGGTGCTCCGCGCCATGTGGGATCTTCCTGGACCAGAGTTCAAACCCGTGTCCCCTGCATTGGCAGGCAGATTCTTAACCACTGCGCCACCAGGGAAGCCCAGTTTTGTTTTTCTGATTTAGGCTTTCAGTCCACCTGAAATTTATTTTTTTTTGGTGTGATGTAAGGATCACATTTTTTACCATATAGTTAAGCAAATATTCCACATCAGTTATTATCATTTATAGTTTATCATTTCTCCATTGCTTTGTAATGCCAATGCTGTCATATGTTATATTCCCATATGCA
Source organism: Delphinapterus leucas (assembly GCF_059928025.1). Lineage (NCBI taxonomy): Eukaryota > Metazoa > Chordata > Mammalia > Artiodactyla > Monodontidae > Delphinapterus > Delphinapterus leucas. Next base: position 182,832,659 of record NC_143129.1, on the reverse strand, counting down.
CGTGGTCTGTTTCTAGACTCTATTCTGTTCCATTTCTGTATTTGTATATTCTTGTGCCAATGCAACAGAATTCTAATTAGTATGATGTTACAGAAAATCTTGCTAACTTATGGGCAAATCCCCACACCTCATTCTTCAAAATTGCCATGGATATTCTTGGATTTGTTCTAGCATACGATTTTTTCAAAATGGACATGGAATAGATTTACCATTTGAATTTTACCATCACCTTGTCAAATTCCATGAAAAATCCTGTTGAAATATTCACTGAAATTATAGGACTTCCCTGATGGTCCAGTGGTTAAGAATCCACCTGCCAATGCAAGGGGCACAGTTTCGAACCCTGGTCTGGGAAGATCCCACGTGCCGCAGGGCAGCTAAACCCATGTGCCACAACTACTGAGCCTGCACTCTAGATCCCATGAGCCACAACTAGTGAGCCCGTGTGCTGCAACTACTGAAGCCCACGTGCCTAGAGCCCGTGCTCTGCAAGGAGAAGGCACCACAATGAGAAGCCCGCACACTGCAACTTAGAGTAGTCCCCGCTCGCCACAACTAGAGAAAGCCCGCATGCCGCAACGAAGACCCAACGCAGCCAAAAAAAAAAAAAAAAAAGAACTGACATCTTTATAATATTTTCTTCCTGCCCCCAAATAAAGAATACAGTACCTCTATTTATTTAGGTCTTCTTTAATGTGTTTCAACAATACAGTTGTATAACTTTTTTCCATATGGGTCTTGCTCCTCTTTTGTCAACTTATCCTTAAACATTTAATAGTTTTATTGATATTTTTAACAGAATCGCTTTATATCACGTCTATTCCTAACGAAAAAGAGCACTTTGGATTTTTGTATATTGATCTTGTATCCAGAAACCTTATTAGTTGTGGTAGCATGGCTGTGTGCATCACATTAATAAATATTTTGGTGTTCTTTCCTTGTATTCTAGGGATAACTCTACTGGGCCATGGCTAAATTCAATTTTCTAGTACTTTCTGACCTTAGAGAGGTGCCTTTGTACAAAATCTGTAATCTGAGAAACTGAAGGGCTCTGCAGAGCGACTTCATCAGTCAGAGGGGCAAAATGCTTATGCAGACCAGGCTATTTTCATCTTGAAACCTAGAACAGTCTAATCTGCCTCTATTGACCCTTCTCTGTGTGCTTTTGCTTAATTTGTCTAGGGATGATTACCACCACATTCCCTTCACTGTTAGCTTCTTTTTAATTTGAGCTCCATTGAGAGCTCCAACAATATTAACTACCATCAAGGTTTTGTAACTCTCCATGGTGCTTATCAGAGTACTTATGCAAAGAGCTCTTTTTCTAAGGAAAAAGTTGGTTTCTACTGATGAATTGATGAGCTTCTGTTTATTAACTCATTGTAAGCTCATTTTTGTGTTGGCCTTTAGGAAGCTAGGAGCTGGGTTTTGTGCTCAGTGGGTTTTGTGCTGGGTTTTGTGCTCCCTTGACTCTGGTTTTTTTTTTTTAATTTTAAATAAATTTATTTATTTTATTTTTAGGAAGCTAGGAGCTGGGTTTTGTGCTCAATGGGTTTTGTGCTGGGTTTTGTGCTCTCTTGACTCTGGTTTTTTTTTATTTTAAATAAATTTATTTATTTTATTTTTGGCTGCGTTGGGTCTTTGTTGCTGCACGCGGGCTTTTTCTAGTTGTGGCGAGCGGGGGCTGCTCTTCGTTGCGGTGCGTGGGCTTCTCATTGCGGTGGCTTCTCTTATTGTGGAGCACAGGCTCTAGGCTTCAGTAGTTGCAGTATACGGGCTTCAGTAGTTGCAGCACACGGGCTCACTAGTTGTGGCTCATGGGCTCTAGAGCGCAGGCTCAGTAGTTGTGGCGCACGGGCTTAGTTGCTCCGCGGCACGTGGGATCTTCCTGGACCAGGGCTCGAACCCGTGTCCCCTGCATTGGCAGGCGGATTCTTAACCACTGCACCACCAGGGAAGCCCTTGACTCTGGTTTTTAATATTATTTTCTCTTTCTATGTGTTCCCCTTATTCAGACAGTGCCCCCACCATAGAGCCTTTTATTATTTAAAAAGTTATTAACTTTACTCCTACTTTAATGCTATATAGTTTTATTGTTTGTATGCTTCAGTGTAAGCTATGTCAAATCCTTTTGTGGATAGGTGAAGTTTAAATTCTAAATGAAATGAGAAATGTTCAATAGATGTTGACTGGATGGCGAGTATGAGGACTTTAGCGGGGGTGGAAATCTTCCAAAATTATTAGTGTAGAAACTTAATTTTGATGTTTTAGAGTCTATGCTTATAAAGAAGGCTTTTTACATCCTATACTGTATTGAATTCAGGGGGAAAATCCAATTTTACTTTAAATTTCTGCTAGTAAATCAAAGGCATTTCACAGCCTTATAAAATAGTGATGCTTGGCATGATAATTTCACATATTACCGCTGAATTAATATTTTGTTAAGTACTGAATTGTACCTCTCATGAACAGTTGTGGGCTTTTTCTTTTGAGCTGAATCTAAACCTGATTTTTAAAAATCGCTACCAGAGCGCTTGTGTTCTCCGGGTTTCTGAATTCCAATAACCCTCCTTCAAGGGCATCTCTCAAAGGCGAGCTCGGTCGGTTAACTCGGGGCGATACAAAGCATTTTGTTCTTTTACTCGCGGCCCTTACTCGGTCTCCCAAGGAGACAAGTTGAATGCCCACTAAGGCATGCTTTTCCATTACTCATTCGGCCTTTTCTCCCAAGGTGGCGTGTGGGAGGTGCTGTGATTGGGCTCGATAAGAATAGGCCGGGAGGCTTTCTGCGGTATCATATACTCTTCCCTTTGCGTGTTTCAGCTCCGATCCGACCGCGCCGCGTTCGGCGGCTTCAATGCGTGAGATGTTTTGCAAACGGACAATGACTCCACACTCGGCCGCCTCTCACAGTCGTCTCTGCTCCCCTGGCCCCCACAGCCCCGCCCCACTTAGGCTTGCTTTGTCCGCTTACAAGCCGGATGATCGGGTTAGCCCGGCGCGCCTGCTGCCGACTTACGCCCTTCGGGGGTCAACCTGGAGGGGACTCCGGGCACAGCCTTCGCCCACGCCGCACCCCCCGCACCCCCTCCGGCTTCTGAGCCACCAGGGGGCGCCCCGCAGTCTCCGCCTCTCCCCGCCGCATCCTTTCTCCGGCTTCCCCTGCGATTAGCCGGCCACCCAGAGCTCTGCACCCCTATTGGTCGCTGCCCGCGTCAGTTGCGGGCGCCAGGGCGGGCGGAGGTGACGCGCGGCGGCAGGGCTCCGGGCGGTGTCCGGCGCCGGCGGCTGCAGGCGGAGCTTCGCAAGGATCGGCGCGGGGCAGTCAGACGGCGGCGGTCTTGGGAGGTGCCAGCGAGAGGCCGAGCCTCTCCCCGACCGCCGAAGCCGCCACCGCCGGCCCTTCGCCGCGCCCCGGTCTCCCGCGCTCCCACCCTCCGCCCGCCGCGGCCCTCGGTGCGGGGCTGGCCCGATGCGTGATGGGGCTGCCGAGAGGCGCCCTGCGGCTCTCGGCGGCCGCTGCTCGCGCTGAGGAGCGTCGGTGCCGGGCTCCCCGCGCCCCCGCGCGCCGCGGCGCTTGCTGATCTGGCCGGCCCGCCCGCCCGTCCGTCCGTCCGCAGCACGGCTGAGGTAAGGCGGGGGGCGGGGAGGGCGGCGGTGGGCGCTTCGCCGCCGGCCTGAGGAGGGGGCCGCCCGGGGGGAGGGGCGGGCGGCCCAGGGGCCGGCGGGGTCTGAGCGGGGGAAGCTCCGAGCCGGGCCGGAGCCGCGAGTACTGAGGGCGCTGCCCCACCGGGGCAACGGGTGGGGTGGGGCGGGGCGGGGTTGGGGAGCCTTGGCCTCGGGGGTGGGGGACCGTTCCCGCGAGCCCCGGGCTTGGGTCCAGCGGCCTGCCGGGTCCCCCGCAGCGCCCCGCACCAGCCCTCTGCTACCCCTGAGCCGCCAGGCTCCGGCCGTGCCCAGAGGTCAGCCGAGCCGCCGCTGTCGGCCCGTTCGCCGGGATCTCTGCGCATATTGCGGCTCTGCTCCGTCTTGAAGCTACCCTTTATTATTTCCCCCCATCCCCTCTCCCCGGTTTTGGTTGGCATCGGGGCTTCGGCTAGGAATGTGGTTGGGCCCTTTTGCCAGATGAAGGCAGGAGCGGGTATCGCGTGGGAGGGGGGAGCCGATGGCGCAAGGACTGGAGAGGAGGGGCGCGGTGGGAAGGGAGGGGGCTTGTTGGATGCTGGCCAGCCGTGGGGAGGCTGGTGTGGTCTCGGCGATAGGCAGCCCGGGATTACTCTAGCAGCCATATTGGGAGGATGATCTGACAAATCCTTTAGGAGCCAGGTCCGGTTGCTGGAAGGCGCCGAGTGACAGCCCTGGCAGCTTTCAGGGTGACGGGCCGCACCACAGCCAAACTGGGGGGGTTGGGAGGTTGCTCCAGCGAGCCAGTCATTGTTCGTGCCACACAAAACATTCCGGGCCCTAAAACCAGAATGGAACTCCAAAATCACTTTTTTTCCTTGGTGAATTGCTAATTGAGCTTCCAGGGCAGAGTGCCTTCAAGATTCCATTCTTGTTGGGGTGAAATGATGGGTTTCTGTGTTCGTCTTCTATGACCAGGGCTATGGACACAGAAGGGATGACGATTCCTGACTTGTACAGAGGCAGATCTGAGGATTGCTAAGGCCAATGTATCAGGATGGAGGCCTGGAATTAGTATGTTGTGTCGGGTGGATAGATGTTCAGAGTAGCTGAGATGCAGAGGTGAAGTAAACTGGAACATTCTGATGATGGTAGAAGCTTGCAGCAGTATTTCTGAGGCCGCAGGTTGTCATCTTTGTGGAATCTCGAGGTAGCTGAAATTAGATTGTCAACAGATGCCTTGCTCACATATCTCTTACTGTTCTAGGCAGCTGTTCTGCTGATACTGAACATGTTTTGTGTCTTAGATGGGTCTGTCTGAGCCCCATGAAAGTATGGTGATTGGATTTGAATAGCTCTTAAGAGGTGATATCATGGTGGATATTTTATATAAAGGCTGGCATTTTGTCAACTTAGCTTAGTCATAATAAAATCTTGTGTTCTCTAAGAAGCGAGGTGATGCTCCCTAATTAAATTGGTATAGCTGTTGGATTATGAGACAAGTGAAATTGGTAATGTACAGTTTAAGGATGGAATATGAAGATTGCACACATGTTGGCGTTGTAAAAAAGATCTGGATATGATCAATAAGAGTTCAGTGTGAGCCTATAAATCTGTCTTTTCCTACATCCTAGATGTGGAAAAGTCCTGGAGAATGGCATGCCCGCCTTCTTTGTGCCCTTCGCTTTCATTCAAACTCCATTTCTTAATGAATAAATTCCTGTAACTAAAGTTGAACTGCTTAAACATTTTCAGATAAGGTTTTCTAAGAAAAGTCTTAACACTTTTTTATTTTATCATTAAGTTTTCCTTTTAAAACTTGGTTGAATCAAACATGGCTTCAACAGAAATTAGTGGTTTTTGCATTGTGTTAACATGCGAGAAATACAGAATGTCTGTTTTTAAATTCCATGCCCCAATTAAGAAATATGTCTAAGATTTAAATTTTGACATTGACTTTATTAGTAGAAAAGATCTGAAGAATTGTGGTTAAACATAATTTCAGCATTTGGTAAAATCAGACCTGATTGTGAGTCTGATTTGGAGGCAAGATTTTGTGAGTCTGTGCAGCTCTGATCTGATGAATGTTTTTCCAAAGTTTATCCAATTAAGTACAGCTTCCAAGCAATCTTTCCTTTTCAAGACCAGATATGAATGCAGTTTTCCTTTTTTCTCTCTTTTCTCTTTCCCACTTTGAATATGTGCAGGGAATAAACTGCCAAGAAGAGTGCCAACAGAGTCTCTCCAAGGCCAAAGCTTTCTAGCTCACATCCTGCTTTGGTCTTGTCCTGGGTACAAAGTAAAGGACAACAAAGTGCCCCTGCCTTGTTTGTAAACCCCATTCCCAGGCTGCTGATCACAGCAGGTCTTTTCCAGGAGTAAGCATATCCCTTTGGTCTTGTACACTGATGTGACGTAATTTCACAAGGCTCTGAAGGGAAAGGTATAGCATATCTACTTCATGTAGTTCTCTTTAAAAGATGGCCTTGTTGGTACAGACACTGGTGAATTTCTGGAGTTCATTAAAGAGTGTGAATAAATACATATTTAGAACTTTTTTATCGTGCAGCTCATCAGTAGAAGATAAATGAAACAGATGTGACTGTAATAGCAAAAACCTGCCAAGGGTTCTTTGGACTTCTGAGTTGGACTTTTCGATTAATGGCCCAGTAATTCGTTTATGCTCACTTCTGCGACATTCATTACCAGTTAATTAAGAGTGTGTGTAGAGATTTAGTTCTTTACTCTCAAGGAAGTTTCACTTTACCATATGCCTATGGATATGGTAAGATCAAGTTAACTCCAACTCCTTTCTGTTTTAGTACAGTTTAGTGTATTGCTGCCCTTGCCATGGTGGTTTCCATGATTTTCAGTCAGAGCCTCTTCCCTCTCTGTACTGCCATATAATACTTAACTATCTAATACTCGATTGGTACTTTTGTTATTGTTTTGTAGTGGTTTGTATATATGTTTTAAGTCACAAGATTGTAAATGTCTGATAGATTTTAGAATTTTTTTACATATGATATCACATTTTTTATGCCAAAGTGTATCATTCAACAACACCTTCACCTACCATTGCTCTGTTTGACGACTTGGCTTACTTCTCCCTTCCATCCGAATATCTGATATTATCCTGGCAGACGTCCGTGACTGTATAAACAACAACCACAA